>NC_137458.1:158990846-159309326 GCF_964235325.1 Thermobia domestica
GGTGAGTATTGGAAGTGAATGATTTGATATTAATTTATGCTCTCCGCCGGAAATCGAACACGGAATCATGTGCACGAAGGACATAGAGCTAGGAATTAGACCCGTAGTAAGACATTTTCTTCTTGGAGACTCGATTGACCCCCCTTCCCCCCCAGAATAGGATTTTTAAAAAATAAATCTTATCCCAAGAATTTTCACCTTTGTATTATAAATGTTAAATAAAATCTATTGACTTCGAACGACCGCCCCCCAAACTTTCAGCCTGGATCCGTCCCTGCTACCACCAGACTTATATTTGTTCTTTGCGAGTTTATGTTTTGTGAATAACTTCTTTCTTCCACGCGTCTGTATCTTCCTCACCCTATCAACTGAGTCAAGCGCTGCTAAGCGGAGGAATTCGTAACTATTACAGAAGCTGACCAGTTGCGGAAAAAATGCAACCGTAAGGGACCAATACGGGAAGATAGGAGCGTTGCAAGAATAAATCCACTTCCCCATGTTAAGAGATAGGAGCTCGCTGCCATATGCTCAATGTTACTGCTTCCAGTGGCAACGTTCGCTGCCACTGGAAAGGTAAATCTCTCTCTTTCTTTCCGTTTTTTAATTGACTTTTTTCAGAAATGCATCAATACTGTTTTGCGCTCAAGAGCAAAGGTTTATTTTTTACTGATACACTACTTTAACACTTAAAAATATTTTTAGTATTTAAAAAAATATCCGGTTGCACAACCATACAACATATAGTACCAGCCGCCACTGATATATATATATATATATATATATATATATATATATATATATATATATATATATATATATATATATATATATATATATATATATATATATATATATAAGGAGATGTATTTTAATTTCACATACTGACTAAGAGCTGTTTTTAACTCGAAAAAACGAAATGTATTCAAGAAGCCTTGGACGCTTGCGGAGCTGAAAACAAAAGCGACCTTGCGTTTATCAATACTCATTTCAGTTCAATTTCAAAGATCATACCGAAATTAGAAAAGCGATAATTAGGAGTTTGCAGTGCATTTGAGATGTTTGATTCAATAACGAAACAGACGCCACCAAGATCAATCGGACAAGCATTTCTTCGAAACTCACATTCAATAGATGCGAAAAATCTAGGCATAAAATTCTTGTTTAATGTAAAGAAAGTGTTCCTGGGAACAACGTCGCACGAATTCCAGATTTATCGGCAAGTAACATTGCTTTTTTGAAATACTGTCCCTTAACGACCCGTGACACGGAAGGAACTTTTCGATGTACATTTATGTTTTAACCGACAAATGCAGGTTTTTGCAAGAAAACACCGGAAACTACACAGTTGTGTATTGTAGCATGTATGCATCATAGTTATACACCAAGTATATGTAGTTCAAGTAATACAACTTTTTTTTTTCTAAAGATAATAAAATTCCTCATTTAACTTTAGCTTTTGATTGGTGCATATTTACAATTTTTAGTGCATATCTGCATATTTTCGTGACTTTTAAAGCGCATATTTTGCCGTTTTTTAGTGCATATCGATCCGAAGTCTAGTGATCACCAAAATATTCCTCAAACATTTCTAATATTTCGTTGGAAGTATGGCACGTTGCCCCGTCCTGTTGGAACCAACAGTCACGTTCATCGTCCTGTAGTAGGAATATGAACTGCACGATCAATTCTCTGTACACTGCACTATCTACCATTGTATTGAAAAACACCCGACACTACGGTGACGTGTTATTCTACCCTACACATCTATCTCCTGAGGATGAAGTGGAACCTCCTGCAGAATATGCGTATTCTCAGCTGACCAGTACGCGAGTTTTGGCTGTTAATATACCCATTCAAATGAAACCACGTTTTGTCTGTATAGAACACTTTATTCAGAATGTTCATGCCATTTTCCCGAATTAATTGTTGAAACTAACGGCAGTACCTCACTCTAGCAGCTATATCAGTAGCTTTAAGTTCTTAAACAGCACGAATTCTGTAAGGGTGTAGCTTTAATTTCCGTGCGGCTTTGTGAGCCGTAGTTTTACGCAAGCCAGATTGTGTCTTGAGTTTACCAACTGACTTCTTTGGGGAAACAGTCATTTGAGTAATTTGTTCCTCAACATTATTATCATGAAGGATGTTGTCAGTATTGTGGGTCTTCAGAAGCGATCCCTGTCGCGAACGGAACATGTTGCACGAATCGCTGCACAAGGCGAAATATTGTAGCTTTATGGCAATGGTGAATCTGGAAACCCTTCCCTTTGATATGTCCCTTTAGGACGCGTTTTTGGATTGAAATAAATTATAAAAATCCAGCTTGGCCTAAGAGCTACTTTCTAAAATTCATCTGAAACATTTTCCCGTCACAGTGAGAGAGAGAACGTAGATATCATTTTTATATATTGGGGAAAATATCATGATACTCTAACCCTTCATTATTTTCTCTCCTAAAGCAGGGAAGGTGTAGCTCCACAGGAATCTCGATCATCATTCGACGCAGTCATGTAATAATGAATGGAATATCGAAATATAATTGTTTGTCAGTATTGAATTCAGACATGTTCAAGGGGGGCTGAGCCCCCTCTAGAATATCTATACACATGCATTGAAATATTTTTTTTTCTGTTTGTTTCAGAAATAAAAGTCTTGAAAGCAAAGATTAAAAAAAAAAAAAAAAAAGAAAGAAAATTCGTTTTTTCTTTTGCCCAGCCTAATTGTTCTAATTAAGAAACGCGTTCTCGTATAAAGTCGAAGTCAAAATCTTGGAAATTAGATACAGGCGCACAGAAACGCTTTGCAACGTTACGGAAAATGGTAATAGTTGGTTATTGCAACCGACCATATATAAAAAGTTTGGGAGGTGAAGCACTATCAGTGCTGTGCCATAGGGAGGGCGAGCGGGGCAACGCCCCCGAGCACCGAAGTAAGGGGCGAAAAATTCGGGAGGGCAAAGAAAAGGAAGGATAAAATGGAAGGAAAAAGTGCTCAAAATCAAGAAAAAGCAGTGTTTTTGAAAATGTTCTTACACTTCACGGCTATGTCGACCTCACTCGTATGTATGTAGGGGGGGGGGGGACCGTAATATACTCTTGCCTCGGGTGCTGATTTTCTACGGCATGGCACTGAACACTATAGAAGGACTACAAACAATATAAAACAGGTTAGTTAACAAAATAAAACAACCTCGAATAAGGTTCAAATTAGCATTCATCCTCCTGACTCATTCTTCACATACACGTCTCATAAACCCTCGCTGCTGAACGGGACGTTAAACTCAAAATTAGCTAAACTCATTCTTCACATATGCATTGCGTAGTTTTCGAGACGTGCTGTTTTAGAAGCCTTCTTGCACTATTGGGAGCAAAGGAGGAAGGTAAATTGAGATGTAATGTGATGGTTTTCTATGTTTTTTTTTTTTTTTTTTTTTTTTTAAGTTTCTGTGTTTTGTACTTTTTATGCATTGCGGCATTCACCTAGTGGGACTAAGGAAATTCTTTGGAAAAATTTAAGTTAAAATGGCCTTGCCGGATCAAATCCAGGAGTGTTTATTTTAATGTACCCCTTAAATTTTTATTGCTTTCCTCCTCGTACAAAAGTCTGAAGTCAACACCGTTGTTAATGAAAACTAGGATGGAAAGGTTGAGTTAGCTCTTAAAAGTCACTCAAACATATAATTAAAGGAGAGTACAACAAGATTACCTGGATACAGCCTAGACTTGTGTGTGACGGCTGGATGAGCCAAAATACCATTAAAATCAGCAAGTATGCGATAGACTGACTAAAAATACAAGAATTCTTCCCAGATGACTCAAACTCACAGTTTAGTGGCAAATCACGCTGGGAATGGATTGTAATGGTATATTGAGATAACGTCAATAATCTTTATCTACTCACGTGCTTTGAAATTCCTAAAGCAAATTCCTGTTCATAATTACACATCGCACTAACACTGTATAAAGACCCATCCATTGTACTATTTCACTGTCTTGAGTTTGATTCTTTGTAGCTAATGTTCGATGCAGCGACATGCACTCTAAGAGGTCGTACAGCTTAAAAGAAGAAATCTTGTCTGGTTTTTCAATCTCCTGGATTTCTAGCAACAGCTTTCTGGAGTTCGTAATTTTCCTACCGAAATGTGCAGCTGAAGTTCGAAGAAACACAAGACGGCCAGCGAAGGCTAGATATTTTGTATCATTGGAATTGTGTCTTACCGTAGTGTTTAGATTTAAAAGATTTCATGGTTGAACAATTTAAATAAGAAAAATCTTACTTGATACGATAGACCATTATCGAACTAATGTTTCGGATTTGAAGTTATCGATCCGACGAATAAACAAGTTCTGATCAATTTCGGGCCGCCTCAATTGGTTTTGTTCAACTGAGTCCATTTCTACGGCTCAGGGCGCTAAGGCGATCTTTTATCATTTGCTATTTATTGATTTTGTAGAGTTACCCATATTTTCTCTTAATATGAATCTGTGTTGCCGAAGCAAAAATAAGAATTATCGGTTTTTCTGCTTGTAATTTTCCAAAGACTGTATATTCGTTAGTGAAGACTATAAGCTTTAGCGCAAAAAAGTAAAACGAATTCGAACATTGGATTAGATTGCTTCGGAATAGGAAAACGAACAAGACAAAAGCCTACTTTGACCGCTTAAGACGGCTGTAGTTTTGCCATATTCCAGTTTCAAAATACGGAAATAACTTTTCTTTTTAAGTTTCTATATAATTCTTATTTATCAAAATCTATAAAGATATTACAGAACTTGATCCGTTCTCTTTCCTCCTCAGGAGTTTCGGAAACTCCGGATATATCCACTTATTTTTAATAAGCAGCTCATATTTCAACTCTGAGAGCCATATATTTTGAACCTCTTCTCTTTCCCTTTTAGGATATGCATTTTAATCTAAGCAACATCATAAAAATTCCAGATCCATGTATACGGAGTTGGCACAAGCTTTTCAGCACAGTTCTCATCGTTCTGCTTGCAGCCATTTAATCGCTTTACACGTAAGTCCTAGAAGCGTTCGACGCATTTTATATGAGGATTTCAAGTTCCATGTCTTTAAAATTCAAATAGAGCAATAATTTCTTCCTTGTGATTTGAACCAGAGAAATGAATTTTGCAGGAAACTGTTGCAATTGATCTTTAAAAATCATCGTGATTTCTTTATAGTGTGAGGTCGGTAGGTGTATATCATATTTTCCAAATAGCTCCATACGAAAACAATTAAGGGGCGTGGAGCTGATTAAAATTACCTACAGGCGCTTAAAGGCGAGGGTAAATTTTCTGTGAAGACATGGATTTCTTACGAATCCTTGAATTTGAGAGATGAAACTCGGTAGATGCAAAGCCATAAGGAACTGCCATTCGAAGCTAACGTACACATGTTCTGTAGCTGATGTTAGTAGACGCAATGCCCTTCAACATCCAACATGGAGGAAAATTTACAGTAATTGAAAAATATACTCTCGAAGTCCTCAGAAATCACAAAGCCAGGCTTCTCGCAAAAGTGGTTTAACCCGACACACAATTCGAACTCTTCTGAAGAAAGAGTTGAACTTTCTTCCATGGAAACTATATTACTGTCAGGAATTATCGCCGGAAGACTGTAACCATTGGTTGGAGTATGAGATGACACTTGCTTGATCTGAAGACTGGTCCCATCTTTTTGCTAATACCCTGTGGTCAGATTATGAAATGTTTTGGGTTCGGGTGTTGGGGGGGTTAACTGGCACAACTGTTATTATTGGGCAGGAGAAGATTCGAAGGTGATTGCTGAAAAAAAGCAGACATCCAAACATAGTGTGATGCATCATGACATCCATGGAAGGTTCGAAGCAACCATTTGGTTACATGCTGACTTACCTTCATTAAACTTAATATATCAGTAATACAAGGTCTGGCAGAAAAACCTGAGTTTTCAAATTGAAATCGTGATGAGACTGATTATTCTACATACAGGATTCCGCATTGTGCCTCTTTTGTTTCCGAATTGATTAGTTATGAAACATACTGCAACTATGTTTTGAAAATTACATTTTTCAGATGTTTTCTTCATGCCTGAAAACCGTGTTTACGACTGTTGTAACTGAAGGCTTAGTTTTTACTTTTCTTCTTTTTCCTTTGGATTAATTCTGCGTAGACATAATCAGTGAGAGGTTGACCATGACATTGTAGCCAGTTTAAATAATTTCAGTCGCTATCTTGGCGTTGGTCAGGAGAGTATCGAACATTCATCTTGAATACTTTTTTTTTCCCTAAAGTGATAGCGAGTGATAGCTATTCAGTGTGCATTTCGCCGACAATTCAACATTCATCGGAATCACAATGTTCCAAGACGCAATATATTCCTGTTGTGGTATTTTCAAAAAATAGCCTGTGCCATAAAGACAAATCTTGAGGAAAACCCTGTGCCGTTCCACAATTAAGACGTATATGTTAACAATGGAAAAATGTAATTTTAAAAAAGCAGAAGCGGTATGCTTCATACCTAGTTGAAAGCAAAACGCTTTGAGTTATAGCTCAACACGGGAATAAAATATAATTTTTGAAATAATCATTAAGCCATAATTTTAATTTGAAAACCGTCACGTTTTTCTGCAGAACTCTGTAATAGCTAACGAGTACGAAAAACACAAGTGAGTTTTGTTTCACAGCGTGAACTTAGGATCGACTTCCAAATTATGTGAATTGAACATTCATTCTGGTTATAGTAGAACAATAAGATCAAAGATAGAACCTATTTCTCGCACGCAGAATCCCTACTAAAATGTCATGATTTGCTATATCTTTCTATAACATTAAATCTGAAGCGATAATTGATGTTTATCACTTCCGTTGCAATAAACGAATAAAATCGGAGGTGAAACATATTCTCGGTACTGAATTCATATCAAACTGCTTGTCGCTACCTATGTTCGATTTATCCACTATGCGATCAGTGTTGTAACCCAAAACCCGTATATTTCCAACACATCTGGTTTGAACCATGGATAAATGTTGGAGGCAAACTTCATTCTTGATAACTCCAATCTTTGAATAAAATAATAATAATAATAATAATAATAATAATAATAATAATAATAATAATAATAATAATAATAATAATAATAAATAAAAAAGCTTTTCGATATCTCTTAGTTTTCGTTTTAGCTCTATGAAAATAAGTATCGAAACCGGAAGTACTAGTAAATCAAGTAATATCAACCACTTCCGATATTAGTAATGCTGCGAGTGGTGATGTATGCTTTCTTGAGACGTTCAATCGATGAAAATAATAATAATAATAATAATAAAAATTGCTTGTCGTTATATATTATCGTTTTTGTTGTATGGCTATCAACATAGAAACAAGAAATGGCTACCTACCGCTTTCAGTTTAAATATAGGTTAACGGAGAAGGTGGTTTCTATTCTTGGGACGCTAAATCAATTGCAAAAAGTTTCTCGATATCTTTTACTGTTCTTGCTCTGATATTTATCGATAGACAGACAGGCGGACATAGTCGTTTTGTCGACTTCCGTAGAATAACATAGCATAGTTTGGAAGTCTATTGTAACAACGTGTAACAATAATAAACATATCTATTAGGACTGGTTTTGTGTTCTATTTTAATACAATATTTACATTGTTTTTATTTTTATTTTAGTACATTTAACTGCATAGATGTTAAAATTTAGAATATGATTTGAAACAGATAAAGATAATATATTTAGCAACAGAATATATGTTTATATACGTATACTCTTTTATATTCTTAACTGAGTATGTTTACAAAATAATACGAGATTTGCATTTTATTTAACTTTAAAACATTCTTAAAATTATTCCTAAAATATTAGAAAAAATCCGTTTTTCTATTAAAGTGAACAAGATAACAAAACACCAACTATGTGTAATTGGACCAAACACAAGGAAAGAGAAACCTCTTAGGCTATATTGATATTAGTTCTGTTGTTCTATGTTAACCATCTATGCACATAATTATTATATTTTTGGGGAGGGAGGAGGGTTTACTTTTAATCTCTGGAAGGCTTAAAATAAAATTTTAACCTTCATGAACCAATAAGCTTATTGCAGAAAAATCACAAGTCGTACGATTTTCTTCCTCTTTCTTTTCTTTCGAAATGAAAAGGCTATAATATATCACATCTTGTTCTCTCACCGAAGTTAACAAACAATATTTTGTACATAAGTATATACATAATACAAGGATATCAGCAGACTAGTATTTTTCCCCTTAAGCTTTCGTACAACTTCCATACATAAATATTTATTTATAATTTTCTTTAAATAATTTGAATTACGCTTTTACTAATACATTATATACATTTATATACATATTATGTTTACAAATCATAATTATCTTTGGCAAGAGCTTACAAAAACACTGATGTTATCTTGCACACTGATTATGCACAGCATGTGTAAAATTCATTAAATTCGCTAGCACAAAGCACCCGTTCCCAAAACCAGTTCTACTTGATAATACAACAAGCGGGTAAGAACGCAACGTTTGAAAAATCGCCTCCCCACTCTTCTTCTTCTTTTTGAACAAACACACTATTTCATTTACCCATTTCTTGGATTATTTTTGTAGATATCAAGTGTCTTACACAAGCTTAGGATAACTTGTTTCAAACTTACTATAAACTCTCCGCGTTTAAAAATACAGATCTTTTGTTCTGAGATCTCACTATCATTCCACCCAAACTGTAGTGTATGTCACTGGTCCATTATGTGGAATATCAGTTCCAGAACTACAGGGCTTTCTTGGGCAGCGGAAGCGGCTTTATGGATGACTGGAACTAATTCATTATCAAGGCTTTTCATAAACTGTGGTGGCAATTTCTTTCCGCAACTACCGGCTTCATACCCCACCTGGAAATAATAATAATAATAGTAACTAGATTATTATTATACTACATTTTAATCATTTTTACCATATACTGAAAATTAAAAAAAAAAAATAGTTATTACTCATAACGGCAAATACAATGGTTGACTTAATACAATAATAAAGTAAACGTACAGATTATTTGTACGCTACAAAATAAGAGAAAATTTCTTTATCATCGGTACATTAATCAAGAATGTACACAAGACGCGGTAGCGCCATATGATACCCTAATACTGTAATTGTAGGTTCGATTTCAGAAGACAATGGATGGAATATTGTGGCATGCACAGACTCACAACAATGGTGAAAATTGGAAAAAGAAATGTAATAGCATTCTCCTCAATACGCATTATCTTTAATGGAAGGATATTTAATGTCTCATCTCTGAAATACGATACGCTCACAATATAATACTATTCGTGGATAACAGGAAGTTGAAGAAAAATTTTTATTTTATTGTTAGGAGTAATTATTTCTTATTTCCGACACTGATTTACAGCTAAAGCTTATCTGACACACACTGATGATTAAAAGATGTAGCCTACACTCCACAGTGATGGATCGATGGAATACACACACTCACACGTAGAATGAGCATCACTGTTAGGAGTGCATATCATTGTTAAGAGACAACTGCTATACAACAGTATATTTTTTACACTGTTGTAAATAAATAAATAAATAAATAAAAAGTTATTCCAACAAAATGAAAACAATCAATTACTGGCAACGAATAACATACTTTTTAGCACCATAAAAATTAGTTTTTCTCCATTGTCTTGAAACCCACGCATAATTTACCCTATAATTATTATCCTTTTGATGTATTATTATTAGTAGTATCTTTTTCATTTCCTTTTGCTTATTTCGATGCAATCTATCGATTAATATTATACATTTTATCTTTCAACAATATTACAAACTAAAATTAAAGTGTGAGTTGATGTTAATTTTGGGTTACATCTCTAACCATACTATGTACTATAGTTTTGAATTAAATGATTTTTAGCACAATTTTCTCCAGTTAAAAAGATTATATATATATATATATATATTCGTTACAACGCACTATTTACGTTATATATATATATATATATATATATATATATATAACGTGTATAATTTACAGTATATATATTTTTGTCAGATTCCAGCCTCAGTACTTTGTCAGTAAATTTCTTCCTCTAACTGATTAGTAGTTTCATCCCTTGCACTTAACTCTTCCTGTACAAAGATATAAGTTCCCTGACATCTCTTCTAATCCTAAGTACAAACTCCTGTTTATTATCTCCGAAATTCTTTGTACTAATTCTTTATCTCTTTCTCCCTCAAACCGGGTTTGACTGTTTTCCTCCACTTCCTATAAGGTTGCTTCACGTCATTTTCACATAATTCAGACTCCAATTTTGATTTCTCTCTCGTTAATTCAGTTTGATCTGACTTTCAATACCTTTTATCAGTTTTCGAATTAGCCTTTCTAAACTGCTTCTTCCATGGTCTCCTTGTTCCTACACTGGCAGTCGTTATTTCGGATTCAGATGAACAGAATCTGTATCTTTTTTAGAATTCTTTAATTCTGAATACTGTAGCCCTTTTCATATTCCTGTTTCTTTAACATTCAGTTTCCCTTTATTAAACTGCTGTCATTATAAAATTCTTGGGTTAGTGTACCTGTGTCATCTTGTTGGATACTATTTTTGTTAGAAGACAAATGAAACATGTTTAAAATATTACTAGATGCAGAAACTATTTCTAAATCCCATGGATCATAGTTGGTAAGTCATGTACATTGTCTTTATCACATTAGATGGCAGTTGTTCGCTCTGCTTCACCGTCTTCTTGATTGAAAGTTAGTTTACATTTTCTATAATGTCATCCTGAATACTGTTCAGTGCACATACTTCTGCAAAATTATCATTCCTCATACACCTATAGCACTGCTTATTCTTTGCAGGATAATTCCCTTGGGGATGTATTCTACAAGATCGTTAACATTTAACAATGGTTTTGCTATTTTTGCTATTCTTGTAATTTGTCAATGGATTGGGATGAAGACTTGTGAGAGACCACCAATTCGTCTCTAATCGTAAGAGCTTGATCTCAATTCTCTTTGAAATTACAGAGACGCTTGTTCTAATACAACTAGAACAAACTGCATAAAATTTGATGTTCCTCTTGCTTTAACCTAGGGAACTTACATCGTTCTGCTTTTTTTTTTTTTAACCACCTACACAATCGCAGAACGGCGGATCCAGGATATGATCAAGGAAGGAGCTAAACCATATTTTGCCATTTTATTAAGTGTATACCTGAGCGTCAAGGGGGAGGGGGGGTTCTAGGGTGCTTTAGCCTAACTATTGAATCCGCCACTATATATATATATATATATATATACCGTATATTTGATTATGCGACTAAAATCCGTAAACTATTCTTTTCAATGCTGTAAAAATGATGGTAAATTTTCCGTGCACGTACGCGCCTTTGGAGTAGGAGACTCGGGTTCAATTCCCTGCGAGAGCTTATGTGGTTCGAATTCTACGTTGATCAGTAGGTCCGCGTCTCATAAACCCTCGGCTGCTGAAAGGAATGCTAAACTCAAAATCAACTTAAATCATTTTATGTGCAATTCTCCAGATTTGGCAAGTTATTACTGGGATCAAATTCGGGTAATGTTTGGCAGGATCATAAACCGAGAAACAGGTACAAAATCTCTTTTGTTTTGATATAAAATCTTGCTTACTTCTCGTTCTCCGTTCGGTCAACATTTTATTCGGAGCTTCACGGTTCAGTTTACAAAATTAAAATCACAAACGGTTATTTTGGGTATAATATTAGTTCAACATAATCATTTAAGAATTCCTTCTTACTGATATATCGTGCAAAAATTTTTGAAGTAAGAAACTTGTGACTAATGTTTTAAACTTTCGCCCCCCTCCCCCTTCTCGAGTTATAATGAGGTTTTAGTTTATTCATATGTTTTAAATCATAATTTTGTTCCACGAAGTTACTATTAGTTACTGATAACACTATTTTTGTCGTTGAACTTTAACCTAATAGCTCTATAAAATTTCGTTGGATCTAGAAATGCCACTGCAATCACCAATTTACATTTTTTTTCCTATCGCACAAAGGATTCCCCTTAATTTGAATATTTTTAGGATTTTCTTTCTCCAGAACGCAGTTTTTAAATGATTTTTCTTGTTATAAAGAAAAACACACGTAAAACGTATTGTTATCTATTAAAATTGAATTTTCAAAAAAAGCCTAAAATTTCCCAGCCGCAGAAGTTAATTTTCCGAGCACTTGCATTTCTAGTTTCCTGCATGGGAAGAACAGAACATACTAAGGAAAGAAAAAATGAGTAGAAATTTACGAAATAAATTGTTAATTTTATCCTCTAGAACAGCGAAATTAGTTACCAAGTTGATGATCGCTATACCGACAATCGGAATGAGAAAATAATACTCAAGCCAAAGTACACAGTTTTTACAAGAATAGAACGAGTCAATCTCTACGATAACTCTTATGTGAATTCACTTCAAACTACCCATGTTCTAGTATCGAACTCTCAATTACAATTGTTTATCACATACAAAATTATACCTATTAGATAAGAGAGTGATTGCCAGAAGACACCAATGTTCAGAACCCAGTACCGTCGTTTCTTAAATTCGAAGATTATTTTTATATATGTAGGACAGAATCAATCTGATCAATATAAATTTATTAGTAAAGTTCAGTACGAATACCGGAAAGATTACTGTAGTTACAAAAGAATTAATAACACTTATAAAAGCAAAAGCGCATTCTACATGAATGATCTAATACTCACTTTCTGAAAAAACTGCTGAAATGGACAAAGCTGAATTATACCGCGCCTCCATATTATCAACATTACTTTCGTATGGACTTTAACGTCCCTTTTCAAGTCCAAGGCGTGTATGCTAATCATATAGATACAAGGAAACTTTCGAAACATATTACAGTCACACTATGTAGCAGTATAAGAAATGTATGAGATGCAAAAATGCGTGAGAACTGTTGCAACTCATCATAAAGAAAAAAATAATAATAAAATTAATTTGGAAATATTAAAACAGCCACCTAATTAGTGTATGTCTGCTTAAACTTTAACACGAACTCAGTAAATACATAAGTAGATCTTAAAATTATCCTGGCCACCTCTTATTAAACAGATCCAACTATTAGATGAGCACCACAATCTCTTTACTTACACCTACATCAATGAGTCTTATATTCGTGAAGTATCATTTATGTTCAAATATAAAGATTACTTTTTACTTTACCCAACGACTGAAGTGAAATCATTACGTATTCACAAGAATAACTTGTCGAAATATAAATCTGGAGGACCACTAAGCACTGATTAAAATTAACGACTTTCATTTCAATTATTGACAACTTAAATCTTTGTTCAAAATTATTCTTCTTTTTGCCTCGACATTCACTCACATTCTCAATCAAGCTAAAGGGAACAACACTTCTATCCAGACAGAATAAAAGCGTGACTACTAAAACAATCGCTAATTATACGGTAACAAAGCTACATTGAGTTCCTTCATGTCAAGTACACTTCTGAGTATTGAAATTGCAGAAAGTAACAATATGCAATAAGTAAATAAAATAAACACATAAATAAACAATAACTTAATAGTTCTATTTTCTACTCTTCTTCATATTTAAGAATCCTTTTAACATTAACATTGAAATTGCATTAGATAAAACATTTCACAATAAAAAGTTTTACGATTATCAATGTAACAAATGAGCTACGAATATTGAACTGTAGAAGAGTGTCAGCAAGGTAAATGGCAACTGATAATGTTATTTATAACAAAACTCAAAAGAGCTGATTCTCTGCCCCATTATTATATATGGTCAACAACAAAAGCAAACAGTATTTTTTCACATACACTTCATAAATGAAATATGTACTTTACTTGCGTCGATGAATACATAACCTAAGTATGAAATGTTTCGAGAATCTCAACACCATTATAAATAATCCTATTTTACTTTAACACAGATAGAATCTGGCACATTTGTCAAGATTAACACTCACCTATTACGTGCCCTGGGCATCCTAATTGGCCTATTATATTCCTGTTAACTCTAGTCTAACTCACTTTCAACTACCAACATATTTTATAAAAAATACATAAAGAATAGAACCAGAAAGTTATTAGTGAACATAGTGTAGAATTAAAAAATTACTACAAAATTATTTCAGTCATGCTGTTAAAACCAACCAGTAAATTTTTGAACTAAATATAGATCAGATGCAAAGAATGAAAGCTAACACTTTTACAAATCTATTATACAGTATTAAATTTTCGCTTCTAAAATACTTACATTTTCAGGATCTACGGTGGCTCTAACACCAATCTGTACAAAACCTGATGAACTTAACACATGGAGATGAGGTACAAGGGCCACACACGTTGCTCGAGCAAGAGAAGCCGAAAGACGACTAACGTCAAGTGGATCACATCGACCTGGACCCGTGCCTTCGTCCGACTATTGAATAAAATGAAAGTGCACATAAACAATTTGCAGAGAAAACAACAGCAATTCATATAATCATACTTCGCTAGTTAATTAACTCACCATACATGATCTTAATAAATAAATACATAAATAAAAAACTTGGAACAACAAGACACACATTATTTAAAACTTTCTTACTAGATTTCTTACAACTAATTGCGCACTCACTTGAAAATCGAAGAGGTGGCCCAATTTTGCACTATCAATATCCGACATATGCACACACAAGTCAATTTTTGAACTAGAGATGGATCAATTGCAAACAATGAAAGCTAATGCTTTTACAAATCTATTATACGGTAATATTAGACTTAGCTTCTAAAATACTTACTGCCGCCCAACACAGTAATAATACAAGATAGCAGCAGAGCACGAACTGCGTCACTAACTCAGAAAGGTTAGTTGTTGCATTATATTATATATTTATATATATATATATATATATATATATATATATATATATATATATATATATATATATATATATATATATATATATATATATTTATTTATTTTCATAATTTGGTAACTATTCAACCTCATTTACAGGCTGATGAAAATCTGATCAAACAATAGAATTATCTTTACAAAAATCTTTATTAAAAATCCAATATTTCGAATCGACAAAAAACGAGAAATTTTACACCAGCGGCTTTATGTAATATGTTGATATAAAGTTTTCATTCCAAATTCTGATTTTTTTTTTTTTTTTCATTTAATTATGTTTACAAAAACACACATCCATACAGAAGTTAGACATGGTGACTTTTTAATGTTTCTACTTTTTTTCTATTTTAATAAAAGACTAAGCTATATATATATATAAGTATTAACGAAAGTATTGTACCTGAACTAGAAATACTTCTGTCCATCTAATAAACTTCGTTTCGCCGGTATAATCTGTTCCATTGTGCACTCGTATAGACGGTATTCCATCCATGGCACTACCGTCTATTGGACTTTTTACTCTGTAAAGAAAAAGTGAAAGAAAAAATTTATTTTATAATCAAACTTTCTTAGATTCTACGTTAACCACATCAGATTTTTTTTTTTAACCCGGAAAGCTTCCAAAACTCATATTAACATAATTAACTACCTAGTATTTTGTTCTGTGGCGAAGGACATTATCGAGATGGATTAAGAAGTACAGGAAAAGAGTTAGTTATTATTATTATTGGTACTATTTGTTTTATTTTGTCGAGTTTTTTCAAAGAAATCATGTTTTTAATTTTTTAAATGTAATTTCTCTTCTTATGGCTTCTAAGATTACTTTTATCAACTAGTGTAATTTTGGGGGGATGTAGGAGGAAGGGGTAGAGGAGTTGATTTTGAGTTTAACGTCCCTTTCAGCAGCGAGGCTATATGAGACGGGAAGGGGTAGAGGAGTTCGCATAACAAAACTAATTTCACTGAAAGCAGCATTTCTTTATTCATTTTTTTATCACATTTGTGCCCCCATGAGAATATTTGGGAGGGCAATTTTTCACCGAAAATAGTACAAACTGGAGAATTATATATTTGAGGGGGAAAAAATAAATCTGGGGGCTTATGCTCAAGCCCTTAGGGTAGGGCTGGGCAATCTTTGTTCCATATACTGTATATTAATTCCTGCGATGCCATAGAACAGTAAAGGTGAGACCCGTAGTACAAAACTGCAAGAAAGCCGACTTCGACGATTTGGACAAGTACGAAGACCAACTTCGGAATAGGTAGCTCACCGAGTGAATACTATAGAACTGAATAAGAATAGGAAACAAGCATGAGGCCGACCAAGCAGTGGAGAGATTATGTAAAAAACGATATGGTGTAGTGTGGTGTTACAGTGGATATGAAACAAGATAGAAACATGTGGAGAATAGTGATCCGAAAAGCCGAGCTCAGTTAACTGGAAAAAAGTTTAGAAGATTACTATTATTATTAAAATCAGTAATAACCAACCTGATGCAATCAAATTTACCTCTAACATTTACATTTTGATATTCAATAACCTTTCTCTTATATTCGATATAATTTAAATCTTAAATTACCCCACCATGACACCATTCCGCTAGCTGTGATTCTTCCAACCTCATCTACATTCTTAAATATATCCACAGTTCAAGTCTTCTATACCCATGGAACTTCTCTTTCGATTCGCATCAACGATCACTGATACTCAGGAGCACGAGTTTTTCGCATTAAGAATTTGAACATTTCGCGTTTCGTTTTTCATATTTCGCATTTTCCAAATAAAATTTTGCATTTTGTAGCTCTTGTGGAAAAGATATTCCCAAACACTTTTACAATTGTTCCTCCCAAACACTTTTACAATTGTTCCTTTTATTCACAGATCACTACAGAAATAAACCATTAATAACCTAAACCCAAAATACACTGAATATTTCACTTGGCATTGTAAATTTCACTTACAGAAAATTATATTAAAAAAAAACAAAAACGAAGAAAATCAGTAATTAAACTTACTACGAGTAGGAAAGTTTTGCTGCCTTCTGTTTTATGCAACGTATTTAATGCGGTTGACCGTGAGTAGCAGAAGACAGGTCTCTGCAATGATGCCATCGACTATCTAATTAAAACGACCCCTCCCCATCCAGCTGCGAAGGTGATAGCTAACGCGAAACATGTTTTTTATAGCCGTGTCCGAATTACCCAAAATGCACCGTTTATGCCACGTTCTACCGTTCCGTCAGTGTAAAACTAGCGTTTCTAAATTAATGAAAACGTATTTTTAAAATTTCGCGTATTCTTAGAAATTTCGTGAAACTGCCAATTTCGCGTTTTATTGCGCAACGGAAAGCAACGAAAATACACACAGCATACCATCAAATGTCAAGAAACTGAAAATTACTTAATTCTGACCCATTTCGTTTTATCGTGCATTGCGAAAAACTCGTGCCTCAACTGATACTCCTTACGGGATAAATTCCCCATTTATTCTGCGTAACTACAGTCCCCCCATTTCCATATATATAATCATCTTCGTCAATTTCTTTATTATTTTTAAGGAGTTTGATTTGTCAAAATTCTTTTATATATTTACTCTATCTGTTCGTCCGTTCAAGGGACAAAATGCTCTCGAGAACTACTTGATGGATAAGGATGAATTTTAGCCAGTATGTAGAGGAGCAAAAATTAGGAATCGAGTTCGTTGATGGAGATGATATTCACAACGGAAGTGTTAGAAATGAACTATTTCCAGTTTCAACGTTGATCACAGCAAAACCAGTAACAGATAGCCAGAAACGACTTTCTACAATCCATTAACCGTCGCAACAATGCACTTCATTTCTATCCCTAACACTCTACTAAAACGAAGTGATGGAAATCCACTACAACTTCCGGTTTCAATATTGATCTACGAAGAGGAAAAACGATAAGAGTGCGAAAACCAGTTGTTTTGGAAGTGATTTAGCGCTCTAAGAATAAATATCATCATCTCTTAATCCTCTATTCAAACCACAAGTGGTTTAACTTCCGTATTAACGCTGATCGCTAGAGTATAAACGGTAATAGCGAAAATAAGTTTTTCGCAATCAATTAAGTGTACCAAAAATATAGTCCATTCCCACTCTTAATCTCTCTATTAAAACTGGAAGTGATAGAAATCTATACTACCACTTCCGGTTTCAATATTAAGAAAATATCATGCTATACAAACAAAACTCCTTACGTGATGTGCACGTGACACTACATGTTTATAACTACTTTCCCTGCACACTTTTAGTTCTCTTCTTTCATGATACACCCTGCAAGAATACATTTCAAGTTTCGAATGTTTGCCTCTCGATTTTCCTCAATATTCCTAATATTTGAATTATTTTTAATACTGTAATACAGTTCAGTTGATGGCAAGATTCTGTATTAATACGTGCGGCAATATTACTGTTATGAGGTAAGTAGGATTATAAATAGGTTGGTCATACATTTAATTTACTTCTAGCCATCCTGAGTTTTATCCAAACTTCGCTCTTGTTAACCTTTCCTTAATGTGGTCATTAAGAAAATCTAATTTTTATTGACAACACATCCCATTAGTTTTATAATCTAATCAAAAACTATCAACTATCTACTGTCGGCCTAGTAAAATTTTAACATGACCCTGAATTCCACCAGCCTTCACCTGAAATGCTTCCTAACTACTTATCTGTCCTTAAATTTTCCCCTTCCTTATAAAGTGTTTTATAAAAGAGCTTACAGAGTATGTTTAATTTAAAAGTGGTCTCAAGAACCATTTAATTTAAAAGATTTTTCGATTTTGTTTAAAATATTTGTTATTTACTTTATGCTTGTACCAATCTTGCACTTATAGTTTACAGGACGGATGAGGAATGCGTAAAGGCAAAGGAGAAGAAAAAAAAGAAGGTGAAGGAAGAGAAATGTCGTGTATCTGTATTTTGAGGCTGATTTTGAGTGGAACGCACTAATATACTTTTTCAGAATGTCTGATTATGCTTTCACTATTTTCTAGTAAGCGATCAGTTTTCCATTTCAACTTCATGTTTTTTTTTTTTTTTTTTTTTTTTTTTAGTTCCAATCCTGTGTTTATACACGAACTATTGTCTCTCCTTCCCTTCTTAACCTGACAATACTACCACCTGCCTCTGAATAATATAAATATTGCGCCAACATGACGTTCCCAATTCCTTTCTTACTTCCCCTCTCTGTATGATGAAGCGACACCAAAGAGAGCACGAAAGAAACTTGGCTGTCTTTTTTAAACCAATTTCTTAAAGTAATTTACTTCCGTAATAGCCCACTCAAGTCTAAAGACATACTTCAAAACTACAACTTTAGCGAATGCAGGGTGTCTACTCAAATTCCAAAATGAAATTTTGTGACTTTTTCATGACCTTTTCTTTCACAAACCATAAAATTTAGTAACATTCTGAAGAACGAATTTGGGTGCAGATTGGGCCAAATTTTCATGCATGCGATAGAAACATGCTTTGCTTGCGATTTGGTAGAGTCTAAAGCCGAAAATAGACATTTTTGGTGGTGAATTTTGACGTTTTATAGAACAAAATTTTCCAGTCCATACCGAATTTCTCCATATAAAAAAATCGTGACCTAAAAGCTAAATTTCGTGATTTTTTCTTGACTTTCATAACTGTTTTCTGATTTCATGACTTTCGTGACCGATAGACACCCTGGAATGGAATAGTACGTATGTTTCAAATTCCATTCGAAATTCTATAAAATTCGAAGTTCGTTTACCTGATTGGTGTGTTGTGACATTTGAAAACCTGCAATATTCACTTGATTTTATTCCTGTCAACATTGACGAAAATGTTATTATTCTGCAATTATTTCTTGAACTGCTGGTTTCATTCAAATTTGTTTTTCTATTGTGCATCAAACAAACGAACATTTTGCACAAATTTTCCTCGCCCATAGAACATGTTTATGAATTCTACTATATCAAGATATAGGATCAAAAATAAAATCTGGATAGAGGTGTCCTATACAATGGAACATCATAAATTACAATTAAAAAAAAAAAATATCAACAGTGTGCTCTAATTTCTGTAGCTATCGAATTAGTGAACATCTCACAACCTCAGTCTAGTTCAAGATCAATGTCAATGGATATCGAAACACTGTTACTTTGATCAACATTGATAGCAGACGTCTTATATTCGGTGTATAATGTTTAATAGTTAAGTTGTTCCATTTTCAGAGGCAGATAGGCTTACAAAGCTATTAATTTTGACTTAAAGTGAAGACATCCTTTTCGTGCACAATGAAAAAATAAAAAAATAAATATGGAATAAAAGCAGTTTAATACATAATCTATCCATAATAGTATACTCGGTAATGTTTGATCGATTTTTTTTCTTTCACGACACACTACTGAGGTAAATTAACTTTTATATGCACAACTTTTCACATGACTCCTCTTAATATTTATTTCTTGCATGCCTAACAGAAAATTTTTAAAGCTCACGTAATATCATACCCGATGTTAAAGCTTTTATCATCTTCCACCCATTGAAGCTGGACAAGTTCATCAGGAGTGTCTGATCCCGCTGGCCCACAGCCTATCGTGAAATCTTTCATATTACGAAGAGCAGTTCTCATGGCTTGCATCGTATCTGGAGGGATCTGGACCATCAAGCCATCCTCTACAATCGAAGATTTCGCTGCTAAACCGGATGAAGTTTTCAAAGCTCCATTAAAGACAACAAAACTTGCACCAGTAACTAAAAAGAAATAAATAAAAATAACTATTATTAGCTATCCTATATTTTAAAATATACTGGGTGCGGCAGAAGAACCCAGACCGTTCACTATAATGCGCAGCATTTCTCATGTGGAACTACAAGCTCCCATGCGAAACATATTACCGTATAAGTAAATGTGCCTTCAGGTCAATGATGACCACTTTTAACATCTACTACAGATTCAAGTTTATTATACACATTGCATACTAATCGGAATAGAACTATTATTTTCGTGCCGCACTCCGTGCAATTAATACGATAATGATATTAATGGGTATACTAACTTGTAAGGGAAACAAAGTAATTCTTATAGAAAAAGGTCACACTAATAGCAATTTAACTTCAGAAACTGGCCTTCATTTCTAATTAATGTGAGAATGTAAGTATCTGCTGTTACATCTAGTGAGAATGTAAGTTAACAGTTTTAATTTTATATTTTCTGTACGTAGTAGATTAAGCACATAAATTAAATATTTGAACACTG
The DNA here is from genome assembly GCF_964235325.1 of Thermobia domestica. NCBI lineage: Eukaryota > Metazoa > Arthropoda > Insecta > Zygentoma > Lepismatidae > Thermobia > Thermobia domestica. Next base: position 159,012,030 of record NC_137458.1, read on the forward strand.
CAAATGTTTAAGAGCCATCATGAATTTTATACCAACTTTTGAACATTTTTAAAACACTGCAAATGTGATCAGGATAGAACAATTTCACCCTGTGATTTCCTACAACTTACGAACTGCTATTAAATATCTTTAATACGTTAATTATGAACTAACAACTTTATACGACATTCTTCTCTGCAGTGGTCAATATTTTAAAACAATGGCTACTACGGTTTATAGTACTTTATTAGTTCTCGAAGTAAGAACTGAAACTTTAACATGAACACACAATGAAGATAATTTGTTTTAACAATGCATGATGTAACTTTCGTAACGAATAAATAAGTAACATTAAAATACATTAAAAAAAGAAACTAGAAAATACTACTACTTTCTATTGTGAAGCTGAACTGAATTATCAATAATAACTAAAACAATGTAATAAATATGGCTAAATAAATCAGTTTATATGTGACTGAGTCTTACCTTTTCTTGGTTTGTTCTGAATATTAATTGCTTGTGTCTGGTAACTTTCATCTTCAGTTTGAATACACACTAAATGAGAATCTGCCAATATATTGAAGTTAGCACCTAAAGCAAATACATGATCATTGCTGTTATTCAAGGCACGGACAACTTGATCATAACGATTTTTGGGGAAAAGAACTGACGTCTGTTTATCTTCCATGTGAATCACAAAACCTCGTATCGAAGGCAACATGTATGTGAAGTTCCTAAAATCCTGAAACAAAAAAACCAAATACTCATCACAATCTATTCATGCATGATCTCAACAAAATCAATACGTGGAATTGCAAGGTTACAACTTTCCTTCATTGTTTATTACCTACCTTATGAAGTCTATATGAAACAACACTTAAACAATAGTCAAAAATGGAATCGGAATTCCAATATCCCAATCGAAGTTGAACGCAGTCGGGAGCCTCACTTTATTCCAAATACCGTGCCTACATATATTAATATATTAATGTTATACGTTTCTAATCTCAATTGGCAGTTTTTCCATGTTACGCCTTTCCTGGTAGTGAACAAATAATCAGATTATAATTTGTTGCAGTACTTTTACTTTCTCAAAGTGTAATTTAGCACGTCTCTCTGGCATTCATGATGTTGCCTGCACTTCAATACAAGACAGAGAACACCAGCACTCTCAATGGATACGGAATTATCAACATATTTTTCCATTTACTGCAAAACACAGACAGCAAATAGTCATTATATGTGAACGCTATGAGTCATGGACAAGTGTTGAAGAGATGTAACTGTGTGCGCCAGAAATAAATAGCAAGTTTAACTCTAAGCTCTGCAAACATAAAAGTTTTTTTTGCTCAATAACTTCAAATGACTTTGGTAGTCACCTAACGAAAATATATGAACTCATCAGCAGACAACAGAGCTACTGTTTCCGTCAACAGAAAATTAATTGTATTTAATATACTTTACTATAATAACTGGTTTCCCCTAATACCTGCCACAAAATTGAAAATACGAAATTTGCATTTTTTATACTTCTGTTTCTTCCTTTACTATTTCGAGTCCTTTCTTAGACATTACCCTCCAAAGTGGAACAGATAAAGTGAGAAGAAACGAAGAGAAGAAAAAAAATGAACGAAGTAGAATTTATGGTAGTCAGATTGCACGTAGTAATGTGGATCGGTTAAATACTCACTGGGTATTTTTTTAAAAAAATGGTATTTATCTCTTGCCCGGATAAATACCCGAAAAGTAGGTACAAAGGTACCTTAGAATACCAACTTAATTCAATGCAGTACCCTGTTCGAGTTTTAGGACATTTTTTCCCTTTTAAAATAACAGAAACTGGATTAATTCGTTCCTGGGTCTCACGAGCTCCAATTATTTTAACGGTAAATGCACTGAATTTTATGGTAAAATATTAACAAACACTAACCATACTTTAATAAACTTTTTAGGACCACTGTGAAAAAACACTATACGAGAACATAACAAAAGAAGTAAACGACATAAAATTAGCAGCTAATATCACACGAGATGCTTTCACTCCACCTTCCCACAACGAACTGAATGATAAAGGGCATGGATGCGCACGGAACATGTACGGAAAAACACACAGGAAATAAGAGCTAGGAGTTTGGATTCCTTCTGAATAGGATTGCAACGCAGTGTTCGCATTCCGAAGCAAACTTTGCTCGAAGTTTACGTTCGTTTTCCGGATTGTTTGAATTCTAGTATGTTCGAATTTCGGGGGCCATACTGTATCTTAGGAAATTCTAATTGATGCGTACCACTTACGAACTAATTTAACCTTTATCAACATTTAATATTTCATCTCTATAGTCCATAATGCTCACCTTGAATTGGAAACATTCAGGTCTGAATACTCCATATTTTAGGTCTGGAACTACGATAATAAAAATAAAATATGACCACAGCAAACACTTATTATTACTAATCTGTGTTACAGTTTCGGCAATATATCACTGTCTTCATCAAACACATTATCTACAATAGAAGATAAAGGACGAGTCTCGTTCTTAATTTATGGTAACATTATTACTAGTACCGAGTTTAGTGTTTTTAATTCACAAACGCTAGACGTAGGACTATTATGTCTTTCTGTTTCTGTCATGTACCGCAAATATTTACACTTTGAAGTGTGCTACTATATTATGCAAGCGTTATTCGAGATTTCTAAATTTGAACTTGAGCCACTCTGTGTTTTACGCACTACGAAACTTTGTTATAACATGCATATGTCTTCTATTATAATACTAGGGTATGTCTCTGCATGTTACCGCGGACAATATTTTTCATCTTCTTCATCTTGCGTTCCATTCCTCCTCGTCGATTTTAATTGTGAATGCAAGTGAATAACACAAACACAATTTTGTGGTTCTGCGCTCAATAATTTCGGTTATTCGGTAAATAAATCAATAATAAAAAAATCCATTTCCTTCTTAGGAAGCAACAATAATCATTATAGTACAAATTTTCGGGATTCTGCACCTGACGGTTTGGTAGAGCTAGAAAACGGCAAAACACCGAACCCCTCCCTCCGTTTTTTTTTTTTTTTTTTTTTTTTTAAGCTAGGGTGAAAGAAGAATATTTATAAGAAGTTCAAGGTCGGAGATCTAGGGAACGGCAAAAGAACTATTTGTCCCCCATCCCCCTAGAATACGTAATTCTCAAAAGCTCGTCTTAATTGTAGTGTAGAGTGCAAGAAGAATATTTATACGAAATTACAAAGTTCCACACCTTATAGTTTCAGAGATCTGTGGAATAAATAAATAAAAAAACGGTTAGGATATACAATTTACAGACCTATCAAGTATGAAGAAGAACACATACAAACGCAACAAAACTGCTAACAAATCACCTAATGACATCTTAATCAAGCACATAGAGAATAAACTTGCAGATGGAGACGTACATGGAGCTGTTCGACTTCTTACTTCCGAAGATACTTTAGCCTCAACAGATGCCACCACATTGAAAGTCCTAAAAGAGAAATATTCTGCACATCCTCCTGGATTTACGCCATCATCCACAGCAGATTTTAATATTAATATTAATAGAGTCACATCCAACGAATTCTTAAAAGCGCTTAAATCCTTTCCTTCAGGTTCTGCAGGAGGTATACATAGCATGCGCCCTTCAATTCTTAAAGCTTTAATACTTTACAATACACATGATTCCAAAGATCGCCTAATTAAGATCACATGTGAATTCCTATCTAAGATTATATCAAGGGATGTGCCTAAAGAATTAAGACCAATATTCTTTGGAGCATCGCTAATAGCTCTGACAAAGAAAAGTGGAGGTATTAGACCTATTGCAATAGGGAATATATGGAGAAGATTTTCATCCAAAATAATTTGTGGGAGAATTAAACAACCTCTAGTTCAATTTCTCTCTTCACACCAACTTGGAGCAGGCATTCGATATGGAGGCGAAGCAGCAGCACATGCAGCTCGCATATATTATTCTTACCCTCACCAGAAACCTAAAGCTTTCTTAAAAATTGATTTCAGGAATGCTTTTAATGAGATAGACAGGAACGTAATGTTATCAGTTGTAAAAGAAAATTTTCCTTTCCTATCCCTACGTACACCAAAGCAATTTATATTATGATAAAGACATAATTTTTTTCACAAAGAGGAGTACAGCAAGGAGATCCTTTAGGTCCAGCATTATTCGCAATAACTTTACAGTCCACAGTCAATAACATATACACAGATTTGAATGTTTAGTACTTAGATGATGGAACTATAGCTGATGATCCGGATACCGTATTAAATACATTAAAAGTGATCTATACACAGGGAATTACAGTTGGTTTACACCTTAATTTTTCGAAATGTGAAGTTAGCTCTCTTGGAACAACGAAAGAGCATATGCACATACTCCTCACATCATGCAATGAGGTAGCTACGGGCATTTAATTAATGTCTCCTTCAAACGCTTATCTCCTAGGAACTGCCCTCTCAACAGAATCAAGAAAAACCTTATTAACTGAGAAGATAACCAAACTGGAGATGTATTTCGCACGTCTATAATTAATCTCAGCACATTCTGCCTTTTATTTATTAAGAACATCATTTATTACTCCAAGATTACCATATTTTCTGATAAGTTCACCTTCATGGAAGGAAGAAAATTTATTAGAACGCTTCGATAACACCATAAAATCTGGTTTAGAATCTATCCTAAATTGCTACCTTAAGGATAACAGGCTTCAGGCTTCTCTGCCAGTTGGTTTTGGTGGATTAGGCATCCGACGAGCCATAGATTTGGCTATTGCCGCCTTCTTGGCATTCTATGGTTCCCGATGTCTAATAGAATCACTTCTCCAAGAGGATATAAGCTTCCACATGGATTCTGAAGTTAAAGATTGCTCTTCCATTTGGTCACTGCTAGTTGGATCTGAATTACCCGAATTTAGTACCAGAGCAAAGCAATCCACATGGGAAGAACCTATCTTTAAATCACACTACGGTCTTCAGACAGCCTAGAAGACAAGGCTAGAATAATTGCTGCATCGCCCATAGAAGGAGGAGCTTTTCTTAAAGCTTTACCTTCGTCCCCTCTAGGCCTTCATCTCAGTAATGAGAGTTTTCGAATAGCTGTTGCGTTACGGTTGGGAGCAAATATATGTGAACCTCATAAATGTCAGTCATGTAGGAATCCAGTAGATAAAAAAGGACTGCATGGACTATCTTACATAGAAAAGTACAGGTAGATATCCCCGACACTCAAATGTCAATGACATTATAATGAGAGCACTCATTTCAGCTGGTATACCGGCAATAAGGGAGCCAAATGGATGTAGTAAAACGGATGGTAAAAGACCAGATGGGATGACCTTAATACTTTGGAAGAGGCAAATCATTGATTTGGGATTTTACATGCACAGATCCTTTCGCCCCTTCCAACCTTCCTTTCTCCTCACTCCAAGCGGGCAATGTAGCCAGTCGAAAGGAAACAGAAAAAAGAAAATACAGTAACCTAACAGAGAAGTACCAATTTGTGGCCATTGCCATTGAATCTGTGGATCCTGGGGCAAAGAAGGCCTCAGCTTTATAAAGGAAGTAGGTAAACGCATCACTCAATTATCTGGTGATGATAGAGCAAGCACCTTCCTAACTCAGAGAATAAGTATGGCAGTGCAAAGAGGTAATGTAACCTCTATATTAGGAACCATACCACCAGGTAAAGAGCTAGAGGAGATTTTCCTTCTTTAAAACACCTTTCTTTATGTTATCTTTTTTTTTTTTTTTTATCCTAGAAGAAGAAATTTGATTTGTATATAAAGTTATCTCTACGCTAAAGTTATATGTGATTTGCTTTAGGATTGTTCTGTTTATGTACATGCTATTTATTCTTGTAATTGTTAAAATTTAAAGAACTTGGCCTTATTTACAGTCCCGAGTGCAAAGAGAACAATCACATAAGCCTTCAAGTTCTACGTCTAACAGTTTCGGAGATTTGGCGAACGACAGAATATTCAAGCATAACATTCACCTTAGGATACATGTTTCACAAAATCCTGTTGTATCTACACCCTAAAGTACGAGAGGAGCATTTCCACATATGTCAAGCTTCAATGAGTAATATTTTTGGACGTCTGATGATGAGTGAATCACGAGTGTCAGTCAGAGGGGCGGGTTTACTGTTTATATATATGGGTAAATGGGGGTAACTTTGAAATGTCAAATGGGAACATGGATCGAGTAATACCTCGTTCGAAAGGTCTTGGAAAACTAAGTAACGCTGTACCAAAAGATGTTTCATATTGTGCACCAGTTTCAAAATGGCCGCCATGATATAGTTCGGAAACTCTAGTACCCGTAGTATGAAAACCATGGAAGGTAAATGAATGGAACAAAATTGAAATACGTAAATATCATAGGGCATATCGAATGATGTAATCCCTGTGATCCCAGTGGCCTCCCTGAAGGGGTCTTGTGTGCTAACTTCAAAATTTCAATCTCCGACCGGACAACGGTTCGGGCGTACGCTTGACCTACCCAATGCTGTTTGGAAGGCAAACTTCATGGATAGAGAATTGGTGCACTGAGTTAATGCGGATGGCCACAGTTACATTTTGATTAACTATTAGCACTCATGTCCCTGTGAGCTTGAGGGACGAAACGGTGTGTACGTATATCCCCGAAATGCTTTCTGAATAACCAGCACGCATTGCATAAAAGTTTCTGTGGCGACGGAGATTAGCAAATTCACACGTTTGTAAGTTCCAGCAACTGCATTATTCGACAACTTCTTTCGTATAACGTTCCTTCTGTTTTCGCATCGAATCATACTCAGCCACACAGATATGCGTTACCATTCAAATAAAATTTCACCTTTTTAGTCACTACAGCGTCATCCTTACAAACAAATGTTTCAACCACACCATACCTATTTGTAAGGTAGCCTTAATTTGCGAATTAAAGTAGAGTTCTCATTTGAACTTTCACTGTTATTTTCCACCCCACTCACATACAGAGCGCAAGGAGAGATTATTTTGCAGGACTTGGATTTCTCTCTATACATTATGGCAATTTTACTCTAATATTTTTATCTCTGTTGTACACCCTCCATTCCAAAAGAAACCGAACTTTTAAAACAAATAGTACCACTAGTGCCATCTGTTGTAATATTTTACCGGTAGATGGCGTAGTCCCTCATTGACAACTGGTATAAATGTCATGACATTTGGATGCACGGCAACAAAGTTATTGCGTTTCAACTGTCAGTGTGTTGTGTACATCGGTCGGAAAATGAGTTTCAAACAACGAGCTGCAATTGAGTTTTGTGTTAAACTGGGTAAAACTTTTAGTGAAACGCACCAAATGCTACAAAATGCATATGGTGATGAGTGTCTATCCCGTACGCAAGTTTACGAGTGGTTCAGGCGATTCAAATCGGGTAGAGAGACGCTGGATGATGACGAAAGATCAGGCCGTCCCAGAACCGGATTATCGGAAGAAAACATCGAAAAAGTGCGTGAATTCATCAAACATAACAAAAAATCGTCGGTGAAAGTTATTGAAATGGAATTAGGCATTCCTCAAACAACCGCATACCGCATTTTGACCGAAGTTTTGGGCCTTAAGAAGGTTAATTCGCGGTTTGTACCACACAAACTCACCGAAGACCAAAAAGTTGATCGAATTGCGCATTGCAAAGACATCGTTAAAAGTGCTCGGCAGGATCGAAACTTCTTGAAATCGATTGTAACTGGTGACGAGACGTGGTGTTTCGAATATGAGCCCGAAACAAAGCGGCAAAGTGCTGAATGGAGAGCGCCGGATGAAGGAACACCAAAAAAAAAGTCGCTTGGTGAAGTCAAAAGTTAAGGTGATGCTGATTTGTTTTTACGATTCAAAAGGAATTATCCACAAAGAATTTGTTCAGCCCGGCCAGACAGTCACTGGAGAGTTTTACTTGGGCGTCATAAAGCGTTTGCTGGCAAGAATTCGTTGTATTCGGCCCGAATATCGCGAAATCGGCAGTTGGACTCTTTTGGACGATAATGCACCATCACATCGTTCGCGACTTGTAACTGAATTTTTGGTCAAAAATCACATTATTCGGTTGCATCATCCACCCTAATCACCAGATCTCGCTCCGTGCGATTTCTATCTGTTCCCGAAACTGCATTTGGCGATGAAAGGAAAGTGGCACGCATCGATTGATGCCATTGAGAAGGCGACGACCGCCGTCCTAAAGACCATTCCAATAAAGGACATGGAGAAGTCGTTTGACAACTTGTTGGAGCGTGCAAATATGTGTATCGATGCAGAAGGGAAATACATTGATTAATAAAAATGATTTGTTCCAAAATGTACATTGCTTTTTTGTTTTTTTAAAACGTTCGGTTTCTTTTGGAATGGAGGGTGTATTATTCTTGAGCCTTGGAACGCCTCCGTGGTTTTCCTATTTAATTTTCGTTATTTTCATTTATGTCTAACCGTATTCATACTATGGGCACTAGACGTTTTCTTAGACAGTCACCGTGTCTTGGCGATCATTTTGAAAACGGTGTCTCATGTCGAAAATTTCCTTACAGAAGCTGTTTGATATTAATTTGTCTATGTAACGTGATGTTACTCGCTTCAAGTTGCTATTTGAAATTTTCAAGTTGGCCCCGGATACCTTTCAGTTGGCCCTTGGAGTCACCCCGACAAGACCTCTCGATATACCTTACGTCAGTTAGCTACTCCAGTTTCTCTTCTGTTGATTTATCTCCAATCGCTTTCATACTACGGGTACTAAACCTTTTCTCTGACACGGATACTATGTTTCGGCGGCCTTTTGAGAACACTCCATTTCACCTCAATCGTTTTCTCCTGCAATATGTTTGATTTTGCAAGATTTATCGAACGAGGTATACCACTTGACTCATGTTACTATTTGAAATTTTGAAGTTAACCCTCAAGACCCCTTCAGGGAGGCCACTGGGACCACACCATTCGATATGCCCTATGATATTTACGTATTTTAATTTTGTTCCATTCATTTACCTTCCATGGTTTTCATACTACGGGTACTGGAGTTTCCAAACCATATCATGGCGGCCATTTTGAAACTGGTGCACAATATGAAACATCTTTTGGTACAGCGTTACTTAGTTTTCCAAGACCTTTCGAACGAGGTATTACTCGACCCATGTTCCCATTTGACATTTCAAAGTTACCCCCCCCCCCCCCCGTTACCCCCATTTACGGGGGGCGAGGGGGGGTACTTTTGGCGGAATTGGTTTTCCGCCTTAGCAATATATAACGTGTACTTCAAAAATTTCTTCTATGTTTTATCATTTTTTCAGATATTTCCGTGGATTGATTAAAATGGCCCACCCTGTATATATATATATATATATATATATATATATATATATATATATATATAGAGAGAGAGAGAGAGAGAGAGAGAGAGAGAGAGAGTTCAGCATCGTTATTGAAAACAGGTACATACTCTATTATTACGAATATAAATAAATAAACAATATGATTTATTAAGATCAAATACAAACACTTACCACTAGTAAATTCATTATAGTGTGGCCTATTTCACAATACACTGGTTTTCTGTTACGAACACTGACAAGGGGGCACGGGTAATATCGAAACTCAGCACCCAGTCTTAACATCAGTCGAATAGGAAAAACTTTAGCCCATGGTGTCTCCCACTTCTGAAGAAGAATGGCGATTAGGTAGGGAGCTGGCGGGAGGACTAATTTATGTAGGCACTGGAATGTGGGGCGAATATAAAGAAATCCACCATGGTCCCTGGTACCTAGGAATGGCCCTTGGAAGATGGTATGACCCATTTCAGTCACAGTGTTTCCTGTACAAAATACAAAGAATTAATAAACATATTGCTTCCATATTATATTACTATTTACATAAATATATATCTAAAATTGTGTCTGAAAAATGGCGATACACATGTTTTGTTTACCTGATTGGCTACCTTTTCTAGACACATCTGTCACATTCGCAGAATCGCGTTTCGTATCCAGCCTAGGGTACAAGGAGATTAGTTATACGAAATTTCAAGGTTGTACCACATTAACAGTTTGAAAGACCTGGTGAAAGAAAAAATCCAAGCATCCCCCGTCCCTTCGCTGAGGGTCGTATTTCACAAAATTCAGGTCTACTTAAAGCCTAGGGTGAAAGGACAATACTTATACAAAATTTTAAAGTTCTTTGCTTACTAGCTTTGGAGATCTGATAGTAAGTGAATCAGTGCATTTACTTTTACATCAACAGATTGAAGAAAATTTTACAACTCGTTTGAAACGCTTTTGTACAATTCATTTATATATTTTTTGGTAAACCTTGATTACACAATTAAATGAAAAGCTATTCATCCAGTGAAATTTTCAACATTTCGTATCATTCAATAACTATGCATTTACTCTACCAATTGTTACGCTTCTAAAATAACTCATATTATCCTGGCTAGTACTGTTAAGTAAATTAGACGTTATATAATTCTGACTAGTATTGTTAAGATGAACTAATTTGACACTGACGCAATTTCTTTCCGAGACCGGAAACTTCAAATCAAAACATAGAACAGAACCATGATGCTGTTGTTCTCACTTAGTTGATTTACACTCCACTGTCCTCGCTAAACAACATTTCACTGTATTACATGGTGAAGGTATCATCTAAGTTGAACCATAAAATCAACGATGTTTATAACGTAAATAAAAGCATGAATATCACTCGCGATGTTTGTGTTGGCAAATTTCAAAATAAACTGCAAATTCTGAATAGGTGTCCTTATACTAAATAAATTCGTTTTGATTATCACTGAAAAACTACACTTAAAACCGCCAATCAATTTCGAAATAATTGAACTGAAAACTGTAAAAACATTGTGCCAGCTGTATAGCCACGTTCAAATGGATTGCCCCAGAGAATTTTGTTTGTAAGTCAAAGATGAGAATCTAGTGATCCAAGTTTTAAGAGAGAAGTTATATAAAATTAGCTCTCCCATGCGATAAATTACTGAAAAACATGTTATATTTCTTTCTACAGAGAATCCGTTTATGAAATTGATTGTACCAGTTCTCTTATACAACTAAAGAAAGTTATGTTCAAACAATAAAAATCTTCACATACTTACGAAATTAAATTAAACTGTTTACTAAATTACAAGAAAATTACGCTTATGTATATTAAAAATAAGTACTGGTTTTCTATCCAGAAAGATTATTTCTTCTTTCATATAATTTCCATCCTCTTTGGAGCCTTCCTAAGCAACTTTTCCCTTGCTGCTGTAACTCATCCTAACCTCTAAACATAAAAGCTCGAGAATACTCGGATGTTTAATGTTATCGAAAATACACAATCCCGAATATACTCACGTTAAATTCTGTTTACTCGTACATTTTAAAAGAACGATTACACTTGTTTTCCTATGTTCCTGTGTGTTTCCGTCAGATAGTGCTGTTGAAGTTGTTCTGTGTCTTTCCGGTAAATGTCATTGTAATCTCCATTCAACATTCCAGTTTGTTTCCATCCGTAGGACTAATCACGAAGCCCAAAAAAATATAAACAATTGTCTAACTAACTCTATGGTCTATGGAACCTGGAGGTTCAATGCTGAGTTCACAAAAGCTCTCCATTGACTTCTATCCTTAGTCAACTAGATACAGTTTCTACCTTGCATTTCTGAGAGATTCATCTCAATACTGTCCTCCCATCCCCGCCTAGGTCTTCCTAATAGTCGTTTTCCGATTGAACTTCCAGTTAAAACTTTAAAAGCATTTCTATTTTCTTCCATTTTGACTGTATGACTTGCCCAACTGAGCCTCCTAGATTTGATGACCCTTACAATGTTTGGTAAACTGTATAAATTATGTAGTCCCTCGTTATGAAGTTTCCGCCATGGTTGGTTCCAAATTTTCGTCTCAGGATCTTGGTTTTAAATACTTTCAGCCTACGCCCTTCCCTTAGAGTAAGCGTTCATGTTTCGCAACCATATAGAACAACAGGCACGATTATCGATTATCGTTTTATATATTTTAAGCTTTAAATTTCTCGACAGAATTCGCAACAACAAAGATTTTGAGCTGAATAATAACACAAATTCCCTACTTTAAAGCGACATTTAATCTCTTCGTGAATATGGTTTTGTCTGTTAATATTGATCCTAGACATTTGAAAGTATCCACTTTATCGAAAGTATTATTTGATATTTTAACGCATCCATAATTCGTAGTATTAGGATCCTGACGAACTTTCAAGTATTTAGTTTTCTCTGCATTTACTTCTAAACCCTTGTCCCCGCTCAATATTGATTCTATTGCGAACATGAGTATACTCGGGATTTTATTTTAAGGATTCTTCAGATGCATTTATCTCATTGTTGAGTCATCAACAATCAATATTATCATCACCATTTATAATATTCTTGAATGATTATTTCAACTAAGAAATAAAAGAAATACATTAAAATCGAAACACCTTTTTGTTCAAAATCTGTGTATTAAGTGGTTAATTATCGATCTACGAAAAATCAGAACCAGAATCTATCGGAGGACCACAAATTCTTTTGTGAGGTTTGTAGATGTGAGAGGATCTATAAGTTACACGAAAGAAGAAGTGGTTTCCAGCAGATTTTAGTTAAGATGTTTCTTAATCAATAATTAAAACGATAAGAAGAGAGAAGTTGCTTAGGAAGGTTGCAAAGAAGGTGCAAATTATATAAAAGATTTTTTTTCTTTGTTTACAACGACTCACCAAAGGTGGTCGCCAACCCTGGTTCGGCTAATAACATAAGTAAATCTTTAGTGGCCGTAATTGTTCACACCTTAAAATATCTTCCGTAATTATATCCACTAGTATTCTCACCTTTTATACTGAAATTACAAGTCGATGATGAGTAGTAAATAATTTATTCGTTGATTCTCTTTTAACGTATATTCACACAAGCTGTTTTGCAATCAAACATGTTAATTATGTATCTATAAACAACTACTTAGCAACCAATTATACAATAATGTATATTTCTTACATATATTAAAAACATTCTTCTTTTGTTATTTTTAAATTAACATTATATCAGGTATAGTGCTTATGTAGAAGCACTTTCTGCCCAAAAATACAGGTAATTATCAATCGATACAAAGTATCTCGTTGTATAAAATGTCGCCCGACGACGGGAGTGAATATAAAAGTTACAAGCGAGCTTGGCTTTTATATTTAAGAACCACTGGTCCGTTTATAATAATGATATTTTATTAATTACGTCCTTTTACATTTTGATCGACCCTCGTATATAACTTTATTAAGCTTCCTTTATAGAAATACATTTATAATAAATCTTTTATTTCATTAATATTTATCTTTTATTATAGAAACGTCGTCGCTTATTAATCTAATCACTGAAGGGTGCGAAGTCAAAAATTGTAAAAGTCAATTACATTTTAAAACATAAATCACAATGATCAATAGTTTCAATCATTATTAAAAACGATCATATTAAGAAAAAGATGTTTGATCTTTTCAGGGCGCATTATATAGTAATTATGTTAGATGATATTTTAAAATATACATTATATCAATAAGGCGTCATGATACACAAGGATCTTATTCGAATAACATATAAGGTAGCTCATAAAGACAGCCGTCGAATAATTAGCTTAATAGAATGAATCTTATATTTAACATAATCTTTGACAACAAAGTTTCAACACAGATCAATATAATGGAAATAACCTTTGTGATTAATCAATTATGGATCGAATTATAATTCTTCACATTAACAAGAAAGAATTAAAATCATTTGAAAATTATCATTTGTTGAAACAAACGTGATAAAGTATCTAAAAGTCATAAGGGTTGTTTTCATTATTGACATTAACACATAAATTTGAAGATAAATGTTCATAAGAATCAATAGCTGATGTGAGTTTGACATTATCGCATAAATTTGAAGATAAATGTTCATGATAATCTATAGCTGATATGGGTTTAACCCTTACTTCATCAATTGCAGTCAGTTTAAATTCGTACCTGTATATGATTCTAATAAAGTACATTGTACTGCACAATCGTGATTAGGTCCCGCATTATCATTTTGTACATGAATTGCGTCATTATTTTGATTTTGAGATGAAGTGCCATCTCTTGAACTACGGTTATGTCTATACATAGGATTTATAGCATTTCTAGAATTTCGCCATGCATTTCGACTGTTTTTGAGCCTCCTTCGATTAAGTGATCTGACATAATTATTGTCACGATTGGTTAGGTTAGGTGGATTCCCATCATATCTCTGTCTATTTTGTCCGTTCTGATTGTTGAAATTTGCTCGACTTAGGTTATATTCCGTATCGTTTACATTACAGATATTTAGATTCCGAACAGGTACAAGGTGATCTGAATTGTTTTTAATTCTGCCTAATCCTGCTTGATGATTCTGAGCGTGGTATTGAGTTTCATAACATTGGACAAGCGTTAATAGGTGATTAAGACTCATACACTGGGTAGAAAACAGGATCTGTTGTAGTTTAAACGGTAGCAAATTTCGAATTGATGCAATTACTCTGGATTCCGATTGCAACGGATTTACGACTTTTAATTCGTTATATGTATATACGACAAAATCGACAACAGATTTGTGCAAACGAGGATTAAAAGGTTGGTTTCTAATCGTGGCATCTCTGTTTGCAAGCAAAAAGTCGTTTTCGTAATTTGCAATCAGCGCTGCTTTGAATTCCTCATCTGTATTGATGTGATCTCGTACTGCTTTAAACCATAAAGAACATGGTGGGAGTAATAAATGTGGGATTAGTTTCATATATTGCGATTTATCTATACACATTATATTGCACTCATCTTGAAATTTTTCTAAGAAAGAGGTAGCATTTTCATTACATTTACCACTAAACTTACTCATAGCGCGTATTTCACTCATCTTTACTCTTAACTTTACCTTCCTTTCACCATTTCGTGTTCGTGTTGAGTGACAATTTTTACCTACTGCATTATCTGTGGTTCCACCATCTCTTTTCCGCCCAACTGTATTTCTTGGATGTATCCTTTCCAAAATAATGTCCTCATCGGATGGATTACTTGAAGATAATATGAGGTCCACGTTGATCTGTTACGGGTGAATGCGAGGTCATCTCTTGAGAACAAGGGAATTCTGAACGATCATTAGTCATGTTGTTGTGATATGCGTTGTCCTTAATCTGCAACGTCCTAATTTCCTCTTGTAATGTAGATATCCACTGAGTATTCGTACGTATTTGGTTAGAATTATCCGTAACCTGAATCTTTTGTTGCCGTACAGAAGATTCTATTACTTCCAAATCCTTTTTTACACAATTGACTTCTTGGATTACATGGTTGTAATTATCCTGGCAATCTTCTGATACTCTTTTTAACTTTTCATCAAATTGTAATGTAAGGTCTTTCACCGCCTGGATCACAGATTGTTTCGTATCTTCTGAATTTTGGTCTATTTGCTCCAACCGTCTACTTAATTCCTCGTACTGTTTACTGGATTCCTCGGATTTCTGCTGAACCGTATGCTTTAATTCTTCCGACATCTGGGCTAACTTTTGTTCTTGTCGCTGTAAAGCCATTAAGATTTTGTCCTCAAATGTCAACACTTCAGGTACAACAGGAGTTGTATTTTGTTCGTCGTTACCACTGTCACCAGTTTCTTTCTCCATTGCCTCACCGAGCATAATTTTTCTTGTGATTATTTTACCACTTCTAAGTATAGTTAAGTTCGTAGACATGAACCTTATTACTGAAGTAAATTCACCCCTTACTTTGTACTTCAGGATATGAATTTACAAAGCTCCCGGGTGAGGTAAACCAAAATTTTACAACGACTCACCAAAGGTGGTCGCCAACCCTGGTTCGGCTAATAACATAAGTAAATCTTTAGTGGCCGTAATTGTTCACACCTTAAAATATCTTCCGTAATTATATCCACTAGTATTCTCACCTTTTATACTGAAATTACAAGTCGATGATGAGTAGTAAATAATTTATTCGTTGATTCTCTTTTAACGTATATTCACACAAGCTGCTTTGCAATCAAACATGTTAATTATGTATCTATAAACAACTACTTAGCAACCAATTATACAATAATGTATATTTCTTACATATATTAAAAACATTCTTCTTTTGTTATTTTTAAATTAACATTATATCAGGTATAGTGCTTATGTAGAAGCACTTTCTGCCCAAAAATACAGGTAATTATCAATCGATACAAAGTATCTCGTTGTATGTTAAAGATCAGGGCTTATTTTTAATCTATAAATATGTATCCTATAGCGTCTATCAGCAAGTACGCCGTACCTACCTTTTCCAGCTTCTTCGTACACCGTCATAAGATGACAGAAAACGTCTCTCGGAATTGACTTTTCATCAGGAACACATTCTAGTATCACAACTATTTCATCTTGCCCTACACAGCACATGCCCTTCGTAGTAAAGCACCAACACACTCGATTTACACAGCAGTCCACTAAAGAAAGAAAAAAAAAGTCCTGAAATGCGCATGACTACGATTACTACTGCCTTTTAACTACATCAGGAATACAAAATCAGAAGAAAGTGACCTCAACCTTCCTATAATAGGTGATGGGCAGCCTCTTTCAATACTTCTTTTGTCAGTAACTATAGTAACTAGACATATTTGTGCATCGATACAGTTTTTCTGACCTTCATACTAAGGTCATGTTCTATATAAAGTACAAAATGTCATCTATGAAATTTGATTATACGTATGGAAGGAAATAGTTGGAGTTGAAAAGGTATCTTAAAATATAAACTTAAGAAATACTCACTCAATTTTTCTCTAATGTACTACGAATTTATTGAACAAGCATTAATCGTATAGGTCTCGCTGCTTGTCATGCAGCATTGTCCAGAGTTAGTGTGGATATATGAATTAGAATTAATTATGCATGTTACAACCATTTATAGTAACGTAAAAACCTAAAAACAAAAACTCTTACGCCACAAGAGTAATGAAAATATACATATTAGACTAAAGAAAAGTATCCGCACTATCACTTACACTAAACGCAAAAAGGGTTTAACACTTCGTACTGTGGGAAAAAGAAAAGTAAAAATTTCAAGATGCTATGTTCAGTAGTTAAATAACCGCATCAGAAGAAAAGTTACCTCCTCCAGATCATTGGTCTATTTTATTGTTATAGATGGTATTTCATTGATAACACGTGACTAAAAGACCCATCACCGCTGACATGATCTTCATTTTTTTGGGGGGCAAGATCTTAGTTTTTTTTTTTTTTTTTTTTTTTTAAAACTAACTTACTTACTTGAACATTTATAAAGAATATATATGCGTCCAACGAGTCCATTAAATTTGGAAATGACAAACATGAAAGTGTTCTATATATTCCTACGTACTGAAGTAAAAAATGAAATCTTTAAGTGAAACGGTGATGATGCGTAATGAATGAAATGGTGGAATAAAGAACGTGGGAGGAAACGGAAGAATCCCAAGAAACCCACGCACACGGGGTTTGTCTACCACAAAGTTAACTTGGCGCGAGCTAGGTACTGAAGTAATTTCAATGTTCTATAAAAACAACTCATTTATGGTGCGCCAAAATAAATACACTCTCTAAATTAAAAATGATCGTTCTTTGTAGGTGACCTTCAAGGCTTTTAGTGTTGGTGAATGCTTTTCCTTAAATTTGTAAAGCCGCACAGAAAAATTCTGTTGAAGATTGAAATTATCGAGCAAAGATAAAAACTTCAGTAGTGAGTAATAGTATGTAGGTTAAGCATTAATAATATACATTATCCAGTTTTTCCAAATACAACACAAAACTTCCTCTATTTTTTAGTCAGCTTCCTGGATTTGAGTTGAACACACAAATATATGGGGGAAATTTTCAATACCAAAAGAATCACTCAAATCGATTCAATAATCTCGAAGATTTCGAATAAACTAACCACCTAAGAAGCTTTCCTCTACACAATTAACATAAAATAGCAAAAACTTTGACTTCTCCCCTTCACTAATTTCGCCACACATATAACATATCCATATACATGAAAAATAAATAAAATGAGTTCATAACTTTCTGTTCTGTATTTTCCGTTTCCACTAACATAAAAACCAAATTTGTACCAGTGCTTTTTTCTGGTGGTACGTATTACAGTCACCCTTTTTCTGAATTTAAAATAGGTCATTTCTATAGTCATTTTGTTAGTTCTGTATTTATGAAATGAATTTTTATGTTAAATCGTAAACAACAACATACTGTTTACACTTGACAGGTAATATGATCAATAAATGACAGCACCTACTAATTTCTTCACTTGTTTAGAAGAGGACACTTGTCTTTGCAGCCGATCAGAAAGTGTAAATTAATATATTATCGTGATTACTAGTACTTTGATCTGCAAAAAACACTGGGTTAAACTATTACCTAGCTTTGTTTTATAAACGGTTTCGTTTCCGTAAGCCCTGTAATCAGATATATTTTCTCTGTTTCGAGAGATTAGTAAACTTAGTTGGAAGACCATAAATCAAAACTGAAACTAATACGAGTATTTAAAGGGTATTAACTCCTCTCCCCTTCATAACAGAAATTTTAAACTTCTATAATACTTTTGTTACCTACTTCAGAAAATAAAATACCTGAAAAGTTTAGTGTCAACAAAATGTACTTACAATTCAACAGCTTAACAAGAACAAAGAAGTTTCTGTTTAACGCAAACACAACAGGTGGGCTAGATTCTTCTTTAAGAGTTTCCATAAGTTTTTCAACATCTGGATTTTCTTCAAACACAAATTCTGCAAAATAAATTAATAAAAATGAATCTAGCTTGAAAATGTACTTCTATCAGAACACAAACAGTGTCGAGTGCGATCCAGCATGATATATCAGAATTACGAATTACAGTGATTACTTACGGAGCTATTCGCAAAATATATACATACAAGATTACGTGAATGTTTGTATGTTCTAAAAATGTACAAATTTCGTTAATAAATGTGAAGCATTCATATATTATATATATATATACTTTACATCTGCTAACGAAATTTGCACATTTTCTAGAACATACAGACATTCGTGTAACCTTGCTACGTTTTGTTACGCTATAATACAAATCCAGATTACTATGTGCATAGCTGTCAAGAGATATATTTAACACTGTAAGTTGCACCAGTAAATGGTCTAGCTAAAAAAAATAGAAATAATAATAATAATAAAATCGTAGAACACGATACGCGATTTGCTGAAAAAAAAATGCAGAATTAAATGTAACATATTTAAAGTCTAATTTCGAAGGCAATTATTTTTGTATTATTATTTAGAAAAAATTTATATATATATATATATATATATATATATATATATATATATACTCACACTGTATAATCATCAATAGCCCACACAGTCAACAGTGAGTCAGTGCGAACCAGTTGTTCAGTAAGCACGGCTGCACATCATGAATTGTGATTTCAAGAGTAGCATAATAGTCGGTACAGAAAGATAGATCATTAAACATTCTGAAGTTTCCTCACATATACATATATCTATATCTATCTATCTATCTATCTATCTTATATATATATATATATATATATATATATATATATATATATATATATATATTGTCAAGAAGGTTAGCATCGTATTAATGGCATTTACACATAAATTAACTGCAGAACAGGACAGCTATGCACAGCTGACGGAACGATTTTATGTCGGGTACCACAACTAATAACGACAAACACTATTGTGCATGAAACATCAACCTATCTGACTATACGCTGGTTACAATTAGTTTTTGCGTGGACTATCGTTGTCACCTACACACCACTCATTTAATTTATTTGTGTACCACTGCTGAAATGTCGAGTGCAACAGATCAGGAACATCAAAATTAAACACTGCAACCGTCAAGTCAGGTAGATAATCCAATAAATAAAGGTTTCAGGCATTACAATGTGGAGTAAACTCAATGAAACCATGGACCCCTCCATGCCTACAAGGTACTCTACAAGCGATTCCGTGATGATTCAAGTGATTTTTATGATTTCTATCGTCTACTTTTTTTTTTTTAAGTAGGTTGCTTCTGTCGGATCTGAGACACATGAATACTACATTTTGGCAAGTACAACGTATTAATTATCTTGGTGCGAGGAAATGGGTCCCTCACATTAGTCAGTCACCTCGACAGGAATCCATTGGAAAATGTAGGACATGACAGAAACAAACGTATGTACGTTGCATAAAACAAGATTATCCACTACCGTACAAGATCAGCCGTTCGCAATGCCTCGAAGTGTCGCTGTACTACTGATAGATTTACGGAAACAAAGTCGTTTATTAAGCAGAGAATAAATGGAACAACTCACTTCAGGAGACGCGCATCGAAAAGATGGTACAGTCCTCTCTTTCGGGACTAATCTAACTGAGTACGTGTAGGATACTCTGCAGCTCGGTCGAAAACTCCCGCAGCCCTTCAGCACCTGAAAACAACAATTCTGAAGGAATGGGGAAGATCCCCCATGATCTCATCGACAACCTTATTCAGTCCATGTCGAACAGATGTACAGCAGTACTAGCAATTCAAGACGATTACATACCTTCCTAGCTCTTGTCTGTTCGTATTAACTTATTCTCACATACATGTCACATTACTTCGTGGTATCACTTGCATAAACGCTATGCTGTAATCATAATCTCTCATTATAGCACCGTATTTGCAAATGCATCGATCATCAAGCACAAATATATCATTTATTAACAACTTTCAGGATCGAAATGTGGTTATATGGTTCGTGTCATTTGGCGCGCAAGATCTGGGCTGAATTCCAGATGAGAACTCATGTGGTTCGAGTCCCTTGTTAAGCTGTAGGTCCACGTCTCATACAGCCTCGATGCTGAAAGGGCCGCTGAACTAAATCAGTCAACCAACAAACTTCCAGGGTCGCTTTTGCAGATTTGGCTTGCTTCACTAAATGTTTTGATACAATTCAAGGTGTATCAAAATTCAAAATGTACTTTGTGAGCTCTTCTCTATGTGTATTAGATTTCATTAAAGAAGAAGAACTCCAAGTAGTATTGGTCATATAAATGCATATTTCAACGATATTCTATCTTCAGGTCTAATTGGACTCAAAGT
This sequence comes from Thermobia domestica, assembly GCF_964235325.1. Taxonomy (NCBI): domain Eukaryota; kingdom Metazoa; phylum Arthropoda; class Insecta; order Zygentoma; family Lepismatidae; genus Thermobia; species Thermobia domestica. The sequence continues at coordinate 159,033,176 of NC_137458.1, forward strand.
GATATAAAACTTTTTTTTTTTTTTTTTTTTTTTTTTGTCGTCGTCGTCGTCAGATTTTAGACGAATTTCACTTACTGCTGAAAAATACAGTATTTACCAGTCTTGGCAACGAGGTTATATGAGAAATACTTCGGATTATGAAAAAAGGATTTGAAGAAGTCAGTGTGAGGGGGTTAACTGGTTGGTTGACCTGGTACAGCATCAATCTGTTTGGAAAGATAAATTGTCATCTCACCTTCTACCTTCTGTATCTTTCTCCTTCCCTGCGAAGATATTAAATTCTTTGTTGCATATTGTGGGAGATATCTACATCTACATCCAGGGGAGACTTGAAGTATATAGAAGATTACCGTAGTACTGCAAAAATACCGACAATCCACACCTCGGGAGAACTTCGCCAGGGCCACTTCATGATATTATCTTTGTACTTATGATGATAAGACTAGTTTTTTTTTCTTTACATCGAACATACGGATGTTTTTTGAGTATGAGGAGTATTTGGCAAATGTTGGAGGGATTTTAATTATAGAACCTGACAATGCTGAGTTTAAAGATGCCTAAAGTCAATGCTTCAGTAGTGTGAAGTTACGTGGTATTTAACAATAGCATAACTTCAACATTTGCCTTGAAGGGAGGGGGCGGGGGAGGGGAACTCCGATAAAGCAGAGCTTCACGATTTCCATTAGTATATTATATATATATTGTAATATCATATGTGATGTCGTAAACAAGCAGTTCCACGCTTCAATGTTTACAAACAACACCACATGGTTCGGCAAGAGGATCTTCCACCAGAGGGACCTGCTATCACCTGCAGACGACGTTTAGCCCCTCCTACGGAGCAGAAGACGAAATCGAAGCAGAAGCGCCACCGCCACCCAAGGGACGCTATAAATTGGATGGACGAAGGCAACTCGACACCAGTTTTCTGGTGACCCTCCTCTAGTCTGCTACGGGACTCTTGGAGTAACCTAACCCCAGGCCTCTAGTCTGCTACGGGACTACGCCTATCCTATCTCCTGGCTTAGCCTGCTACGGGGCTCTGTCTGGGTATCCCAACCTCAGCCGCTTAGCCTGCTACGGGGCTCTGTTGGCAACTTAACCTGCCTCTGCTTGCTACGGAGCATTGGTTCCCTAACTCCACTCCTCTTAGCCTGCTACGGGGCTCTGTTGGAGATCCTGTCTGCGACCACTCGGTCAAAGACTACCTTTTACTCACCCTTTTAAATAGAGACCAAATTGTATAGTATTTTGTACAAATACTCATATTTTTATAATAAAACTGGTAGCGGGAGTCGATTCCGGACACTCTTTTTATTATCTGCTCTACCTCTTCCTTATATGAGACGAATTTACACAAAGTTTTACAATATATATATACACACTAGCCTTTGGCTAGCTGGGGTCTCCGTCCCCAGACCCCATGTCTGCTCGGTCTGCGGCCTCGCACCTCTTAAACCCACAATTCTACCAAATTTCAAGTTTATTTCAACTCTCTAAGAGATAAGATTTTGTATCCCAAGAAAACGCTTATTTAAATAACATGAGAATTTCTTCATCCTCCCCTTTAAACCCCCTTAAAAATTAAAAATATTCAGTTCTGACACTTTTCATATGGGCTAGTCCCGGAAGGCTACGATCATGTCAAATTTCATCATTCTAATCCTGCCGGAAGAGCCTAAAGATTTTGGGGTGTAGAAGATATCCCATATAAACAACATGAGAAAGATTTCTCAGTTCCCGAACACGGGGAAAATTTTTTTAGTTCCTCAAAAAACCATTCTGAAGTTGGAAATATTTGTTTTCAGTGATTTACTTAGGTAACGCTAATGGAAACACACAGCCATACCAAATTTCAATTTATTTTTATTTCAATTCCAAGTACCTAAAACAGGAGATTATAGGTCCAAAACAGGCTCATTTAAATAACATGTGGAATTTTTTCATCCTTCCTTTAAACCCGCTGAAAATTAAAAATATTCACTGAGAAAAAGCAAAAAGGCTACTACTTACCGCAAAAAATACGTAGCAGATTTTTTTTTTTAAATCACCGCTCGCAATATTGTGAAAAAAATATTCTCTTTTGCAATTTTCTTATGGGTTAGTCCTAGAAAGCTACAATCATGCCAAATTTCAACTTTCCATTTCAGCCGGAAGTACCCGTTATTTTATGTCAGTTCATGTAGTTTTATGATCATATTTTATCATATACTTCGGCATAAATACCAGGTTATCATAAAATAAGTTTCGCTGTTCAGAGAATTCTGGAGACGTAACCACTTGACAGAATGTGACCAAACTTGGTAGGAGAATATTTGGACACATGCAGAAGCGATTGGTGTAGAAAACAGAATTAGTTCCAATTTTCACCACCAGAGGTAATTGTGGCGCTGTACGACGCCAAATAAGTGCAGCATGGGGAAAAAACGACACTAGTGATGCTAAATGATAAGAAGGGCTGTAATTACCCCTCCTGTGGATCTCATAGCATTGGTTACCAATGCTATTAATACCCCATGGTCAGTAGCGGATTTACGGGGAGTGGCCTTTTGAACGGAAGCGTCCCTTTAAAATTCTTGGATATCTTACAAAAACGAAATTAAATGTTAGTCTTTCCTATGGTCCCTAAAATGCAAGCTCCCTGCAAAAATCCAGGAAAAGATTAGTGTCAAATCTCGCCTCCAGATGTGTTTTTGTTCAGTATTGCGTACGGTGATTGTGGTATGGAAGACAAATGATATTGATATTCAATGAAAGAAAGGCCGTAATTATGCCCCCGTGCGACGCATGCCATTGATTTGTACTCCTATTAATAACCCCGTGGTGAAGTGATGTGTTATGAGCAATGATTATGATGTGGGGTTCTGCCCAAAGGCAGGTCTTTGACGTGAAGGTCCCTGAGCAAGGAAAATGCATGGTGACTAAACGTACCGTATGAGATGATGATGGTGTTCTAAGAATGGAACCTACAGGGTAACATAGGATCCGACTCACGTGTGTCTTCACCGGAAATCGAACCCGGGACCCTTTTAACACAAGGCAAAGAGTGTGGGAAGAAAAAAGAAGAAAACATCGGATCACCTTCAATTCACTTCTGGCACATAGTGGCCCTCAAATCCGTATCAGTGAAACACATGTAGGCATGAGTAAGCTCCTGGAGAGAGATAATTACAGTCTTTCTTATCATTTAGCATCACTAGTGTAGTTTTTCTTCCACGCTGCATTTACATGGCGTTGTACAGCGCCACAATTGCCTCTGGTGGCGAAAATTGGAACTAATTTTGTTTTCTACACCAATCGCTTCTGCATGTTCCCAAATATTCTTCTACCAAGTTTGGATGCATTCTGTCGAGTGATTATGTCTCCAGAGTTCTCTGAACAGCGATACTTATTTTATGATAACCTGGTACCTACATATTTTCGAAGTTTCTATGCCATAGAAATCAGACTCCAAACAATAGTAAACACTAAATCGCAAATTTTAATTGCTACTTGAATATTATGATTTGGGCTACCATCTGGAAGATAATGACGTTTGTAAAAATTTAAATTATAAGGTTTGTTAGCATAATTGATCTCCACTTGGGTCTCTACGCAGTGATGCAGAGGTAGCTCACATTTGGACTCATGTGACTGACATTATTAGCAACAAAAAATACCACCTTAATTGTTCGTTAGGATATGTTTAAATGTTGTACTCACTGGACAGAACGTTTCTAAAGGAAATATGGGAGTCTCTGAGAGACTCACAAAATCTGCACGTTTACAAGAAAAATCTCTTAAAAAAAAAAAGACATCGTATAAAAAAAGAGAGGCATTCAGACTAGTTATGAAGTAGTGGTATAAGGAAAAGTGTCACTGCCAATTATTAGACTTCCAAGCTATGCTATACATAAGTGTCGGAAGTCTTGTAGAATGACTACCCGTCCGTCCGTCCGTCAACAGGTATCAGAACAAAAATGTAAGAAATATCGAGGAGCAGTTTTCTGCAATCGATTTAGCGTCATCTCCTCCGTTACCTCTCTACTCAAATCGGAATTGGTAGAAATCAAACGTTTATGGCTTCAGTGTTAATCGCCGTAGAACAAAAACGGTAACAGATATCACAAGCAGTTTTTTGCAATAGATTCAGCGTCTCAAAGTAGAATACCATCATTACCCACAACACACTACTAAAACAGATAGTAGTGAAATTTACTAGTAATTCAGGTTTCAATACTTATTATCATAGCAAACCAGTAAGATGTATCGAAAAGTGAGTTTTGACGGATTCGGCGTCCAAAGAATGAGATTTGCCTCGACTTTTATCTGTTCAAATGGGAAAGTGGTGGAAATCTACAGCAACTAGCAGTATTATTTATTTTTTTCTATCTATCTATCTATATATATATATATATATATATATATATATTCAGTACAATAAGAATGTTTTACCCCTGATTTCATTCCTCTGTTGAAATCGGAAGCAACAGGACATCAATTAGCACTTCCGGTTTCAACACTAATCTTCATAGAGGCGAAAACACTAAGTGATAGCAAGTAATGACTTTTTGATATGGATTCTGCGCGCGAAGAACAGGTTTCGCCTTTGATCTTATCCCTCTACTACAATCAGAAGCTATTATATGTGCAACTCAAGTTTCACTACTGAATACGCATTGTTTAGAACTCTATCGTAGCTCCACACTGTAAAACGAAACTCACTTATTCGTACTTTTAGTTTATCTTCAAATTTCTTTCCTCTTCTTTTTAATTACTTAAGAACTTTAAATTTCATTCTGCCGACTCTTCTGTTCGATTCGATTTGAATGAATTTACTAATTTCTAAATTCATCCGAGTTTTCGTTACAGGTAAAATATTTAACATCAAGAACTAAATTAGTGATTTTTAGCTTTTTGACAAATTACACCTTGATATCATTGTTTATCTTGCTTCATGTTGTACTACTGTTTATTGTATGATAAAATGAATAAATGACTTAGACTGCTAATCTTTTAATCTTTTTGCAGATGGAAACCTGACTCTCAGGTTGAATGGAGTACTAACCTAAAGATAAGTAGTCATGTTCTTCTGAATCTGCCAATATAGCAGAGTTCAAAATGAACTCTCACTGCCGCTTCCTCTAAACATTACAGAAATATTAGTGGTTAGTGCTAAAACATACAAAGAATTTTCACCTTTTTTCCTCTTCCTTCAATTTACTTCTTTTTAAGTCCTTATTTTATATAAATTACTTCACTTACACCCAATTCTAAGTACACGTCTACCTGTGCCAGTAAAGAGCACGGCAGCCAAAAAAATCCCTTTACACCCGAATTAAATGCGTGTAAGAGTGTAAGATGTTAAGATATCTAAAATTTGAACCTCTCATCCTGCTCATTGATATGAGAAAAGTGCTCTTCACGTGAATTGCCACGTGACTGACCGCGGAAGGGCGAGAATAAAGTCTATCCGTTGACCAGTTCACTGTCTCGACTTTCCGTGTTTTGTGAACAACAACGACTGATACCAGTGACTCACTTTGCTGGAGCGCTTAGTTGCAAATGTGTGGGTCCATGAACAGAAGCACAACGACGAAAATATGCCGCAGGTGATATGTTTCGTGAACGGTTCAGTAAGGAGCCACTAAGTCGTCAGACATTGATTACGTGGAAGAGGAAAGCTTTTCGCCTGGAAAGTGTTTTGGATGCCCCTCGTTCTAGGCGTCCTTAAGTTGAAAGGAAACGTGTCGTCCTTAATCTGAAAGGAAACGTGTGCAGAAGTTAGTGCATCAGTGACGCGTTAATTCTGCAAGTCAACCAGAAAGCATTCTGCAGAACTTGGAATTGCAAGATGCACAATGCAGCTCCACATGAAAATGGACTCGAGGTGTAAAAAGACTTCCTGGCCACGTGTAGAAGTACAGAACAAAATACCCCTTCTAATTATATACAAGCATCGGAAAAGCAACTGTCGATACGAATTGCATGGAAGATCAACATATTCCTTTTTTCATTATTTTCACAACTCACTAGACACACTTATACTACAGAAAAAATATAATTAACTCCCAATTACACATTCCTCAACTCTATAGCTAACAATTCATTTGACCGTTACAAATGTATTACTCAGCTACCATACAAAGGTACATCTAATAACAGTGCTTTTGAAAAAGAAATACATGAAAATACAAGTACAATGTTATTGTTTTGTCATTTAATTCTGAACTATGATTAGGTATTTTAGCCACAAATGATTTATTTACAATTTAAGTAGCTTTTTTCTCATGTTTTGTATATAAGCACTAAGGATGCAAAAACAACAGAGGTCTTGCCTTACTACATCTTCTACAAGTAAATGTAATTTTTAAATATTTCGGCTGTAAATTGCCTACTTTAGTTACGGAGACAAGATAAATTAAGTTATTAAAAATGTTTCGAGGAGAGAATTAATGATTTTTAAAACTGAACTATAAAAATTGCAATCCTGATTACTCATCTCAACTACAATTTTTACAATGTAATTTTAGAATCTTCATTGCTGATTATTCCCACAAAACATTTGAAATGACCTCATTCTAGTTTCATGACCAAAGTTAATTTTTAGCCAACAGATAGGAAATACAACTGCAAAATGCACCACATCCCCATTCAACCCTGCCTGATTCTGAACGTGCTGGGCGATGGAACACCAGTTGAATATTATCCCAACAAGAAGGTGTTACGCAAGAACTGTGGCTGCGAAAACAATAGAACGCCTACATCGATACATATAGTATGATTTACGGATGTTTTTGCTGCAAGAGTTCAAATCTAGACATAATGCGGCCACAATCTATAGTAATGTAGTGAAAGCATGAGGCGTAGATTCAACATCAGGATGGAAAGTAAGCTGTTTATTGTTTTAAAAAATCGCACCGGACACCTTAGTTTCATGATAAATATCGCAGATGATGTAAATTAAGGATGGTTAATAACTGTTCAAGGGCTGTATGAAAGCGAAGCCAACATCACCGTCAGAAAACTTGCCCGACTGTTTAACACCTTCATTTTAATTATTCTGACCATTTGTAGCAAATAAAGGAAGGGAATAACGGGACAATTGAGTTAAATTATACATCGTAGAAACTACGAAACAAAGTGACTGGCGTGAAGTATCAAGTACTCCCGCACCCATCATATTTCACTGACTTACCAGTTTATGCATTTAAGTCGATTCCACGAGATTCAATCATTGACAGAGATGTATTGCTGCAGACGAATATGTTTGCTTCACTGTAGAACTCTAATTTAAATAAGGGCACGGAAAAGGTAATTTATTTTCGAGCAAGTTAATACTAAATAAATTAGGTTTACTCTCATACAAAAGATACAGTGAGGTAAAGCAGTTCTAAAATTTTCTTGTCATTTACATCCATTGTGTACACTCATTATATTTTTAAATTGGCTAGAAATAATAAAACGCGTCCTTTCTTATTTCGAAAGATTCCATTCTCTAAATATTTCAAAATCTTGGGGAAAGGAGAAACATAACAAATTACGAACCACAAAATTAAAGATATTAACTGTAAGAGATTTTGCTAAACAATTAATCAGATAGAGCTCCTTCGTGGCTAAGCAGTTAGCGTACGCGCCCTTGGCGCGAGAGACCCGGGTTCGATTCCCGGCGGGAGCTCAAGTGGTTCGGATTCCACGTTAATCAGTAGGTCCACGTCTCATATAGCCTCGCTGCTGAACGGGACGTTAAACTCAAAATCAACTCAATCAGATATGGAGGAGAGAATTAGTAAGAAACACTAATGAACTGAAAAGTAGTTATTACGCGTCCACTAAGTTCTGTCAGAACTAGTACTTGAAAAGTATATCCTCGTATCCTAACTTCCTTTTTACAATTCGTTTCGACGGTACCTCAAGATTGTAAAATATGAATATTTAGATAGGGCGCACGCTAGGTCCTGTGCGATTCCTTCAATTACTCGCGACAAGTCCCGTAATTTTCAAAAGATAAGTTGTAAAACGTGATGTTTCGCACTTTCGGGGTTTATGATTCAGAAAGGGTGCGTTTCTAGGCCCATGTTTATTAGAACTGTTTTCTTTCACCTGATATAAGAAACCACACCTGGAGTATGATTACCGAATTCCTGTAGGTAAAAAGTGGAGGACTTCAATTAGAATACGTAATTACACGTTTCCCTGATATAAAATGAGTCTCCTGAATATACAACGATATGCCTTAACTGAAGCAAGACTTAAAAACAATAACAAATACAAGTTCTTATTTATGAACATTTTTATCAAGAGTAAACCTGCACAAAGAAACAACTATAAACAATGGGGAAGGCGACGTATTTTAACGAAATTGGCGATCTGCAAGTTTCTTACATGCTTAGCCTCTCAGAAGTAAAATACTCAATGTTAGCATTAATAAGGATGAACGTGTTTTCGGCATTTTCTTATTTCCAGCCATTCAATATATATAGTGTGGATACAGACTTGATAGACGCACTTTGCCACTTTGATGTCGTTTCAACATTTTTCTCTTAATACGTTACCCTTACTTATTACCTCATAATACAGCCTCAACACAAACTGAACAAAGAATAAGTTAATCATACTCTTACAGAGTAGTTCCCAACCATTTTTTGTCTAACGACACACTTCATTGAACGCCCACGACATCGCGATAGACACTAGTTTAACTTTTTATTAACAATAGTGTAAGACTGTAAGTTTCTATGAAGTAGTGACTCTGCCCTGGAGACGTTGACTGGTACAGTCTGTCTGAAATTTGATTTTAACTGATCATTAAATACTTCACGACTTTTAAATTCTAAATTTCTATGATACATAGTATGGGATTGAGCGACACAGTGTGCGCGCCATACCGGTTGGAAACCACTGCTCTAACATGCTCCTTCTGTAATGATAGATTGTTTATTTAAACTTAACAATAATTGTAGTATTTGCATGGAGTATATCATGCCACATTTATTCAGGGATTATAGGGAATTATAGGACTGTGATTATCCACATCCTCCTACAAAGGAAAAGTAAACCCGCCCACGTTATTACTATATGAGAAAACAGTAACGCCACCATTAACATGCAGGACGTTGGTTGTTACACTGTTTACTGTTCCAATAAATGAGGCAATTTACAAGGCCTGAGCACAATAATAATTATAAAAAATAATAAAAAAAAAAAAAAAAACTTTCTAAAATAGGAAAAAGCAGCAAATTTAAAACATAATAAAAGTCTTAATTTCTTGTATTACTAAGTAAGTAAATAAAATATCAATCAACGTTAAAAAAAAAGTGAAACAACACATCAAAGAAACAACGTTTCAAATATACGGTAACATGAATAATTTCTTTCGTATTCATGCAACTTCGACAATGTAAACAGGCCTTGTATAGGCATTATGCCTGCTTCATTGAAAGGAACATTCATTAACATGTGAACAAACCAACAACATTCAGACAAATCACCACAACACCTCCCCGTATCCATAACTGGGTATTCAAACAAGTTAAAAAATAAGTTAAGAAACATATTTATTCTATAATAAAAACAAAGGAAAGTTTTTAAAATTATACTCAATAATAATGTAATAGAAGAAACAAACTTAAGCCAGCATTAAAATGAAACCAACCTCCTTTAGATCCAGTGGACAATACAACAGGTGGCAAGCCATCTCCGGCAGGGATCAGGCACCTAGCGCGGTCAGAACACGAAGATGGTCTGAGTGCATGGATTGTGGGACTACGATCAGTTTTGTTGCCACTTGCGACAGACCCTGAAACGGGGAGGTAACTTGGTAGTTTACGCGTTCCAAAGCACGGAGAAGCCAAAACAAAGGTAATTCTGTGCGAAAAGCTCTCTCTTTTCTACTAGATTAAAATACTACTACTTTCTTTACACAATCCCAATACATGCACTACTACTTTCCCCTCTTTCACTAGGGGAATGTAGGGATGGCCAAATCCAGTTGACGGAACTATAAAAACAAAAAAGAAAAAAAAAAATTCCGAGTACCAATAACGCAGACACATACAATGCACTGATCAACAATTCGTTACGTTAACCGTACTGTTATGAAACACTTCAGAGCAACTTCTAACCTAACAGGTTAACGGTGAAGCTCTAGAATAATATATTTTAGAAGTAACAGAAATGGCCACGTTATAAATTAGTCCTGCTTTAACATACAGAACTATATAAGCAATAGTATATATTCAACATCTTCCTATCAAATGCCTATTGAATATATGCCAAATTTGGCTTAAATATTTTGCTGCAACTGACATCTATTTCCAGGTGAATTTCACGGTTTTGCAAAATGCAGCTTTTGACTTTTTCGTGAACTGAGTTTTAATTTTATTGTATTCTCACTTACAGAAACATCTTAAATTTATTTTTGTAATAGCCTCACGAGAGATTTATTAATGATTTACACTACCAACTGAATTTTCAATTCAAATGTTGAATCAAGAGATAGCCTTGCAAAAGAAATTTCGGTTTATATTTGACTGGGAATCTCTATATCAGCTCCATTTCACCATATTTTTCCTTTAGTGCAGAAAGGTCTTCTAAAATATTTACAAGTACACAAAGAAACAAGTAGCTTTGCAACTTCTAGAACATACAAAACCGAGTGTGATTAATAATTCAATAAATATATTGAGTACACTTGATTTCGGGAGTAGAAAGGTATATCAGAAAGATTTCACATTCTATGCAACTAATAATCAGGGTGTATTCTCCTACAGGAAAACTCAAGATGACTTCAGTGTCCTATGGCCAATTAAAAGATGGTCGGGATTTAACAGCTACACACCAAAATCCGAAAGAAACCGTGAATAAGTTAGCCATGATGCTTTCCAATCTGAATTCGATTAAAATAGAAGTAAAAGTCATTATCTACATTAGAGGACATTTAATCTTAAAAAGGTGAAAAAAAGAGTAACAAATATAACAGGAAACTTCAGGAAAAGAACAGATGAGTACACAGGTTATATCCTCTATGCTAATAGAAATTAAGTTTTTGTTGTAAACCGAAGACAAAGGGACCACATCACTCTCCAGCTTCTCACTCAAATCACTAGACAATATAATTTAAGAATAAAATAGACAAGATAACTCAAGTTGATTTTGACGCTAAACAAGAATTCAAGAACCTATTCATTGAAATAAATCTGATGAATCTTAAAGACAACCTTTCACGTACGACTACATATATTATACAAGACTTCAGAAACGGTACGCACTGGGCTTATTTTGGTTACGACATTAATCTCTTCTCTTAAACTTTGTTCACGGAAAATTCCGACATAATTACATTATCCAATCCTTTTTCCACATTAAGCACAACGAAGTAACATACAACTTGGATTATTTGAGCCACTGAATATCCTGCGTTGTTCAATCTTCTAATATACACTTGCCTCGAATATCTGCCACTAAACTTTTTTTTTTTTTTTTTTTTGAACTTTGTTTACTGAGTTAACACAAAAACATTGGCAGGTTAATTAAACAGATTTTCTGCTCGAGTTCATTGATTCCGTGCTACATTCGTTTTCTGTGTGAAATTTAAAAAGTTACCATTCAATATTTTATCTGGCAATATACTTACAAGGAAACCGATTCAAGTGTGACACCAAATTGTGGACGAGTTTATGCGGAATTGAATTTGTGTACAACTGCTCATTAGAGGGAAAAACCATCGATCTCAACCTTTCCGGAGATAAAGAGAAAGCTGGTACTCTGATATTTTGTGGATTTTCGGCTATGTTGCTAGTATATATGTCTGAAAATTGCATCGAAACGTTAAGAAAGATGCACCAGAGCGAATAAAAGTGTTGAATGTTGAAGCAAGTGGCGTAGCTTTTACCCGGGATCGGAAAAAGAAGGGGCTATGAGAAGAAATAAACACCATTGACACGAAGAAGAAAATTCTTATGATATTACTTGCTAGTCTTTAGTTCGTAGAAAATAATACGAAAATGTATTAATTACATTGCCAAAGGAACGGAGACATTATTATGTGAACAAAAATACAAGGTCATATTCTGTGCAAATAATATGATATGAAACATAAACACATACAGTTGAAAACGTAAGTACAACAGTGTGTAGTTGTGTGACATATATTAAAACGCAAAGTATGAATCAATAAACAAAAATAGTATCTTCCACTTAAAACAACGAAAACGTGTACGACTTTCTGTATTGTATATTACATACAGCTCCGATCGATTAATTATTGTAGAAATTATAACGATTGGAAAGTTCACACGGGCATCATTTTCTACATTTTTCATTCTATTTGACTGATTATGCTTTTATTTGATTCAGCGTACCAAGAAACCTATACATATACACCTTACACGTCTATTTCAGGCAACAATGGAAGTCCGTCATTTTCACCTTCCCCATCCACAACATTCTTCCCCTAGAATTTTTATGGACTCTTCTGTTTTGTAACCCACATGTCTAAGGCGACATATTACTACAGTTTCGTGGATGAAGGAATTCTTCATTTTTAAAAATCTCTTTTACTTGTACTATCACTACAAAATTTAAAAATTCGCAATATATCGGCGCACCAGCCTTCCCCTTATTCCTCTATATCTTCGGAATGGTTGAGATCGAGGGTTTTTCCCTCTAATGGGTTTAATTGTATACATAAAACACTTCGTTTGTGCATGAACTCGTTCACAATTTCGTGTCACACTTGAATTGGTTTCCTTGTTAGTGCCAGATTACCACCTTGTATAGTTAACTTAGTTTCTAACTTAACTGTTAAAGTCTTCAGGTTTTAGTAAATTCAACTGTGTTTGGTATGTATGAATTGGTTTTCACTTGAGAAAATCTGCTGTTACAGTTTTTCTAGTTACGAGAAGAACACAATTTTCCCAACGCTTGAGGGAACTAGTATATACTTTGTGTAGCACGTAACACAGAATGACTCTAGTAGCACAAAAACTATTTATCATGCATAGTCTTGGGTGTTAACTCACGGCTTTCGAAAATCAAGTTTTGCGGCAAATATGTGTAGCAAAAAGTGCCGAACAAATGGTGAAATGAGAAGGTAACATAATACATATTCACAATGTTCGACAGGAGGCCAGAAAGTTCTTACCCTCACGATGAGAAAGATATGCCAGGAGCATAAATATTTGCACAATCACAGATTGGTAGTTGTATATGGTGAGGAATCCCGATCTTATGACATTGTGAAACGTTGCAACAGAGAATTCGAATGAAGTCGCACAAGTCTACAGCATAATCCAAGAGAAGGTCACCCCTCAACCGGCTACAGACCCCAGCGTGGTGCCAAAAGTTGAACAGCTACTACTTGAAGATATATGTGACTATTAATTGTTCAGCTAGGAAAGTGAATATTAGTGTGGGATCTGTTCACACCATATTAAATGACATATTGCACGAGCAAAATAGGAATAAGGTGGATTCCCCATTGTTGACATCTTTACAGATTAGCGACTATAGATGAATTCTGAGTGTATCTATTTGACCCTAAAACCAAATAAATGATTTAGGATTTAGATTTCTGTGCTTTCGGCATCTAAGGTTATTTAGCCCTTCACGTTTTGAGGGATGACGTCCCGGAGCACACAATCCAGGGAAAGGAAAGAAAGAAAGGACTGGGGAAGGAAGGAAGCGGCCTGGAACCTGTAAGTTAGATACCACCCTGGCATTTGCCTGGTGTGAATGAGGAAAATCTCATTCAGGGTGGCTGGTCTGAAAAAGCGTTTTACACTTTTTCGATCGAGTGCCCCCACCGGAAATCGAACCTGGGACTGCTCGCACCGAAGGCGAGAGCGTTAGCGCCTACGCTACGCGGGGCCACAACCAAATAAATGAGTAAAACATGGAAACATACATTGTCCTCTATTTCCACAACAGGTAAAGTGCAACTTTCATTCAGAAAGATATTGTCCATGTTTTAGGACCATAAAGATATGCTTACAAAAGGGTGCTATAATCACAGCAACCTGCTGCAAGGATTACAGAATGCTATCAGAATAAAGACATGGGGATTGCTTTCGAATGCTTGTCACTGCTAGCGGACAATGCACCGGCACACCAAACAGCAGAAACACATTTGTGCGCCAGTGTGGCTACGAACCCTTGTCCCTACCTATCACATTCACCCAGTCTGGCTTCGTCCGATTACTTTCTCTTCGAAAATACAAAGAAATATCTGCGGGGTAGGCGTTTTGCGGATCGTGAGGTCATTAATGCCATGGCACACTTGTCTGCCTCAAACTCCGCACTTTTATGCAGATCCCTAGTTTATCTCTATCATGTGAAAATAAGAAATTTCTGGCTTTCCCTCGTATACGTGTATATGTGATTATAATGCAGATATCAAATCAAGACGTTTAAGATGAGAAAATCATGCCACTCACACGGAAGATACGTGAGATGTCTGGAATACTTTCAGAAAGAATTATATTTTCATAGGCCAAGCGAAAGGTGGGAGATTAACACTAAGTAAAAGCCTTAAGATGGCAAGTAATAAGAATCTGGACTAGACTGCAACAAGTCTGATATGATGAAACTTTGAGTATGTTAAGCCATGGTGAGAGTGAATTTATCATGAAATTCTACAATATTGTCTGCTTTAGTGAATTTATGTTCATCTAAACTACAATGAAAGCAAATTCACGGAAAACACGTATCATTATACACTCAAATTCTCTTGAAGGATCTAAAAGCTGTAAAGCCACTTGAATTTGCCGTAAAAAGAAGCAAAACACAAACATAAACCTTATACTTTCACACAACTTTTCACAAATCTGTTCCGATTTTCTCCGGATTTTAAGTCATCCCTACATTGGTATGGACAATTTCATTTAAAAAACAAAAGCTGGGTAAGTCTGCATGACACCCGAATACATTAACTGCTATGAGCAACAACTTCAACTTACACTTTTCAATATTTTCCAAGCAAGTACTTTATTAAGCAAAGCCAACTAAATAACAAGTAATAATACATACTACTTAAAGACATACAGACTGCAGTATGTGCATTTCTTGATACACAAAAGCACTACCCAGCGAATTCAGTGGAGGTATTGTGTTGTTTTGTCTTCAAGAGTACGCATAAATACAACGTAGTGAATGAAGTACGAAAGAACTAGCGAACTTTGTTTCTTCACATCTGCAACATTTAGCTTGTCTAATTTTGATAGTACAAACGAAATAATTACAATAATGCTTACCTTCTCACAACTTCTACACTGTTAATTATTTTTGCACTAGAAGAAACCAAATTCTGAAATACAGTGTGATCTCATCTAATGGTCATACACAAATAAATGAGCAACTCCCGTAACGGGAGGTACATGGTTCCAGATTCGATTCCTAATGGAGGGCATCTACACATTACTGTGCTTCGGAATTCCACCTTAAACAGTGAGTCCACGACTCATATAGCCTCGGCCCAGAAAAAAAAGAGACTTTAAACTTCAAACAAGCGGAGAAAATCCCGTAAGGGGCATTTTCACCATACAAAGTCCTCAAATTTAATTTGATCAGCTAATTAATAACGATTCTTTTAAAATATCTATGTTTGCTTATTTGTGTTCATTTTACAAGAGAATGATAACGTATTGCATAGCAAGATGGAAGATTTTACTGTTGAAGATAACACACATTCCTATGGTTACGTTTATATCCATACATTTCTGCTTTCCTGCTAGTTTAATGGCTAGCGTGCGCGCGCCTTTGATGCACGTGGTTCCGGATGGTGGTAGTGCTTTAAAATATGACCACACTACAGTGGTTCGGATTCTGCTTTAAGCTGTAGATCAATGTTTCATATAGCCTCGGTGCTAAAAAGAAACAATATAATTTAGAAGATAAAAAAAATCTAAATAGTACAAGATGCACACCAAAAGTACTGCCGTTTTGTTCTAAAGTCTACATTTTTTTTTTGGCATTTCAGGAAACCAACTTACGCATCTGAGACCTCCATCCTTGGTCTCTAGGCAGTTCATATGTTTTGCTTACTAGGTAGCAAAAGCTGAGTCAAAGTGCTTGAACGAATAAGACGCGTTTCTGATCTGCCCGGGGACATGTGATTTTCGATTGAAGAGCAACGGATAATTCTGAAAGCAGAGCCAACGAGTATGAAAGACAAGCAGAGGTCTGGACGTTCAAAAACACCAACAACTAATGCTAAACATTGCCCATTTTGAAAATTTCATCATGGAAACATAGGAGTGTCACCATGCAGGAGATTTGTGATATACTGGGACTAACAATGGGAACAGTAAAACTAATAATTACAAACGAACTGGGACTAAGGAAAATTTCTTCTCGCTGGGTTCCACGAATACTTAATGACGATCACAAAGAGGCACGGATTCAATCACGTGTTGCAAATTTGACACGCTCCAAAAGAGAGGGACGCAATTTCTTGGAAAGTGTTGACACAATGGATGAATCACAGATTCCAATATTCAACCTAGAAACAAAAAGGTAGTCGGTTCGGTGGAAACACAGATTCATCACCCCTTAAGAAAAAAATCGTCAGGAGGCATCCAATGAGAAGGTTCTGTACGCTATCTTCTGGAATATTGTTCCGCCGTTCCGAAAGGTCATACAATTACGGGTGAATATTTCCCCAGACTTTTGAATATAGAATTTTTGCAAAAATTGACTGAGAAACCACCACAAATCATAAATGGCAATTTCATCCTCCACATGGACACTGCACCGCCACACAGTGCTGATGTTGTGATCTCATTATTGGTTGACCACGGTATTGAACTTCTGCCACACCCACCCTATTCACCAGATTTAGCCTCGAATGACTCCTGGTTCTTCCCAAACCTGAAGGATTCTCTTCGTGGACGCCATTTTGCAAGTAATTATTCCTTGGAAGTGCTATTTTCCAGTATTTGAAACCAACTCCAAAAATGACTATGCCACCTGCTGCACAAAATGGACGAAGTAACGGCAACTGCGTAAAAAGAGATAGAGTTTGTTGAGAAATAGATAAGGTTAATTTCCTGTATTCCCTTTGTTTTTGGAAATCAGAAAGAAACGGTGTGTACTTTTGGTGTTCACCTCGTATATAAACAAAGCAAAAACTCGCATTTAAGAATAAACGTTGTTCCTTATGCAACATCGAAGCTATGTAAGATGAACTACTACTGTAGTGAAATCCGAACCATTACTCAAGTTTGTAGTAGCGGTTGCAGAATAAGAAGTTAATCGATACGAACATATTTAATACGCTACAGAAACGGAATAAATTAATAAATATAAAATGTAGACTGTGTTTTGTTTCATGTACGATGCACGGTTGCATTCGGAGTGAATTTCCATTAATGAAGTTTCATTCCCCAATGGTTTTCAAATACATGTGACGATTTCAGTGCATACAATGTAACTTAGTTTAAAAAAGAAAATTGTACAATGACTGTTACTATACAAAATACGTTTCATTTTCCTCCGGCTGACCGCTAGAATGAGACTACACTGTACTATTTACCAAAAGAATACTGTACTTGTTTTAACTTTAAGACTTTACGATTTATTTAGAATACTTAGTACCTTTACGAATGTATAAACGATTTGCTAATGTCTTCATGAAATTGTTCCCAATATTCGTCAACTCTCTCCCTGAAATTATATGTCAAAACAAGTTACTTACACTATTATCTGTTAACTGGCTTGAAGATTCAGACAAGATGACAAGAAATATATCGACCCATCCCATATATATCTGAATTTGGTCATCCCTAAAGCACAGTATCATATTTAATGTCAAATAAATAATTTATTTTAATATGTATAAAAATACAGGAAATAATAGATTTCATATCACATTAATTCATCTGTAGGTGCAAATTCAATGATATACAAGGTAATTCTTGACAAACAACTTTTTTTTTTTCACTCTTTGTATATTACTAATTTTTACTTTAATTTACTTTAGTCCAAGTTTAAAGGCAACTGGGAAGTGTGTTCGTAAAATCTTATTTATACGATTTCTAATATGTCGTTTCATTTATCACCTCTTATACATGTGTTGTGTATTCTGAGTCTAGTCTTATTCGTGGAAACAATATCTCTGACTAAAATACTAATAAGTTTTATAAATTCATTATTTTATCACGCAGTCGAAACTATATTACAATTCCACTGAGCCGACATCAATACTAATTTCATCATTTTAATTTAAATCTGAATGAACTCTCTTTTGTACGGTAGACAGAATTACCATAATAAAATTTAAAATCTAAGTTTTCCCTATAATTCTGAAACTCTTTTTAAGCTCGAATACTTACGTAAGCCTAGATCCTGAAATCATCTTGCGCGGGATGCAAAATTAAAATAAATATACCAGAATGATACAGACCACTCCAAAGGAAAGAAAAAAAAAATATTTAATACAGCTACTTCCACCTTGACATTATGTCTATTTCTGAAGGTGACCCCAGAATTTTTATTTATATTGAAAGAATTTATTCTTTTGTTTTATGACGACTGATCACTGATAACTTTATAGGAGCCTTCCCTGATCTTCAAAGTACAGACTGATGTGTGAACTTTTTAGGGGCTATAAAAACTGCCATTAAGTACAAATACTGGCAATTTCAACAGAATTCGAGTTATTAACCATACCCAGAAAATTCTACCTTCAATACTCAAACGATCAATTACCACACAGCAAGAGAATAAGAACTTTCGGACTACATGATCATGGTGCATTAAAACACCCTTCAAAGTCAAAATGGAAACAGCTGTATATACTTTTCTGTATTCCATTGTCTTCCTTGAGTGGTCCCTTTTTTATTGACCATTCTTTCATATTTACCCTAAATTTTTAATCCGTACCAAAAGACGTCAGCAGTGAAATTGTGAAAATATTCATGCTTAAATAAAAATGACTGAAACTAAAGGAAACTTCCTTTTTCAAAGTTTCCATTTTAATTGTTGAATGATCCTAATTTATAATGTCAATTCTTTTGAAGTAACAACATGTACCTAGCAAACACTAGGCTTCACTGAATTCCACAACACAAAGAAATAAAGCAACATACTTTAAAGTTTTCATTTCCCTTTTCCTTCCTTTTTCATTTAACGGGTTCCAATGCACTATGAAATGAAATGAACGGGGAAAAAGAATCAGAAGTATTGACGTATCTGAAGTTATGAAAACATAGTTCAAAATATTGGAAGAATTAGCAATTTTCCGATGTTATCTGTTCGATTTATATGATCTGAATTTTCTCCTAAGTATTTCAGCTGATTTCAGTGCATACAGATTATTGCTTTCTGTACCTCAAAGAGTATCAGTCTCGAGAGGCAGAAAAAAAGAAAGAATGAAAGAGAATCGACAATAATTTACATCATTCAGAAAGTTTAAACACAAATTATATCATGGGTTATATAACTTCTGAGCCAGGTGTATCACATTCCGAGGAAAATACCGCGGTCAGTGTACATTAATAAATCTATTCCAGCATCACATTTTGCTATATTACAGAGAAAAAAGTAAATAAGTAAGGAGTAATATGCTTTAGCTCCACTCACTCTCGTTATAGTAACATATATTATTTTTTCGTTTATCAAATAGTTTGTAATTCATTTCAATTCAAAACTATTTCCAACAATACCAACTTTGTTATCTGCTTTCGCAACATCTGTGTTGCACAATAATCATCATGCTATACCAAGCAGATAACAGATTTTGTCCAGTAACACTACGGATAAATTTTAAGTTTTTATCCCCCTCCCCTTCAGAAAAAAAAATGTAACGAGTAGTACGTTTCTGTAACAAAACTTCAACGCAAAACTTTCACGGTTTGTTATGAACAAATTACACGAAAAAATACTAATACGGAACCTATTTTTGTTTATTTATTCTGGTATTTACCTTTATTTCCTCGTAACGCATCTACTGTATCTCTTAATAACGGAAGTTTGAAAAGTTTTCGAAAGAATTCTAATAATTTTTAAGGCTCATTCCTATCATACAAGTCTTTTACTTCAATTTTAAAGTTACGTTACTATTATAATGAAGGCAGAACAAAAGGAAAGAGTGAACCAATCGGAATTCCGAAATTTCCAATATACGAGTCAACAGATTTCACGAACTTCACTTCCGATATATCAGAAAAATCAAACCACGTCTGGAATGCAATGAAGTAAACATCACATTCTTACTCTCATCGATTCCCCTAAAATACTATAAATGTATATGAGATTTGCTCTTAATGCAATTAAATGATATCTTTGTAACCATAACAGCAACAAAACATATCTGTATTATTATGAAACAATCAGAATCCTAGTTAATTTCTGTACTTATCCTCCCGAATGTGAAGTT
Source organism: Thermobia domestica (assembly GCF_964235325.1). Taxonomy (NCBI): domain Eukaryota; kingdom Metazoa; phylum Arthropoda; class Insecta; order Zygentoma; family Lepismatidae; genus Thermobia; species Thermobia domestica. Next base: position 159,053,529 of record NC_137458.1, read on the forward strand.
CTGAGTTGTCGGAGAAGAAATAATCTTCCACAGGTTTTAGCTCAGCACAGCGTTCCCAATATATTGAACTGTCAACTTCACTATTGTATTTGAAAATTTTATTCATTTTGTATACTGATAAGTGTCAAAAATCAAAGTACAGTACAAATGATAGAATTTCAACAGAAAGCACAACTCACCTGGAGGTGTTCCAACACGTTTAGTAACACGAGTAGGCCGTCGATATGGAAGTCTGGGTTCTGATGAACCATCTAATTCAGTCAAATCGCCTCCAGGTCGTATTCCATCACTAAACATAACTTGTTTGGGTTCACTTCGTGATCTCGCACTTCCTGAAGTAAAATTCACATTATTACGGAAGAAATTACAACTAAGAGAAAATGAACATATTCACCTCGTATGTCATTATTTCATTAAAAACTTCGGAATATTTCACATTTAACTGCTTGAGAAGTGTTGATAAACTTTTTCGCCTTTACATATTAAAATGAACTTCCGTGAAAAAATCGGAACATTCTTGCATGTCTTATTGATCTATCAAAAAAAAACCGTACCATTTTACATAATGTTGTATGTTTAAATAACGATTAGCAAACAAAGCATGCAATGAATACAAATATATACGAGATTAAATAGTTCAAATATTCTGTAACTATTTATTTGACGTTTTTTTTTTTCTTTCTTCTTAAAAAACCAAATTACATCTATTCATAATAAATATAAGCAGCACTTTCTTATATAACTTACTGCGTCCAAAGGTATTTTAATTGTACTAAACTGTTTCAGTAATTTCTGTCATTTTCAACAGTAGCTCTGGGAAATAGTTTACAACAATTAAAATAAATTTGGATTTAGTAAGTTTGTTAATTTCGAGTGAAGCATTTTAAATTGTATCAGTTACAAGACTGAGAATTTTAAAGGATCATGTCTTCGTTTTAAAATAAACCTAGAGATCACAATACCGTAATTATTTTCTAGTGCTTATACAAGTCGCTACACATTTAAGACTAAATCCCTCAATGTTAAGAAAATAATGTTCAGAAATTGTTACATAAAAAATAGAGTAAACTGATCAACAGATTATCATCTGAAAAAAAAAGGCAAAGAAAAAATCAGTCTATTCCAACTGAAATATTTTAACATGCTGAAGCTGTACATTACTTTGACAAATAAGATAACGAATATGCGATAACAATGAAGCCCTTATGAGTTTATTTTGCTGAGACGTGGAATTACACCGCTTGGAAAATTATGGTATTCACAAACAATCTACGTAAGGCAAGTCCAAAACGTTTCCGTTATATGAAAAAGAACCTGGGAGCTAGTACATAATAGAAACACTAGTAATTTCACGGTAAGCTGCGAAAACCATTTTGTAAAAGGTTACTTGGACTGCACAATTCAAGCTATTGGAAATGCTGCGCAGGTTGAGATTCTATGCTCCCTTTTGGAAAAATGCCACCGCACCGCTGTCAATGTTCCGAACTAGGCATAAGTGACCACATAAAATACAGTTTACGCTGGATTTCCTACGTTGTTTCCTCTAAAAATCGACGAACTATCTTAAATTTCATTAACGTAACTTTACTCTCCTTTACATATTTTTATTTTTGAAGTGTATCGCTTTTAAACACTGCAGTAGGAATTCTGTATAAAAATACTGAAGTTACAACTTTGAAGGAAATATATTATTTTCATGATTTTTCTTACACCTGGCTGTTAATGGTGTAAACGGAACAAGTAGATGCAACGCTTTGTAAGCAAATACCTGGATTAAAACACACACATATACGCAATATTTTCGTAATATAATTTTTTAGAGTGTAAGATGTTTTGTCATATTCCAAGCAAAATGAGACTTATATTCAGGATTAGTTCATTGTTAATGAATGCACGTAACTTTACAAACTCCATATAGCTATAATATTTTTACCTTCTCTTTTTAGGACACCTACAGGTACCAACACACTAGGAGGAGGCTGTCCAAGAGTGCCGGCCACTTGCTGTAGTGGAGGTATGGTGGAACAATATTCCATGGGATTATTAGGATTTGGCTGCCTTCCTAGAGGTGTCCCTGGAGATGACGGACCTGTTGATATACTTGCTACTGCTTTCTCCAATGAAGATACTGAAAAACAGTAATATTTTTTATTACTAGATATTCAACATAGAAAATTGACACAATTTCTTCTACATACGATTTATTTACTTAGTTTTACAGGTATTAATTTTCCAGTATCATTCGGAATGTTTCAGAAAAAAAAATTTTAAAGATCTACAAACTACATAACTAAATAAGTAGTTTAAATAAACCATAAAACTTACGGAACTGCAGGAAAAAATACTTTGGTACTGGTAGCTTATAATTAGAGAAAGAAAGTAAAACCATGCTTACCAGGGCAATGGAAACAAGGGATATTCATTTTACATAGTATGCCAAATCGAAGTAGCGTTTTTAAATGTTCATATTCCACAATACATGGAAAAAAGTTTCACAGTAAAAAATAACTAAAATGGCGTAGCTTCGTTCTTCGCAGGAGGACAATAGGTTTATGGAAAATATTTGAATCTTCCCTTACGTATATGCATTCCAAATTTCAATGGGAGTTTAATAATAATAACGCATAAAATAATATCTTTTAGGAATCAATTTTGAACTCCTCTATTTTCGTAGAATGCACCCATTAATTTAAAGGAATATGACAAAAACCTGGCTTGAGGTAAGTATTATGTACCAAAATTCATGTCAAACTGTTCTATCATTTTACTGTGATACGATATTATAACGCTAAGACGTGTTCTTTTACTTTCAATGAGGAGTTTATATAACTATTTTCATTTTTCTAACGTGACGGACTCGTGTCATATTCAATTTTTCACATAAATTACGACTCCCTTGTTCGCTCCTTAGGATATGCATTTTAACCAAAATAACATGATAAAAACTCAGTTTGAGGTAACTGATAACTATATCCAAAAACTTATTTCAAGCAGTTCAACTGTTTTCCGTGATTCAATTACCCATATTATCACTTTCATCTTTATTATTTAGATCTTAATACTTCCTTATATTCGTTATGTGTCGTATGAAAAACTAACCTCTAACTTCGTTCAACCCAATGATCCAGCATCACATTCAATATTAACTGCACTAATCCCCACACGTACAGTCCGCAGCAAAAAACCTGCAACATGAGCATGTAAGTTTATTGTGAATCAACAAAGTCTTTTGCTCCAAAATAAGTGTTTAGGGGAGGGCGCCGAGGTTTCTCTTGGCGTGATTCGTGCTACTTAAGACATTATGTTGATTCCCTCGGCTGTTAGGCGTACTTTCACAATAAACTTACATGCTCATGTTGCAGTTTTTTTTTTTTTTTTTTTTCTGTGGACTGTACAATGGATGGTTCCTTTATCAGATCAACAGGCATAGACGATAGACCGAAGCTCATTTCCCAGTCATACCTACTGGTGAAGGAAACTCTAACGAGTAGAAATTTCCAGTGTTCGCTCTGAGACGTTTTAACGCAAGTTTACATCCTCCTTATAATATTATAAGGCTCCCGACATCGCAGGGTACCGAATCCCACGGTTTGACCACAACCCAGAGGTGATCAATCCATGACCTGGGAAGCTCTTGGACCAGGAAACATCAACAATCCCAACTCTCTGTATCTCATTGAGTAACAGTTGCAGTAACAGAACCTACGATCCGTGCAATAATCTCATTTGGGGGGTGGGAAGACCTGCTCTACCGGTAGGATCTCTCTTCATATTTGGCTCACTTTACTTAATTAGAAAAGACAATGTCACAGTAGAATTTACTTGTACCCCAATATATTAACGTTAAAAATTTACTCCACTATATCCTATGAAGGATGAAGCTGTGTGACACTAAAGCAAAACTGACGAAATTACGAAATAATTGTGTGAACTCTCGCCTAAGGATGGATAAGAAAGAAGTTGCAAGCAGCACAATTATAGAAGGAATATTGTTTTCCGAGAGTGGATACAGATGGCAGATGGCGCTAGTCGTCTGTTAGTATTTGAGTTCGCAGACGCGTCAGAGTGAGTGAAATGAAAAGAAGTTAGAAAACTAGTCTCGCTTGGAGCTGCGAGCCATGATTCGTTTCTTGTGGGCAACGAATATATCGCCATCGAACATTTACAGTCAGATCAATTACGTGTACGGTGAAGAAGCAATGAGATGACAACATGTGGCGAAATGGTGTCGTGTTTTTCAAGCGGGCAGAGAGGAGGCGGAAAACCGCAATAAAGCTCCGAGGGGTCGTTCAAATTGCAAAGATGAACATCAACACGGTACGAGTGGAAAAAATGATTCAAAATAATAATTGTTCGTGCAATTGCGTTAGATCTGGGACTGAACTATAGTACCGTGCAGAATATCGTGTCTGACGTGTTGTGTTATTCCCAGGTGTATGCACGCTGGGTTCCGCGTGCGTTATCTCAGGAACGGTACCACGTTGCCGACCTGAACTTCCTCGATCACATCGTTACTGGAAACGAAACGTAGCTTCATCATTTCGTACCAACAAGCAAAACAGCCAGTATGGAGAGGAAACAAGTTTAAGGTTACACACTCTGCTGGTGAAGTTATGGAAACCATATTCTGAGATTCATGCGGTGTAATCCTAATCAAATATCTGAAGTGTGGCCATTCAGTAACTGTTGATCGTTATTGTGCAACGTTGACCATAGTTAGGTAAAGCGATTTGACGAAAACGCCCTTGTATGTTGAGTGAAAATATCATCCTCCTCCATAACAATGCCAGTCCCATACTACTTACCAAACTCAAGCATTGCTGCAGCAATTCAAGTGGGAAGTGTAGAGCCATTCCCTTATAGTCCAGTAACTATTTCCTTCTTCCAGCATTGGAGAAGCACCTCTCCGGAAATAAGGTTCGCTTCAGACTGATAAAAAGAGTCGATGAGAACTGATGGGCAGGGACTTGATTCGTAGCAAGCCGGGTTAGAAAAGCTGATCCTGCGTTTTGATTAATGTCTGAATCTACTTGGTGATTATGTGGAAAAGCGATCGGCATATATGCCGCTTTTTTCCCCGTTTGTATTTTCTCTCTTCTATTAGTACATATTCATTTCCTCATCTTCGTACCCCTCCTTTTTTTTTTTTTTTTTCTATCTTGATGTATATTTCCAGGATGGACCATTTATCTTGATACGGCCTTGTAACTTTTAAACTAATGGACAAAACACGCTGAAATTTAGTGTCATGCAAATAGCGGTAGGGAGACATTGTTTGACATACTCTGTGATATCACTAGGTTAAAGTATTGAAAATCCTACATGAAGTTGTGTTTCAAATGACACTACGTCAGATTATTACACATTTCAAATTTACATGCTAAACAAAAATTTTTTATGTCATATTTATTATTCAAGTATTGCAAACTAAGGAAGCTACAATATCACAAACATTTAAATTTTGGTGGCCTCTACAAAAGTAATAACACAAGTGAGATGGACGAGGCAATCCATATTCGAAGTACTTTAGTATCTAATACTATGATCGTGATATAATGTATTTCTAGGGTTGCCAGATTTTATAAACGAAAAACTGGGACACCAATCTCAGCCTAAGGTTATGTTTCCTACTCATTTGATGAGAGTCAATTAATTACCTGTCTTTTTCCAGTTATTACTCACAATTTTCCAGTTCATTCTATACATAGCTAACACAAATAAAGAATGTATAAAGAATGTTAAAAGGTAATGTAAAAATAGTAGCCTGGTGTCCCTTATTCCGAATTCCCATTTGCTGTGTTTAACAAGTCATACATATTGCGTCAATTACGACACGTCCTCCCATTTATTACTGTAGAGTTATTTTTTCTTTGTTGTGTCATCACCTGTCAGAAACGCTATTCTCAAAGAAATACGAACTTAGCACTTAGCAAGAAAAATACATTTACGCTAAATTCAGAACGATAAACAAAAACAAAATATTTTGAAAGGCTTTCCAGAAGTTTGGCAGAAAAGAAAATCCAGTATCAAAATTAAACAAGAAACATACCTTTCTGTGTTTAACTGACACTTCTTGTGCTAGAGTATGTTGTTACGCGATTTTTATCAGGTACAGGAAAAAATACAAATCTAAAATTACTGAAGGCGTGCACAGCATCTTTAGAAATATTTATCCACCCATGAAAAAAAAATAATAACAACTCAGTTCTCAGAAGAAATTGTGCCTAAGAAGACGGCAGACAGGACGAAATAGTTTAAATGCGGTTAACGTGCAGTGACTGAGAGCAGTATCACCATAGTTGATTAAACTTCCAACAATGAAGCAGTTCTGCGCTGCGCTGTGGGAAAAATACTTTTTTTCCATCATGCCCCTTTAAAGTCCTTTTTCTCCTCTAGATGCTGAACAACCCATAGGACGAAAGTGTGTGTCTGATTTCAAACTTCCTGTTTTTGTTTAGTAAAATCAATTGGCTACACAAATGTTCCGAAAAACTTCCGGTTTTAGGTGAGACATACTAGTTCTTACAGGTTGATTTCTTTTTTTTTAATCTGAAGAAGGAAAACTGGGACAAACAAGCGTCCCGAAAGTCTTTTTCGGGACAGTTAATTCTTTCATTAAATACCGGGACTGTTCCGGAAAACCAGGACGTCTGGCAACCCTATATATTTCAAATGAATACGAAGTTACAAGGGATTTTTTTAAAATGACTTTTTCAAAAGCATTTATTTCGAAAAACTGCTTAGATAAGTACCTCATCCAACTGCACAGATGGTTTTCAATAGATGTGAAAATCAAAATGCCGTTTACAGCAATTTGGTATCTCAAACTGTTCTGGGGATACGGTTAAACTGTTAAAGTTTGCAATACTGATTAAAATTACGTAATTTCGACAACTTATTGTAATTACGTCCACCAAAAAGTATTGTTATAATATAGAAGCAAAATAAATCAAAATTTGTTTTCAAAAGTTCCCACAAATATGCCATTTTAAGCAATATATTAAATTTTAAATTTTTTCTCATATCTTCCGAATGGTATCAGATATCAAATTCCTGTAAACGATATTATGATCTTTACATCTATTAAAAACCATACACACGATTTAAGTGATACTTGAACATTTTTACGAAATAAAAGTTCTTTGAAAAAGGTCAAATCTTAAATTCCTTGTAACTTTGTTTATACTAGTTTGAAATACGTTATATGATTATACGTGGTATTTGATATTAAAATACTTTAAAATTTGGTTATTTTTCGATGTTTGTGATACTGTAGCATCCTTAGTTTGCAACAATGCATGAAAAGTGTGGTATTGTAAATTCTAGTTTTATATGCACATTTGAAATGTAATAACCTGACGTACTGTCATTTGAAAAATACAATTTTGTTTGGTTGGCAACACTGCTAATCCTGTGGTATCATGGAAAAAATGAAATGAAATCTTTGAGTTTTACGTCCCACGGTTATGCCGGTTAGGCGAAAGGAGACGGTGACAATGAGTAATGAATGAAATGGTGGAATGAAGAAAGTGGGAGGAAACGGGAGAACCCCGAGAAAACCCACGCACACGGTGTTTGTCCACCACAAAGTTCACTTGGCGGGGGCTGGGATCGAACCCGGGACCCCAAGCACCAGAGGTGAACGCTCTACCACTGAGCCACCGCGGCCCCCTGTGGTATCATGGAGTATGTCAGACAATATCCCCCTTTCGGTATTTGGATGATACAAAATTTTAGTGTCCCATCAGTTTGCATGGTACAAATTTGTCCATTAGTTTAAGAATTACAAGGGAGTATCAAGATAATGAATCTACCCCGTATATTATATATTACAAAACAAAGAACGTTTCAAAATTTAACTGAAGAATACTGAACAATTTGCTCACAAATGATACGATCCAACGGGAGGAAAAGTCTTGGGTCGTTGTGGATGAATGTAACAAACGAAAATACTGGGCATGTGTGATGGGTAAGCTATGAGCGCGTGAGATTCAAACTGATCACTGCACTGCAAATTCAAGCTATCGTGCGTCAAAAATGCTTTGCAGGTGTCTCTCAAGTTGCTGTTTATCTCTGCGTCAAATTTCAGAGGTGCGAGTTGTCTATTGTACGGAATTTGTTACGAGTGTGTGCTGAAGTAAGGTGTACAGCGTTCCCTATTAGTTGGCCTAAAGTTCTGTAAGGACACTGAAACAAGAGCAACAACAGTTACTTTACGTGGAAAAGTACACAATTAGGGAAATAGCCGCAAAAGTAAAAATACTCCATGCTACAATGAGTGATGTCTTGAAACGATTTGCTGAAACTGGAGAAAATCGCTCTCCAGCACGATCTGGAGGACCTAAAGCTACTACAGCAAGAGAGGATAAGTACATTATACCGAGAAGTAAACGTGACGGTTGGAGAACTGTGCCCCAAATACAGGCTAAAGTGAACAAAACACGCCAAAAGCCGAACTACGAAAGTGTCCGGACGCAGTTAGTTAATGCAGGATTGAACTGTCGTGTGGCAGCTAGGAAACCACTCTTATGGCCTCAAAACAAAAAGAAGAGAATGCTGTAAGCTTTGTATGCATATGCAAGCTGAAGACTAGAGGATTGGAAAAATTACTTATTTACTGATGAGTCAAAATTTGAACCCTTCAGTCGTAGGCGCAGTTTTCGTGTGCCGTTCCACGAGTGAGAGACTGCTCCCATCGTGTGTTTTGTCAACAGTAAAGCACGGGTTGGTTTTGTGATGATGTAGGATACAATGGTAACAAGTAGGAAATGTAGTGCAAATACAGGATATACTGAAAAAGAACGTGTCATCAGATTTTCTGACACGTCATGCCATTTAGGACCACGGTCATTTGCGGGGTATTTTATTTGCCAATATAGATAAGTTTTGTGCATTTCAATACAATGTTTACGTTCCTTGGAAGGAAGTTTGTTGGATGTGGTGACATTGACAGGAGTGATGAAAATTTCAAAAGTTATAGCTCAACTACGATTACTTATCTCTGGCATAATTTGACCAATAGTAAAGCAATCCATTAAATGCAGAAGATACGTTTATTTTAAATGGACCAGCCAAAGGTTGCTAACGCAATGTTGCGTTACCTATCAATTTCAATTATTTCAGCGTCAAAGACATCAAGCCATTGTAGACGAGCTCTAGATGCCTTCTGAAGTTATCTCTATGATGCACTGTTCAGATATGAGTTACTTCTTAGTTTTCACCATCTCCTCCAAACTAACGCAATATTTCTCAGAAAACATTTTGTTTTGTTTACGTCCTTCACGTATCATGCCAAATTTTGGCATAAGCCTAAATGCAAAACTAAAATTTGTGGAACACAGAACTTAGCTTTATGTAGTACAGCAGAATAATGAGAGTTTTAAACTTTTTCCCTGCTTATCACTGTCATGATATTACGGTACTACATCAAATAGATGTTAATTTTAGCTAAACCACCCAGCAATTTTTAAAAACATGTTACAAGAAGTGATTCCTGAACTTCTCTCAAGTTACTCACAAATATACTTTCTACATTTAGGTGATTTACTATATACATAAAATCAACCATATAGTATTATCAAATAATTCATGTTTACAGCTTTACATTTATTCTAGTGGTAAATGACTGTATAAGGTGAGACGGAAGTCTCGAAAAACATTTTTCTAACTTGAAAACACGTGGAGCTATTGAGGTAAATTGTTAGGTGTGAGTAAAAGAATGGGGCTGTGTGATGGAGGAGAGCATGAGCATTACTGCCATCTTGAATCCAGCCATTTTTGCTACAAAATTTAAAATCAGAAGGACGTGTGAGACTAGCTTTGTTCCGGAACTCTCACAAGAAATTATTTTTACCTACTATTGTTCATTGAGAGATACGGACAACTTAACTTGGAATTTTCCGAAAAGCAGTGACTTGTTCTCCTGTCTTTCTAGGTGATAGCATCGCATCAATCTTTTAAGAACGAATACAAATCGTGCTGAGCAGTGGCTGTGGCAATTAACTGGGTGATTGTAATGAAATTCAAGGCATGTCATCCGAATACAGCCGATATAATACATGTAACAGTTTTTCAAGGTACTGACATTTTAGGAGACAGAATGTAAAAGAACCGTGTAACGTGGGTTCCTGTCACCACGGCATGGCGCGTCCTCAGGTTGCGGATCGAGGAGTAGGCCTCTAGATATAGAGGTTAGCTGCGAATATACTGAATAAGCAGTCGCGGACAGCCGACAGGAGTGGTCCTCCAGCTTCGGGGTTTGGGTAGGGCTAACAACCTCATCCTGTAAAAAAAAGCACTTTTTCAGAAATATTCACAAAAGCCTCGGACAAGGACTGATAACTTTGCACGATCTCAGCAAAAGAAAATGAACATGAGATTTGGAACATGGAATATTAGGAGTCTTTATAGGGCAGGCGCGTTAAAATCCGTAACGAATGAGTTAGAGAAATACAGGATGGACGTAGTAGGAGTTCAGGAAGTTAGGTGGGATGGAAATGGATCTGTGAATTCCGGAAATTTTACGTTCTTTTACGGGGAAGGAAATAAAAACCAACAGAGTTTTTCGTTCATAAACGCATATTACCAGCAATTAAACGGGTTGAATTTGTTACTGACAGACTTTCTTTTATTATTCTTAAGGGACGGTGGTGTGATATTGTTTTAAATGTACATGCCCCAACTGAAGATAAGGATGACGATATAAAAGACAGTTTTTACGAAGAAGTGGAACAGATATTTGACCACCTCCCGCGAAACCATATGAAAATTCTATTAGGGGATTTCAATGCGAAGGTAGGATGAGAGGATATTTTCAAACCGATTATAGAGAACGAAAGTCTGCATAAGGAAAGTAATGACAATGGTGTTAGATTCGTGAACTTTGCAACATCCAAAAACCTAATCGTGAAGAGTACAAAATTCCCACATCGCGACATTCATAAATACACTTGGACATCACCAAACGGGAAAACACATAATCAAATTGATCACGTTTTAGTAGATAGAAGAAGACAATCTAGCATAATTGATGTCCGGTCGTTTAGAGGGGCTGATTGTGACACTGACCACTACCTGGTAGCAGCGATAATACGAGAGAGGTTATCGTTGAATAAAGGTAATATTCGTTGTCCGAAAACGGAGAGATTCAATTTAAGGAAATTAGAAGAGAGCCAGGTGTTGAATAAAGGTAATATTCATTGTCCGAAAACGGAGAGATTCAATTTAAAGAAATTAAAGAGGGCCAGGTAAGAGAGAAATACCAGATTGAAGTTTCGAATAGATTCTCGGCTTTAGAAGATTCGGAGTGCACTAGTGTTGAGGATACCTGGATTGAAATTAGATAGCATTAAAATTTCAGCAAAAGAAAAATTGGGACACGCGGAAATACGTAGGAACAAACCATGGTTCGACCAGGAATGCATAAAACTAGCAGAGAAGAGAAAACAGGCAAAATTACCGGTACATCAACTATTTATTGATTTTAGAAAGGCGTACGACTCGGTTAGGAGAGAAACATTATACAACGTTCTTACAAAACTTGGAATACCGAGAAAGCTAATTAGATTGAATCCCAAAGTAAAGTCCGGGTAGGAAAATTTTTATCCACGAGCTTTCACGTCGAAAATGGCCTGCAACAAGGAGATGCGTTGTCGCCATTATTATTTAAGTTTGTTCTGGAATACGCTATAAGGAAAATCAAAGATAGCAACCAGGGCCTACAGTTGAACGGTATTCATCAGGTTAAGCATTTGCTGATGATGTAAATTTAACAGCGGATGATAGGAGAACAATAGAAAGAAATGCAGAGATCTTATTAAACGCTTGCAGGGACATGGGTTTAGAAGTAAATGCAGAGAAAACTAAATACATGGAAGTGCGTTGGGACCGTAATACAGCAAATTATAGATGCGTTAAAATATTAAATAATACTTTTGATAAAGTGGATAGTTTCAAATATCTAGGATCAATATTAACAGAGGAAAATCATATCCACGAAGAAATTAAATGTCGACTAAAAGCAGGGAATTCGTGTTACTATTCGGTTCAAAATCTCGTCGTCGCGAATTCTGTCGAAGAATTTAAAGCTTAAAATATACAAAACGATAATCATGCCTGTTGTTTTGTATGGCTGCGAAACATGGTCACTTACTCTGAGGGAAGAACATAGACTGAAAGTATTTGAGAACAAGATCCTGAGACGAATATTCGGACCCAAGAGGAACGGGAATATGGAATGGCGGAAACTTCATAACGAGGAACTACATAATTTATACGGTTTACCCAGCATTGTTAGGGTCGTCAAGTCTAGGAGGCTTAGGTGGGCGGGTCATGTAGCTAGAATGGAAGAAAGTAGAAACGCTTTCAAAGTCTTGACTGGAAGACCAATCGGAAAACGACCATTAGGAAGACCTAGGCGCAGATGGGAGGCCAATATTAAGATGAATCTCGCAGAGATTGGAATACAAAGTAGAAACTGGATGCAGTTAGCTAAGGATAGAAGTCAATGGAGAGCTTTCGTGAACACGGCATTGAACCTCCGGGTTCCATAGGCCATAGAGTTAGTTAGTTAAAGTGTAAAAGAAAACAGTGAACGTCCAAAGATCGTCGAAGAGCTAGCCAAGAATATGGCTTCAGTAACTTGTAGTAGCCACTGTGAAAAGCCCAAATACGGCTATCGTCTGTGACGACCGTGAACAAAATCCAGCGAAACCAAAGTCAAAGTAGGAAATTACAATCGTGGCTCTGTATTCGTCTATGGTGCATTGATTGGAAAATTATATCTGAAAATTATTTGCGAGTTTGTGCTTTCCTAATTGCTGAATATTGAAATTTCCTGATCTTTCCCCCCCCCCCCCAGATGGCGAGCCTCCGCTACATGCTAAAGGCATAATTGTTGCAGTACGATCGGTCAACGAGTAACCAATAGTAGCCGTTTTTCACTAGATATAACACCTTTTGATTTCTACCTCCTGTGGCTATCTGAAGGACAAGGCGTATCATAAAAATCACCGAAGCACACAATTTCCAGCAACGAATTCTGTATATCTCTATTATTAAAACTGTTGTTACATAGGGTCTATGAAGACGAAACAGAATTGGCGTAATGTGTTGCGTAGATTGGGTGTCACAATGAGAATGTGCTATAGGAGCCTAATCCCAAAATTATAAACAACAATGGGTTAAAAATAATGTCGAATTTAACTTGCTGAAAAAACTAAAATCATATTCTACAACACACTTCTATTAAATATTCTCGAGTTAAACTCAAGGCGGTCGCCAGCCATGATGCACATACCTCCGTCACATATATCCCAACTCCATTACCTATATCAAATATTTTATCTCATGTGCAAACCATTTTTAAATAATAAATACGTTTCCAGACTCGCGTTATCCTGTATTCATCACTGCTTTTCACTTTAGAAGTAACTTACCTTTATTCAGAATTGCAAAGCATGTTTGACATACACGTGTTTCAACATTATCCATATATTCTAGCCGAGCTTTAGTATTGCAACATTTAGAGCACAACACCTGTAAAAAAAAAGGAGAGATAAATGATCTCATTTTCTTATAAAAGCTCATCATCAACTTCTGTAACAAAAGTATAACTACAAACATGAAACAACGAAGTAGCAGAGCAAGTCGCACTACTACACTGCACATTAGACATTATGTACTTCAATAATAAATTCTTCCTTATTCTTTAACTGTGTATTTAAATTCTTATTTTTAATATTTATCATTAAATGATTTATTGTGTTTTGTACGCTCATAGCTGCGAATCAAACAAAGCACCTCATGACTAACTGGGATACTTGTAAGTATTAACATAATGTGTCGGGGCATATACATGCTTTCTTCGCTTGTTCATTTTAATATACAGGAATGCATGGCGGATTACGAAGGCTTGTTTCGAATATGGTGAGCTGGACGGTATTTTTGTGTTCTTGCAATATAAAAAGCTGCTTCGATCATTGTATTAATTTATTAATTTTGAAGCCATATATATATACACAGTATGGCGCTAAATTCGTTGTACAAAAGCAGAGGAGTGATTCCTGAGAGTAAAACAAAGAAAAATGTTCCAATAACCATAGGGCGAAAACCGCGTCGTTTCCATATTATAGGCTGCCGAAATCGTGAGAAAAACTTTAGAGTTAAATATTTCACTAACTACTGAGCGTAGACGTGATGCGGTATGATATCGTCAAAGGATCCTAACCTGCTCTATCTAAATTTGCGGTTTTCGGATTTGTGCAGTGGCAGCGGAAGGGATTCCTCAAAGGATGTTAGGGATTCCCGGACATTTTATGACGTAAATTGAGTAAACAAGAGCATGTAAAGGACGTCTCGCTGCCTGGAAATAATACTACGTGGCAGATCAGTACTCATACACGCAGATTAAAAGATGGCGGATGAGGTAATACTCTCTGTACGTGGTTGCATACCTCCTCAAAAAAGTACTAGTAGAAACGTTGTACAAGAATTCACTGGAAACGTCATGTCACTACAATGTAAAAATACGTACAACACAAACCAATAGGTAACAGAAAATGAAGAAATTCCGATTGTTGAACTTGAATATTAATGACATTACATCGCTTTTAATGATAATCTGTTACTACTGCTACTGTCGTTTAGAATATTTGTGTTTCGTAATGTACATACTCATTTGTCATTCTCTCCAGTATCTTTTTCAGGTGCTTCGTGGCTAAGCGGTTAGCGTATGCGACTTTTGCATGGGAGATCCGGGTTCAATTCCCAGCGAGAGCTCATATGGTTCGGATTCCACGTTAATCAGTTTGTCCAGTGGCTACCCGAACGACATGCTGATACAGCCCGCTTCATGTCTCGTGTTCTCTTCACAGATCAAGCTACGTTTTCCCGTGATGGAGTGTTCAATACTCACAATCAACATTTGTGATCTGAGACAAACCCACACGAATGTCAACTCTTGCCTATCAGGAAGTGTATTTTGTGAATGTGTGGGCACGATTCGTTTATAATTATCTCATTGGACCGTACCTACTACCACAAGGCTTGACCGGGTGGTAGTATCGCATATTTTTGGAAGAGGTTCTGTCTGAACTATTAGAGATTGTGCCACTGGCTGTTTCTCGAAACATGTGGTTTATGCACGACGGTGCTAAAGCACATTTCGCTGCGGAGATGCGAAATTTTCTCAACGCATTCTTTTAGAACAAATGGATCGGCGGGAAAGGACCGGTGTCTTGGCCACCTCGCTCATCAGAACTTAACCCTTTTGATTTCTTTTTTTGAGGCCATATGAAACTAGTTTACGCGACGCCTGTACAATCAGAGGAGGATTTGGTTGCTCGAATTTTTGGTGCTGCCTGGAGCATTAGGAAAACGCCAGGAGTGTATCAACGCGTACGCCAGTCCCTTCGCCGCTGCTGTAACCTTTGCATTGAAGTGGCGGGTCGAAACTTCGAACACCTTTTGTAGTGACAGTTCTGACAACCATCCACTTTTAATTAAAACAGAGACTCTTCTCTGTGTGCGTGGGTTTTCTCGGAGTTCTCCCGTTTCCTCCCACTTTCTTCATTCCATCATTTCATTCATTACTCATCATCACCGTCTCCTTTAGCCTAACCGGCATAACCGTGGGAAGTAAAACTCAAAGATTTCATTTCATTTTCATTTCACTCTTCTCTATGCCTTGCTCCCTACAACTCCTTTCGGTATGCAGTCCCGTTATACGATTTGGGACCAGAAACATCAGCCTCTGTTACAACAAATATCGCAAGTGGAACGAATGTTTTGTTTCACGTACATCAGTTTAGAACATTGATTGAAAAAAAAAAAAAGAATGTATGGTAGTCACATTTATGTGATGTACTGATCAAAATGAATGTGCTCAAACAGTTATGTGTATTATTATTATTATTATTATTATTATTATTATTATTATTATTATTATTATTATTATTACGCGTTATTTAGTTGTCTTTTAATAGTAGTTCTTGTTCAATTCCTATAGTAGTAAAATTGGAAGCGTTCTGAAAAGGGTTTCGATATCACTAATATGAGCAGATCAGCAATTGGAATTTCTTTATTTTCTGTTACCTATCGTCTTGTGCTGTACGTATTTTTTACATTGTACTGACGTGACGTTTCCAGTGAATTCTTGTACAACGTTTTTACTAGTACTTTTTGAGGAAGTATGCAACCACGCACAGTGATTACCTCATCCGCCATCTTTTAATCTGCGTGTATGAGTACTGATCTGCCACGTAGTATTATTTCTAGATAGTGAGACTTCCTTTACATGCTCTTGTCCACTCAATTTACGTCATAAAATGTCCGGGAATCCCTAACGTTCTTTGAGGAATCCCTTGCGCCGCCATTGCACAAATCTGAAAACTGCAAATCTGGATAGAGCAGGTTAGGATCCTTTGACGATATCATGCCGCATCACGTCTAAGCTCAATAGTTTGTGAAATATTTAACTCTAAAGTTTTTCTCACGCTTTCGGCAGCCTATAATATGGAAACGACGCGGTTTTCGCCCTATGGTTATTGGAACATTTTTCTTTGTTTTACTCTCAGGAATCACTCCTCTGCTTTTGTACAAGGAATTTTGCGCCATAATATATATATACAGGGTGAGGCATCTAAAAGTACTATCTGAAATATCGAAAAAACGGGAAATGCTATATACGTATGGTCTGCGGTAAACTGCAACATCAAAGGGGGCTTGTTAAACGGATGTGGTAGGATTTTTTTTAATGGAATGACACAAAAACATGAATAACATGGAAGGGCACACGCAGAGAAATGCAATGCCGTTTGTTTCAAGTTTCTACTGCACACAGTAACGAAGATACGACCATGGGAATGGATGTAAACAGACAGACAGGTGCCCCACTTGACCGCCAGTACTTTGGTAAGTATGCCGTCTACAGCGTCTGACAAAGCAACCCTTGACGCGGAGCAAGTTGTGATTGACGAGTCACGAGATCCTGCTAGTGCACAGCAGGTAGTCCTAGTGGTGCTAAGAGTGAAGACGATGATGTTTACAAACATAGAAAAAGCCGACGTGTTCCTAATCTACGGAGAATGCAGGAAGAATGCCTCAGAAGTCTGCCGTGTGTACACTGAGAGATATCCGGACACCAGAAGCATAACACCGCAACAACGTGTGCAGAACAAGCTAATTATAGGTGAGATGGGTTCAACGGATGTTCTACCCGCTGTTGCTGTGAATGCACACATTAGTTCCCGTGATATTGCAAAAGGCGGAGGTATGGGTCAGCGAAATGTATTACGCACTTTGCATATACATACGTTTCACCCATATCATATTTCTATCCATCAAGAATTATATGGGAGTGATTTTGTGAATAATATTCGGTTTTGCACACTTGTTGCGGTACGACACTCCACATTTGTTGTGTATCTTGTTCAACGATGCAGCAACCTTTCTCAGTTGGGGAAACGATAACCTAAGGAACATGCACTATTGGTGTATGTCTTTCTGTTTACAACCATTTTCATGGTCATGCGCTTTTGGCATGGGAGACCCAGGTTCGATTCCCAGCGAGAGTTTTTGTGGTTCGGATCCCATGCTAAGCTAGGTCCAAGTCTGAAATAGCGTTCCTGCTGAAAGGGATGCTAAAATTCAAAATCAAATCTAATAAGAAGTACAGGGGAGAACGAACAAGAGGCCCTCAGATTCGCTGTAACAATAAATAATATCATAACACATTAAACATTCAATTCAAAACAGACAGAAAAATACAAAGGTCTGAAAGTGGTTTATCGTAATGTCTAACAGTTAAGGAAAATTCAGGTCAAAACTGACTTACAATACTGTACTTGCTCATGTAATTTGCTACTTCGAATTCGCCCACTATTTATGAGATTGGCAGTCATCTCTTACAGTCCAATTTCTCACATTCTTCGGTACTGTTAATTTACTTGTTACTCTACCTGCTTTACAAAGAAATTTTAGATGCAATTACACTATACAACACTTAATTAAGAGATAAGTACATAGGGCACTGCCATTTTAATGCCCGAATTTGTGTATACTGTGATTTCATAACAATTTGCTCTAGCATTTTCATTTAATGTGACCATTCGAGGTTCCAATAAGCTTATATATGTTTTAATAGGTGTCATATGGTTGGCACCGCAACATCATGATGCATCAAGAGCGAACGTACCAAGTTCTCATTAATTAGACTATCAGTATTTAAAAGAGAATGCTGGGCCTCAAACTGAATTAATGAATATTTAATTAAATTATTAAAGAATAAATAATTATTGATAATTCAAGATTATTGTTACGTTACAAAATTGCAATAAAATAGTGACAAAAAGTACCTATTGCATTCTTAATTACCGTATACTAGAATAAAACCCAGATCAGAACTATTAAATCTTCGGGTATTTTACCTTGATTTTTGAGTGGCCAAACTTGATTAAGAAGTGAACAAATTACGCGAGCAAGTACGGTAATATTCAATCTGAGTTTGTTTACTTAACCAACATTAGCTGCTAGTCAGTCTGATCAGTGAACTTTGTGTTTTAGTCGCAATATGTTGTAATTGTATTACTTAACATATTTTCTTCTAGTAAGGAATTCCAAACTTGAGTCTTACTTTTCCACATGCTCTACAGTGATGGCGTCGTTTCAAAACGGTAAAACGGACTTCACATTGCATACAGTTTGCAGCATCAGAATCAGGCACCCAAAACGGAGGCACTTTCCCGAGGTTGCGTTCTTCTTCCGGCAACAAAGCCAAGGGATTCAAAGGTGGTGACGATGTGGGAGACGAAGAGGATGAGGAAGATGCAGACGATGATGATGTAGGAGGAGGACTCATGGAGGCAGCCGATGCAACAGCTGGCACTTGCTCAGTAGTAGCACATGGAAGCAACCCACCTGCTGGAACGGTATTAGCAGGTGTAGCACCTGGAGGACCTGCAAATATAAACAAACATAAAAACTACTCCTTCTACAATCCAGATAAAGTAACTATACGCTGTACCAACATGAAATACCAAGTTTCTAACCTAATCATCCCGGATGAATAGTATTTTAAGCAAAATAAGTACATAAATAAATAAAAATAAGATAGTTAAAAATATAACGAATTTTTGATTAATTGGAGTTTAACCTCTCTTTAGCATCCAAGTTATATGAAATAGGTTTTGCTCCTTATCGTGTAATCTGAAGTATTACTCTAGTTTGTGGCTCATTTCACGTCAAATCACCCAGAAAAAATCCGAAATGTCACCTACCGATTCAGATTTTAATGGAACTTCGTGTACTTGTTAACACTACTATGGTATGAAGACCTGTAAAATTTTTCTTCCTAAATCCTAATAGTTTGTGAGAAATACGAGACCAAAGTTTCAGAATTTCAAGCATCCTGGTCGTTCTCGAGGCCATCTAATATTTTGTAGAGTTTAATACAAAAATTCATATCTCAGTATCTAAGCAATGTATCACTTGGAAATTTCTACCCGAGGTTTATGTAAGTCTGTAGAGCTACTACTACTACTACTACTACTAATAATAATAATAATAATAATAATAATAATAATAAAAACACCATCAAGATTGCTGTACATTAAGGGTGAAAGATGCACCCTTGCACTTCAAAATAGTTAATTTATTTTGTGTAAATTTCTAATTTTTCATAATGCGCATTATTGCTGTGAGGCGGACCCGTTACCTTGCCGCTCTTTTTTTAAAAAATTGAACCTTAAGGTATGTTCTAAGAGACTGTAAAATAAAATTAGTGTTTTTTTTTTTTTTTTTTTTTTTTTTTTTTTTTTTTTTTTTTTTTTTTTGAATGCTTCGGTTAGTAATTCTTGTTTAACCCTTCAAGGCCAACGCGCCAGCTTTTCGTGTCATCTGTAAAGTGTTATTGCCATTGATGCAAGCAAGGTATTGGCACATTATTGCTTGATTCACTCACACAAGTCTCAAGCAATTACTAAGTATACGTGCTGTTTGTGTTGAAGTGTGTGGGGGTTTAGAGAAGCGGGATAATCAGGGTAGAAACATTCACTTTCGAAATTGTATAGTTTTTTTTTTTTTTTTTTTTTTTTTTTTTGCCGAACTATTAATATAATCAAAGTGAATTTAATGTTAAAATTGAATTAATTTTCCAAATCTACAGTCCATTATCTTTCAAATAACGTAGAAATGAAGGCTATACGACAGTCGGGGGGGAGGAAGAGGGAGGGGAGTACCGGATTATTTTTCGATTGGGAAGACGTACTTTCATAAACGTAATTTACAAATAGGAACAACAGGACCAATACAAAGTACAGAACAAAACTCAATTTCGTACTTCTTTTTATCAACATTTACGACAGTTACATTTTAGTCTTCAAAACGAACTAAAAATAATGATTGAACTTTTCCACTACATTAAATTGAAAATTTGTAACCAACGAAATATGCCAAACTCCTTGTACATGCAATCAATTTCTTAACTCAGCATATGCCAATCAAAGTGACTGGATTTCACTATTTGAGACTGAAGGAACTTGCTACTTCGTTTAAGCAAAACGCAGCCTGTATTGTTCCTCCACAAACTGAACCTCCTTATCTGAGAAATAATATACTCTTCCATTACCTTTAGTAAAGGGGAACACACACAGAAAAAATAATATTGGATATCGGAACATGGCCCAAGTCGTCTTTTCCTGTAGAACGCCAGCAAAAGGATGGAGCCAGTCCAAAAGGGTGCATAAACTTGGCTTCAACATCATTTTCCTCTTCATCTTTACCTAATGCTAACCCAAAAAACCAATGGTTATCGTAAACACATGCAAGATACGAATTAGTGATGACGTCCGCGATGTTCATTCGAGAAGATGTCTTCTCTTCAATAAAATGAAAAATGGAACTGAAATCTGGATCAGCACTGATTCGCTTTGTCCCAATTGAGGTCTGGCTTAGAGGAGAGAACTGATGATATGATCGTGTTCCAGGAATTGTTTCTGCACCAGAAAAACGATTTTGTATTTTCTTGCGTGTATCTACGAGAGTTTCTTTTTTCAGGAAGCTGAAATTTATATGTTCAATGTGAGATCTACAGAAGGTAAAAACTTCTTCTGGTGTATTTAAAAAATCAGAACATCTTTGAAGGCTTTCTCTAGTAAGCAGACGTTTAATTGTCCCACCAATACCATCACATGGGGATTTACCATGGCTTGTAGCAAAAAAATGACCATGATGCACTTAAGGAGAAATCCTCATAATGGTGACACAAGTTCATGAAGTTTTTACAATTCTTGTACTGCGCAGCGCATCCATCACTAAAGTAATTTACATTTTTGACATATGGAAATTGCTCTTTCAGAAAGAAGTTATTTGTTTCTGAATCTCATAAACAAATGCGACATCGTGTTCCAAGTCATCTAATGTCACACACAAACTAGAAACAGTCAGGTCTGCAGACCCAGGAAGACGTGTATATAGTACTGCTGGTTGTAGGGTACATGAATTAGTAGACCAGTGATACCCTTGAACTTCGTCTTGAATTATGTAGGAATAATTTTCACTTAAGTCCATCACAACGACGGCTGTCTCTGGCTCAAGATTTTTCTTTCTGTCCTTTAAGAAATGTGACTGTGCTTTGGAAATAAATGAATGTGGCACAAGCTTTTCAAGCTTTCGTATCAAAATTGTCACATACTCGCCAAGTGTGACAGTACTTTTCACCAATTCTGTTCTGTCTGTTGATACCCACTGGTAATATGTTACTTCCTCCCCAGGATCAAAATCCTCGAGTTCTGCAATCAAAAGCTGCCTCAATTTTTCACTGGAGGGACACTCGGAACAATGCCTCAGCATGCAATCCCGACTCTACACAGAACAAACCAGATGACGGATCAAGTCTTGATATGTCTCTTCTATATGACATGCATGCAGTAGGAGAATAAAGTTTTGATGTATTGTACACACGCACACGGAATGTGTCCCTGCAGAACCTGCTAATACACACCACTTAGGACGCAGCGTGCAAAATTTAGAAAATCCAATTTTAATGTTGGGATGTTGATGTTTAAATGAGGAGTATAATTCTTTTAAATTCCCAAGTAATAATCGCTTCTTCATATGTACATTTTTTGAAATACTCACTGTTTCTCCAGGTAGAATTCTGGAATATTCATCATCAACGTAGAAAGTCTTTACTATTTCAATTGTATCTTCACTCAGCTGTTTTCCCTTTCTTAATTCAGGAATAGCTAAAATCTCTTTATTCTTAAGAACTTCCCTTGCTTGCCGGACGGCATATTCCCTCACATTAAATTCATCGACAATCTGTTTCCTGCTCCAAGATGAGGGCACTAAGGTTAACACAGTTGTACTTTTTCTCTTCTAGTGATTTTACCTTGGAGTTTGGCCTTTATTAAATCAAGAAATATATCCATATCATGAGCCTTTTGTTTCACATCTTTTGAAATTTTACAAGAATCTTGTTTAGAGACAAACTCTTTTCCCACAACTTTGCTTATTTTACTTTTCAGAGCAGAACTTGCTGAGTCAAGCTTTCTTTTAGCATATGCAGGCTCGCTGTGTAAAGGAATGGCATGGAATTTTAGAGGTGACTCCCCTAATGCTGTAAGTGAAACATTAAGATGCTCTACAGTTTCGTTTTTTGCGACAGATTCTTCTAAAACAGATACATCGTGTTCACTAAATCCGCCCAAGTCTTTGCATTCAAAGGAAATTCCAAGTTTGTTTCTGCTATTACCGCATATCTTTTGTCCAGGAATAGCCTTTATAGAGTCAATGTTTTTATTAATTTCATTAGCAAAATCAACATTTACTTTTCGCAAAGCCTCAGCGATTGTTTTTTTGTGGCAATTAAATGGATCAAAACAACTTGTCTGATAATGTTCATACTTCTTCAAGTAATATGTTTTGTGATGTTCACAAACACTAGTTAACAAATCAGAACTGAATCCACTCCTTTGGGATAACAATTCTTTCTCGGATGCACTAATAATACAATGCAATTTGACCACTCGTGTATAGCTGTTTTTGTGGCTTTCACTTTTAGTTTCTTTTCCTACACTGCACTGTTCTAATTCACTTCGCGACATCGTTGTAAGCCAAATTATCACTTGACAGGATGAACAACACTATCTTGCAGCAACTCCAATAAGCATTCAGTCTTAAGCACTCAACACGACATAAACATCTGCACAGAAACACAGCTGAAACCGAAATGAACAAGTTACTGTACGGCTACAATGCAGAATCAGGCAAGATTAGACATGTTCCTACTCGCATTGCTCAGACAAGATTTTTCACGTCAGCTTGGTAGTTCAAGACTCAACTTGCATGTTCGCGTTAACTAAACGATTTTCAATCCGTAACTAGTCCTGCATTAGATTTGATAGTTTATTATGCATCGTGTATATTCTGAGGTGAAGAAATGAAATTTACTCCCCTCCCAGTTGCAAATTAGGTCAATTTCACTTCGTCTCAAATACTGAAAGCTACACAATAACTCTAAAAATAACAGAGAGTTTAGAACTTCAGATGGAGAAAGTATTTCATTCGGGTGCTCATGAAACAAACATTTGTCCTTGTGTACAGGATGTCTCAAAACTCCCCTGACATAGGGTAACTCAGTTATTATCAGAGTTACAACAAAATGTAAGAGGGAAAATCGTCTCTAAATATGATGTTTTCAATCTAAAGTGAAGGAATTTTTTAAATCAAACTAGCCGTTTGGGCTGTACACTCTTTATGTACTAGATGTTAAATGAAAACGCAACATTGCCATTTACCTGGACCCACAACATAAGTGAATGAAGTTACTCTCTTTTACGCTAACGTGTCGATGGCCAGACCCCATTTAAAACATGACCCCTATTCACCATACTTTTACAAAATTGATCCACCTCCTCCAGCCCGTCTATTAATGGCAACGTTGCATTTTCGTTTAACGTTGGGCGCATAAAGAGTGCACAGCCCAAACGGCTAGTCCGATTTAAAAAAAAAAAAAAAATCCTTCACTTTAGACTGAAAACATCATATTTGGAAATTGTTTTTCCTCTTAGATTTTGTTGAAACTATGATAACAGTTACCCTATGTCAGGAGACTTTTGAGACAACGTGTATATTTAACAACTACGAACGTAAGATCTTTGGCACTATAGATACATATTTGGTCTAGGAATTAATTCGTGCGGGTGGACAAGAGATGGCGCAACGAACGGAGCGTCCCACAGTCCTGTGTATCCACACATGTGTTGCAAACCCCTGTCATCGCGTATCGTTCGTAGTATAGGGCAGTGGATTAAAGCGCCAACAACACCAGTTTGTAGTTAAGTGAACATGGCGCAATTTGTGCCTGATAAAGTGTTTTTGCGGGGTGTCCTGCTGCATTACTTTAACATGCAGAAAAGTGCGACTGAAAGTCATCGTATTTTGGTGGAAGTGTATGGTGACCATGCTCTAGCTGAGCGAACGTGTCAGAAGTGGTTTGCACGGTTTAGAAGTGGTGATTTCGGCTTAGCAGACCAAGAGCGAGCTGGACAGCCAAAAAAATTTCAAGACGAAGAATTGACAGCATTGCTCGAGCAGGATTCGTGTCAAACGCAGGAACAACTTGCAGCAGCATTAGGCGTTGATCAAACAACAGTCTCCAAACGCTTGAAAGCCATGGGAATGATTCAAAAGATGTCACATTGGGTTCCACATGAATTGAAAGACAGAGACGTTGAAAGACGAAAAACCATTTGCGAATTGCTGCTTCAACGACAGAGCAGAAAGGGGTTTCTGCATCGAATTATTACGGGTGATGAGAAGTGGATCCATTACGAGAACCCTAAACGAAAAAAGGCCTGGGTGAAACCAGGTGAACCAGGTCCATCACAACCAAAACGAGATATTCACTGTGCAAAGGTTATGCTGTGCATATGGTGGGATATGAAAGGTGTGGTGTACTATGAGCTGCTGCAACCGGGTGAAACTATGAATGGAGAACGTTATCGACGACAATTAATGCGTTTGAAGCAAGCTCTGGCCAGAACACGACCAGAATGGGAGAACAGACATGATAAACTTATTGTTCAACATGATAACGCTCGCCCACATGTCGCAAAACCGGTCAAAACCTATTTAGAAAATGTCGGATGGGAAGTTTTACCCCACCTGCCGTATTCACCAGACGTTGCTCCTTCGGACTACTACTTGTTCGATTGCATGAACAACGATTTGATTGGACAGCGGTTTACTTCTTCAGAAGATATCGAAACATGGGTCTCTGACTGGATCGCTTCCAAGGATGAGGACTTTTTTCGCCACGGAATCCGTACATTGCCTGACAGATGGGCGAAAGTGGTGGCTAGCGATGGACAATATTTTTCTTAAGGTATTTATGTATTTTGTGTTTGTACTACAGCTTCAATGTGTGCGTACCAACCGCACGAATTAATTCCTAAACCAAATATATCAACAAATATATTAAATAAATGTATACTCTTCAAGTCATACAAAACTTTGCATTATGATTAAAAGTTTGTACTTTAGTTTGTGCGGTTAGGTTAAGTTTGGTTGGAAGAACTTTTATCTCGCACTGGCTTCCCCTTGACTGTTATATAACCTTCATTTCTACTTTATTTGAAAGACAATGGACTGAAGATTAGGAAAATTAATTCAATTTTAACATTAAATTCACTTTGATTATATTAATAGTTTGGCAAACAAACAAAAAATAAATAAATAAATAAATAAATAAAATTTCGAGAATGAATGTTTCTAGCCTAACCTCCACACATTTCAAAACAAACAACACGTATACTTAGTAAGTACTTGAGACCTGTGTGAGTGAATCGAGCAATAATGTGCCAATACCTTGCTTGCATCAATGGCAACAACACTTCACAGATGACACGAAAAGCTGGCGCGTTGGCCTTAAAGGGTTAAACAAGAATTACTAACCGAAGCATTCAAAAAAAAAAAAAAAAAAAACTAATTTTATTTTACAGTCTCTTAGAACATACCTTAAGGTTCAATTTTTTAAAAAAAGAGCGGCAAGGTAACTGGTCCGCCTCACAGCAATAATGCGCATTATGAAAAATTAGAAATTTACACAGAAAAATTAACTATTTTGAAGTGCAAGGGTGTACCTTTCCCCCTTAATGTACAGCAATCTTGATGGTGTTATTATTATTATAATTATTATTATTATTATTATTATTATTATTATTATTATTATTATTATTATTATTATTATTAGCTCTACAGACTTACATAAACCTCGGGTAGAAATTTCCAAGTGATACACTGCTTAGATACTGAGATATGAATATTTGTATTAAGCTCTGCGAAACATTAGATGGCCTCGAGAACGACCGGGATGCCTGAAATTCTGAAACTTTGGTCTCGTATTTCTCACAAACTATTAGGATTTCGGAAGAAAAATTTTACAGGTCTTCTGTTTGTAGTGTTAACAAGTACACGAAGTTTCATTACAATCTGAATTGGTGGGTGACATGGCCTGGGTGATTTGAAGTGGAATGAGCCTTGTATCTACTATCCAACGCTTGGTTCCTTATTGAGAATTACATCCGGAAAAGAAAGTGTTAGTTTCTTTATCACGAAATAATACCTACATTAATTTACCAGTGTTTCAATAGTTTGCAAATACGTACGAAGTGTAGAACGACATTTAATTTTTTTCCCGCACATACTGAATCCTTCGCTTGCCAAACCACACTTCAATCATGTATGTACACTCATGTCCAAAATTATTGTCGCATGTCTATAAATATGTTGTTGTAGGAATATAATTTGATAACGAATTCGCCCGGTATTTCTTATAATGTTAGTATGTGTATAATCGGCAAAGACAGATATGTGGCAAATTTCAAGTCAAAAGAGCAGTAAATAAGAACAATAAAACGAAAATAAAACTTTCTTGTCCATTTAGCAATACTGTGTTTTACTCATTCTAATTTTCGTATTTATAATTCTTTTCCTATGAAATTTACCACAAATATACATTTCCCGATTATATACATAGTATCAGTATTAAAAGTGCCCTGCAACATCATTATCAAATTATTTTCTTACAAGAAGACAGTTACAGATATGAGACAATCATTTTGGACATGAGTGTACATATTGGTGCGTGATTTTTTTTTTTAAATTCGATATCATCTAATGAGGAAAATCTGTTATTTGCACCAGCTTTCATGTGAGTTTGTGGTGGACATCGTGTCTCTGCATTTTCACGACTTTCTCATGTTTCCCCCACATTTTCATTCCACCACTTTTTTTCATAATCATTCACTTTCTTTAGTCCGAAGGGCATAAGTGTAGATCGTTAAATTACAGTCTTTTGCTCCAAAATAAGTGTGCAGGGGAGGACACCGAGGTTTCTCCTGACGTGATTCGTGCCACTTAGACGTTATGTTGATTCCCTGGGCTGATGGGCGTAATTTCACAATCAACTTACATGCTCTTTTTTTTTTTTTGACTGTACCAAACAGTTTAAACGAATTTGTATTCTCTAGATAACTTCTTAGGTTGCTGCACCTATCCTTAAGTTTTGTAATAAGGGTAATTTGGCATGCCGCACACCCTATAACCATTTGTTACCTTTTATTTAATCTAAAATGAGCACCGCACAAAACAGAACATACCGTAATGTAATACACAAAATTACTAACATTGTGATCACTTTCTAAATCTTTGGTATTTCTTATCAACCTCAAATAATTTATTAAAATTCAAATAAGCTGTGAAGTGATGTAAAGACCCATCAAGCATCTAGGCTATATGAAACAGGGCCTACTGCTTCAAGGGAACCATTACGCTTTAAGTTCGTATCTGAGGCAAGTACCATACTTGGATTGGAATCCAAGACTACGAGGGTACTTGAAGAGCTCTTGGAAAATGACAGTTACATATCTGAGAAAAAACAGTAATCATATTTGCAGTGGTGGCTGTTAGGTTAAGAGGGATTTCTTTGAAAAATATGCAAGGAGCGTCTAGATGACAGGATGCACGAACCTCCCCGTGTAGGATCGTTCATCATATTTGAGTGGATGCATCATTAGTACTGCTAGCGTAGATTAAGGATAAATGAAAAAATGTAGGTACTGTTGGATTTTCTTCACCACGCTATACGGGGAGTAAAAATATGCAATAGCAAATGCAAAAGACGGAAGATATTTTCCTTTTTAAATCATTCTGTTGTTTACTGTCTATGGAATTTGTTATACTTTCTCCTAACAAAAATCTCGAAGACAAATTATAAGGATTTCATACAAATTAGGATTTAGCTTCTCCCACAAAACAGCACCCTTCTTTACTTGATCCAGTATTACGTCCAGCAGAAATGAAAGTACTCAACTCTTTAAACATTTAATTGGAACACACTTTTCAACTAGGTCTGATAATTAAGTTCGCTTACTCGATCCATAAAATGTGCTACATACTTTATTACTGTATACTGTTGTGGTCACTTTCAAAGTACACCTCTTGGGAAGCTACACACTGATACCAGCGCCTACTCCATCCTTAGAAACATTTTTGAAACTTATTTCTGGAATAGCCTTCAATGTTGCCCAGCCTTATGTCATCAAAATATCATCTTTTCAACACTGTTTTGATCCTTGGATAAAGAAAAAAATCATCTGGGGCGATATCAAGTAAGTGCGGCAGATTGCTTACAAGCTATTTGTTTTCTGGTCAAAAACTTCCGTATGGACAGTGTCGTGTGGGAAGGTGCATTGTCATGATGGAGAACCCATGGGTTTCTCGCGAAAAGTTCTGGTCATTTGCGTTTCACCTTCTCGTGCAATTTTTGCAGCACCTCCAAATAGTACACTTGGTTGATTGATTGATCACGTACAAATTCATGTGGTATGATCACACACATTACATTATATTACATTATATATATATATATATATATATATATATATATATATATATATATATATATATATATATATAATGGGTGTTGCAAAATAATTGTTACAACTCTTGGCAGGTGACTCCTGCCACTGAGACGAGAAAAAAAGTTCCCTTGAACTTTCGGCTACCGGACATAGTTTCGGATCTACAAGGTGCCGAAAGCGTGGGAAAATGACTTTCGGACGCCAATAGTTCGGAAACTATCCAACGTAAAGAGGGCGAATAAAAAATTCACTGAAGAAGTCATACCTGCTGTATTGCATTTTTCATGTTTCACGATCCTACCATGCACGCGCAAGGGATTCCCCAAAGGAACGTAGGGAGTCCCGGACAATCTTCCAAATGAAAATTGGACTAAATGGATATGAATTGATAGGCTTTCTAACCAGGTAACAATAATTCGTTTGTACTAAGTCGATATATCTGGAACAAATACAAAATGGCGGACACCTTCATGCCCGTTGTATGTGGTTGCATAATCGCCAGGTACGGATGCCGTTCTGACTATTAAGTGTAGCGAATTTGTACTCAAATGCTCTAGGAAGACATCTGGAGTGTCGATAGAGCACAACAGATGAAGCAGGGTGGTTCACATGTGTGGAAACACTTAACGAAAAATGTCCAGAAATGCACTCATACTAAGTAAACGTGAATCCAAAGGGTCGGAAATGTAAGGAATAGCATCCAGAACATGAAAGCCATAGCCAATTCACCAATAGTATTCCATAAATCCGATGCAATATGATGTGTACGGTTGCATACCAATAAGGATGCAACAACTTAGGCCAAGTTGAAATTGTGCAAGGGGACTCACTAAGAAACTGGGTAAACTAAAGGAATGTCACTAGTGGGATCGCATGATCGATATTGAAATGTGGCCAATGTGTGTGTTGATATCAACATGCAGCTAATGGACAAATGTCAGCATATCCCACTAGTGCTGGGACACCGTCCCACGTGCGAAAACTAGGAAAATAACGTTGTACATTCTATTTCATCTGGTGCACGTTTTGGTAGAAGGTAACCAGAACACGATTGTATCAATGTCCCTCTTTGTTTGGGACATTGTACCACAGTCGACACATATGAAAACAAATCTCTTAATCCATGGTTCAAATTCTGATAGAGCGTGAAAATAACATACTTGTATCATATCCCACGTCTTCTGGGACATATGACGTGCTCGAAATATAGGAAAATACCTTCAGAAATTCGTATCTTACACACAGTGCAGATGTCAAGACTAAGAAAAAAATGAACCAATTTGGCACATGTAACGCTACTGCTGGAACACCATACACATGGCCAATAAAACTACATGAGAAACAGGAAAAAACGTCTTAAAGCTCTGATTGTTTACAACTGTGCAATAGGAGAAACAAAATGTAACATACAAGCATGTCGGGGGGCTGTACAAGAGCGCTTGCCAAATAAAGTGGGTACTCCTCAAAGAAATGAATACAGAGAAAGTGAGGCTCCATCGAAGCCTCAGGACTAGAGCGCTCGCGTGGTCGCAGTTTCCAATCCTACTGGGAGCCCACGGCCTCCGATTCAAAACCCGAGTAGTTATTTTCCTATTTTTCGAACGTGGGACGGTGTCCATTTGTTCATTAGCTACATGTCGATATCAACACACACATTGGCCACATTTCAATATCGATCATGCGATCCCACTAGTGACATTCTTTTAGTTTACCCAGTTTCTTTGTGAGTCCCTTTGTACAATTTCAACTTGGCCTAAATTGTTGCATCCTTATTAGTATGCAACCGTGCAATCATATTGCATCGGTTTGAGGGAATATTATTGGTGCATTGGCAATGGCTTTCATGTTCTTGACCCTAATCCTTACATTTCCGACGCTTTGAACTCACGTTTACTGAGTACGAGTGCATTTCTAGGCATTTTTCGTTAAGTGTTTCCACACATGTAAATCACCCTGCTTCATCTGCTGTGCTCTACTGACACTCCAGATGTCTTTCTAGAGCATTTGAGTACAAATTCACTACACTTAATACTTAGAACGTCACTGTTGGCCAGCATCCGTGCCTGGTGATTATGCAACCACACACAACAGGCATGGAGTCCGCCATTTTGTATTTGTTCCAAATATCGACTTAATAAAAACGAATTATTGTTACCTGGTAGAAAGCCTATCAATTCATATCCATTTAGACCAATTTTCATTTGGAAGATTATCCGGGACTCCCTACGTTCCTTTGGGGAATCCTTTGTGCGTGCATGGTAGAATTGTGAAACATGAAAAATGCAATACAGCAGGTATGACTTCTTCAGTGAATTTTTTACCCGCCCTCTTTACGTTGGATAGTTTCCGAACTATTGGCGTCCGAAAGTCATTTTCCCACGCTTTCGGCACCTCGTAGATCCGAAACTATGTCCGATAGCCGAAAGTTCAAGAGAACTTTTTGTCGCTTTGATTCAGGGTCATACCCTAGGATCCAGGTTTCATCACCTACGATTAGTCGGTCCAAAACTTTGTCCTGCCTCTCTAATGGGTCTGTGCTCACCTCCATCCTCCTTTGCTCTTCTTCATCGGTGAGGTCTATTGAGACCGTTCTGGCACACACTTTGTGCATGTCACGGTCTTCTGTTAAACTTTCCCGCATAGTTTCTCTGCCAATGTGCACTTTGTCTACTATGAAACGCACAGTGAGCCACCTATTTGTACGCACAATTTTTGACGAACTTTTGCAATGTGTTCATCCGTTACAGGACACCCCGCTCTCTCCTCATCAGTCACTTGTTTCTCCTTCTCGGAAAATTGTTTAACCCATTTGAACACTGCTGTTTTCTTCATGATATTCTCGTCGTACACCTGCTCTAACATTTCCTGTATTTCGCTGCCCTTCTTTGCCAGCTTCACCAAAAATTTAACGTTTGTTCGTTGCTCCAATTCCAGCGCAGACATTTTCACGACAGAACACACGCACAAGCACAAAGAACAATCCACGTAACTCAGCACGAAACCGTCACGCGCCAACGAAAACACTACTATGAGATACTGAAATAACAGACTTCTGAAAAAATACAAAATTGATTGTATAGTGCTGCCCTTAGTCACACGGTGGCGACTTCGCGAACGTAACTGTCAGACCTCGTAAAAATTATGAGCGTAGACTTTTACTTTTGCAAGATTCTTAATTCTGAAACAAAATTTCCCTCTCACATTTTTACCCTTTTACGAGGGTCACTTCAAAACTTCTGCAAAGATATTACGGAGTAAATAAGTTATCGTACACAATACCTTTACCGACCTTCAACATAATCTCCATTCTTCCTTATAACAGTTTCCCAACGTTTAGGTAAATTCTGTACTCTGGATAGGGCATCTTCATTGTTGAGCTGTTTGATCACTCAGGTCACCTCATTGGAAGCTTTGTCAATTGTATCGAAACGTTTTTAACGGAGTGATTCCTTCAATTCGGGAAACAAATCGAAGTCTGGTGGGCTCAAATCAGGACTATATGGTGGGTGGGGAAGCATTTCCCATCCATACTTGTCGGATGTTTCCCTTACTTGTCGGGAGTATACGGTCTTGCATTATTTTGCAAAATGAGGAAACCAGCTGCAAGCATGTCAGACTTTCTTTGACGAATTTTCGGACGCAAAATGTTTTGCAGAAACAGCTTGTAGTATGCGCCTGTTACAAACGTCCCCTGTGTCACACTATTTGTTGTTATTACTCCATTCATGTCATACGCGAAGATCATCATGTGTTTAACTTTTGTTAACGGCGCAATTTCTTGGAGTGTGGAGAGCTTCATTGTCACTACTGAGACTTCAGTTCTGGTTCAAAATCTCGTATCCAGATTTCATCAATTGGAACAATCCTTAGTAGGAACTAATCTCCTCCTGTTTGGTAGCGACATGCTTTCTGCTCTTCACTCAAATCATGCGGAACCCATCGGACAACGATTTTTCTCATCTTTAACTTTACAATAATGATTCTGTAAACTGAAGTGACATACATTCGGGCCTCATATGTTTTTCATCGATCCTCTCTCAAAATGTCATTCACAATAATCTTAGAGGTGCAATCTGTTGCAGTTGATGGTCTTCTACTTCTTGGGTTGTCCACGGTGCTTACACGACCTTCACGGAAACGAGCTGACCACCGTTATACAGTGTTACGATCCACTACATTATTTCCACTCTCTCGCAAAGAATTGTAAATTTCCACGTAGAGTTTCGATTTTGATATAGGAACGCTGGTCACTATGTGTAATCCGACCTGAGTCAAGTTAACCTTCCATTTTAACACGATTTCTCACAATACACCCACGCGAACCAGCAAACACAGACACAACCGTCAAGCCCAAACTCTGACTCACAACTAGGGTTGGCCAAAAAAAAAAGTTTTTATTGAAAAAAACTGTTTTTGGTTTACACGTTTTTTTTTCAAACTTTTTTTAAAAGTAATTTGCTCTATGTATTTATATCACATATGGACATAAATAAGTTTGTTTCGACTTGGTTATACAATAACCGGGTTATGCTTGAAGGCTGAAAGCGGAATCCAAATCGTTTCTCGGCTTACATCCGAGAGAAATCGTCCTCCATTTGAACTCGAAACCGGGACTAACTGGCCACAAATGCGATACGTCTGCCGACTCACTCATGAAGGGCTCCTGATAAAAAATACATTGTACTGACCTTTACATACTTATTAATATAATCGCCGCGAGTCATTTCAGAAGGACAAAAAGATAAACAATTGCACAGGTGAAACCATTATACAGAATTACATATGGACAATTTCAAAATGCTGCAGAGTTTAGAAGAACTAATTTAGTTCACTAAGACTTTCATTAGTCCAAGTTAAAGAAATACAACAACTTAATTTGATTATCAGTAGAAAAGTGAATCAAGATACGAATTATTTGTGTCCGTTTTGGCTCTGACCCATTTATAAATGAATAGATACCAAAGATACTTTTGATTTCAATAAATGCCTCTCGTCGGGTTTGTATAATCCCCCCCCCCCCTCCCAAGGAAAGTCCTGCTATTCGATGTATTTTATCAATAGTAAACATTATTAAAACGAAACAATATTTAGAGTTTTCCTTTGATTGTAATTGCATAACAATAACAACAAACTATAAAAAAAAAAATCAAAACACAAATATTTATAAATTTATATACGAGGGTCATTTAAATCGAAGTGGCCACATAGTTGTGAAATGAAAAGAAATCTTTGAGTTTTACGTCCCACGGTTATGCCGGTTAGGCTAAAGGAGACGGTGATATAGTTGTGAAATGGAATGTAGTGAATCACTCACCTCAAGAAGCTTACAGTCCTTCAATGTAGTCTCCGCCAGCCTGTTGAACCCTTCGCCAAATGTCTGGTAACCGTTGAATACCTGACGAAGCCCCACTTTGTGTGAGGCTGTTGACAGTGAGCCCTAAGGCATGAACAATGCTGGGAATGTCCCTGAAACGTTTGCCCCTGAGAGGTTCTTTCATTTTTAGGAAAATATCAAAATCGCAGGCGCTCATGTCCGGGGAGTATGGCGGGTGCTCCAGTACCTCCCAACCCCATCGTCGTAACAGAGTCTGTACTGGATTGGTTCTATGGCATCTGGCATTGTCGTGTAGATGAATTGGTCCAGACTCCAGGAGGTGTGGACGTTTGCGCCGCAATGCTGGTCGCAAATGGTGACTGAGGTATGAAGCATAGTATGCAGCATTGACATTAACACCGGTGGAACTTGATGTGACAGGATAATGCCTTTGTGGTCATATAGCATTATCATCATCACCTTAACGTTTGCTGGCTCTTGCCTAAGCTTTTTCGGTTGTGGAGATTCTGGATGGTGCTATTAACTCGATGATGTTTCAATTCGGGATCATAGGATCTGGATCCCCACGTTTCGTCACTTGCAATAATGCGGTGCAAGAAGTCATCATCTTCCTCATTGTAACGTTAAAGGTGTAGGCGCACACATTCCCACCTATGTCACATTTAAACCTCGGTCAGAGCATGGGGTACCCATCTGGCTTATATTTTCCGCATGCCAAGATCTTGTGTTAGCATGCGGCACACTGATTCGGAAAAAATGTTCAGCTCCTCCGCCAATTCAATACAAATCCAGTGCCGATCACCGTCAAGTAGTCCGTAATCTTGCAAGATGAATTTCGTCCGTAGCTGTTGGCATATGCCCTCCACCGTGCATTTTGTCTGTTGACAGTCGTCCCGCCTGAAATGCTGCAACCCATCTCGCCACTGACCGATACGGTAGAAGAGCTTTACCAAAGGCCTCTGCTAATCTTCTGTGAATCGTCCTAGCATTTCCCCCTCGTGCCACCTGGAATTTAATAAACACACGCTGTTCTGCACGCGTGAACATTGCGTTAGGGCAGTAATTCACACGACAATCACTTTAGCAATGTCTACTCGCTACACACACCGTAATATGGGGCCGCAGCAGCGTTGAACTGACTCGTACACATCCACGGAACGCACTACGTCCGTCACAGCTCCTGCCCACAACACGACACTAATTGTGGCAATGTTGCCAGTTCGAGTTAAATGACCCTCGTATATAAAGTTGCTTTAGTAGTATAATCTCTGAGTAATGAATGGGGAATGTAGGTCTGAATATAATACTACTAAAATACGGGAGTGAAACCTGATAACCCGCAAATGTGTGTTCATCAAGATTTTACGAACATTTACATTTTCTTTCTTTTTTGATTTAAACCATTAAAAAAAAAAAAAAAAAAAAAAAAAACACCAGCTGGTTTAAACCAGCCAACCCTGCTCCTCACAATTGACATAAAACTGAACTTGATCACACCGCTCAAACGGTCGCGCATGCGCTGTGTGCAAGACTTTTGAAATGGCCCTCGTATTCTCTGGTTAGAAGCACTAACTTTGAAAAATGTAATTTGAGTAAAATTAGTAACAAAATATAGAAGAATTCTGCCAAGACGAAAATTGTACTGCTAAAACCATTATCCATTGAACTATATTTCTCTTTTCCTCTTAGTTCTTCATTAAACAACAGTATAATTTCCCAGCAAATTACGTATATACATTATTAATAAATTTGATAATGATGATTACTATGATAACTATTTAGAAGTTTTCCACTACTTGACAACGATACGCTACTTTAAAAAACAAAAATTTTTGCGTGAGTTACCAAACAAGGAATATAGTAACTTACCAACATTGACTGGGGGTGGAGGGGACTCCTCTGTTTCTTCGCCCTCAGCCTCTTGTTGAACGACTATTTTGACAGGAAGATCCAGAGATTTTGGTCTGCTTGGTCGAGAGTCATCAGTATCTTCGGAAAATGATTCCTCTTCCCCACTGGTACACGGAGCTACATACTCTGTAGATGCCTCAGCTGCTTCCGAGGAAATAGGCTCGGCTGCTGACGAAGATTCTGCAGCATTTCCTGAAATATCGGCACCACGTGTTACACTGGGACATTCATCTATTGTAGAACTTCCAATAAATTCGTCTGGTGTAAGAAAAGACGCACCACTCCCTTCATCAATATCTTCAGAGGCAGGGGAAAGCATTGCACCAGGAACTATAAACCTTTCTGTATCAGTCTGAGCAACCTGAGATTGAGCACAAGCCACAGCACCATCTTCTGACTGAATACTGCTGCTAAATATCTCCGGACGGCTTTCGATAGAACAATCTTTGGTTATAGGCACACTATTATCAGTCGTAAGAGCATCACAAACTTTGTTTGAAACATCTGTAATTGTTCCGCATGACTCGTAGCTCATTTCAGAGCTAGCACTGGGCAAATCACTACCTGAAGATAACGCTCCCTCCTTGGATTCTGTCGCTTCCACTCTAGACACCTCCATTCCTCTATAATGAGTTTCTTGAAGAACGGGGTCCTCAAAAACTTCAGCTGCTTCCTCACATGGGCCAGTCTTTACTGCTGAATCAAGAATCATCTGGTCTTCCCTAGAATGAAGTGCAAAATCCCGTATCTGAGAAGTGCTCGTACTAACTGCACCAGTACCTCCCTTCGTGAAATTACCAGAGACTGTAGTTAACACTTCAGAATCTGCTTCAGATTCCATATTTCCCGTATTACTTTTAATCTGTTCACTTTCACACAAATTCGATTTACCATTATTTGTCTCACCTGAAAACGATGGGTGTCGGCACTCAACAGATGGAACAGTATTGCTAGGTGGAATGTGTGCTATTTCAGAGTTAACAGTCAACTGAAGTGCCACACTAGCAGAAGCATCACTAATTGTCTCGAAATTTTTTGCACCGTGAGGTTCAGGTCTATTCGTCACTTCATTCTCAGTGGAATGACAATCGCTTTTCTCACTAAATACTTCGCTGCTTCTTTGATCTATTTCTTTCTCCTCCTCTTCTAACCGTTCCAATAAATCTTGAAGTTCTGAATCACTAATATCTACCGGTGTGGTGAATCCTATAGGCTTTTCCGAATCTGCAGCGAATTCGGTACACATAACATCATCTAATGGCACTACAACACCAACTGGCTTATTTTCTATTTTAACATTTTGACTATTAGTTCCACTGTGACTCGTGTCATTTGAATCTTGTGTAATTACATCACAGGGAAGAGTGTCGGTAGTCTTCCTATCAGAACACTGATTAATCACTGTATCATCTGGTGTAGAGCTTCCTACATGTGTTGTTATTCCCACTGCATTACAAGGCACTTCAAGAACTCTATCATTAACACTAGATTCCACTTCACTTTTTATAACGGGTGATTCGAGACAATTGCCTGTATCTACATGAGGTCTCTCACCAAATTTGTCACTAGCCACAAACTCTAACAAATCTGTCTTTTCATCTAGTATCTCTTCCCTATTCTGTAATTCCTTCGAATGCGCGGATGACTTACTCTCTTCCAGTGATGCCATTCTACTCCATGATGATGATGCCCATAGTTCTGTTTGTCCATTTGTTTCTCCACTATTTTTAACGCCCATACCACTTCTTTCAACATCGTAAGCCTCGTAATGATGTAAATTCTGATCCCTTAATTCTGAATATAAAGAATGCACATTTCTATTTCCACCATCAACATAATGATCTCGCACGTGTTTATCTTCCTGACTTGGATATTGTCCCGATAGTTCTACCTTTCGACAACTAGGGCCATTCACCCCAATTTCCGAAAGCTTTTCAAAATTTTTACTATGATCAGAACTCGATGTCTGTCCTATAGAAGAAATACCTACATCACCAAACGCACGATGATGTAACGGTTCGTAAGACGAATTTCCTAATTCCGTAGATACATTCTGAAAAGGAAGAAAAACTGCAAGTAGTTCATTACACTACAGCACAAGCAAGATAATTAATATTTATTTAAAATAATACTGTGGGATAAACTGACACGGAAAGTTAATAACTCCATGTCAATAGCTGATAAAACTCTTAACAAAATGGGAAATATTTTACTTATTTTATTTAAAAATTAACATTCAAGATACGTATACTGGCCACAGAGGAAGTGAACTCAATATAATAATAACACTTGAAAGGAAGAAGGAAAAATGGAAAATAAAATCGTTAGGAATAATAAAATTGATACAGGTAAACATCACTTGTGAGAGTGATTACGTTTTCAAAATTTTCCGCCCCAGAAACCATAATATTTTGAATAAGAAGTAAAGATCAAATACATATTACAAGTAAAAAGCATGTGATAAAGGCCCTTTACATTAATTACGTGTTCCAGTGATTATTTGTGTAATGAAGTTCTTGTTCCCTGTAGTTATTGAGAAATTTTTATTTTCTTTCTTTGAAAAATAATAATAATAATAAAATAAAAACATGAATTGTTCTAAGATCATTCACTTTCATTTCAATTTCGCGAAGTTTAATAATTCCATTTTGTGATGCAACAGCTTACAACTGTACACAACAACGGGAAAACATTTCATTTCGTGGAATACAACGAAACAGAATAATGTGATCCTGATGCATATTTTCCTTACAAATAAATATAATACCTCCTCTTTATTTATGATCACACAATCTTTAAACAGCTATTACATTGATAGGTGATATTATATTAATCTTTAGAACTTTGCTTCACAGTATTTTGCTGAATCTAAACAATAAATTTAAAGAAAAAAATATAAAGCTATTCTATGGTTTTTAGTATTCTTGAAAAATGTCAAGAAGTGGTATAATAAATAGTACATCTGGTTAAATATGCTACTCTAACTCAAAACCGGGTACGTTTTCTCTCTCTCTCCCTCTTCAGAAAACCTACTTTACATTTTTTTTTTTTTTTAACGAAGCGAATTCTTTCCTAAAATACTGCAAG
Organism: Thermobia domestica; assembly: GCF_964235325.1. Classification (NCBI taxonomy): domain Eukaryota; kingdom Metazoa; phylum Arthropoda; class Insecta; order Zygentoma; family Lepismatidae; genus Thermobia; species Thermobia domestica. Next base: position 159,092,784 of record NC_137458.1, read on the forward strand.
AAGAAACTTACATAAATACACTCATACTATGGTTATCTTGTGCAATAAGTTACAAGTCAAAATATTCCTAAGTGTAGTTTACTACAACATGGAAATAGTTTATATATATACGATATATATATATATATATATATATATATATATATATATATATATATATATATATATATATATATATATACGATATATATATATATATATATATATATATATATATATATATAAAGTTACTGATTTGAAACATGTAACTTCAATATGATAGAATTCAACACAAATTCAAACCAATCCAGAAACTTAAAATAACACCGATAATAATAATAATAATAATAATAATAATAATAATAATAATAATAATGTTACAGTATATGAAAACCTATCCAATCTGAAGTCCATTTCCTGATATAGACTGCAGCACATCAAGTGCAAATTATGAGAATTGTACAGGAGTTGTATCTCTAAAAGTACTACACATCCTGAAAAGTAGAACATATTTTGCTTTTGGAATTTTTCATAATGGTTTTGTAAACATCCTAAATGATTTTATTCTTTTGGATTTTCTTTACAAAGAACCTTCCAAATCATGAAAGCTCTCTGAAACACTTTGGAATCATTTAGATAATTCCAGAATGTAACAGAACTTTCTAGAATTCTCGAACTACCCAGATAACTCCAGAACATAATAGAACCTTCTAGAAAATTCTGGAATCACTCAGAGAATTTTAGAATGTCAAAGAATTTTCTAGACCCTCTAGAATCATCCAGATTATTTCAGAATATAACAGAACCTTTTAGAACATTCTGAAACCATCCAGATAAATCTGAGTCTTTAGCCTAGCATGAATGAATAGGGAAGACATATGAATTTACAATTCATTTGTCAACAGACAAACAAAAAGAGTAAGTCACCAAATTTCTGATCCAACAGTACCTGTAAACTTTTGTAAGGATTCGGATTGATTGATTTGTAGGGAGTCTTGAGGAGAAAAAAAAAATGTCTTCTGCCTGGCTCACAGGAGAGTGAAGTATCCAGACAGTTTGCATCTCCATAAAGAGCGATAAGTAAGCCTAGCAAAAACATCAGGCTGGGAATAAGAGTGGTCATTTCACGACTGTCTAAAAGCCAAGATGTTTTCAGTCATGACTTGTTTGTGTTCTAAATGTTTTGATAGAATATCAAATGACTGAACAAGAAGTCTCTCACGGTGTAGCTGATGAAGATTTTGTATCTGCAGAAGAATAATTACAGTTTCTGAATTGGTCCCCTGAATAATTACATTTCCTGAATACAGGCTGATGTTAGTACTATGAAGAAACCATGATCGGTGAATTCAAGTCGTAAGCTGTATGCAGTTGTGGGTCAATAAAACACACGGAATTACTGCAGTTGTGGGTGAATACATCAAATCAAAACTGATCAAACTCTTCAAAATAGAAATTCTACTTTCAAAAGAAAATGAACCGAAAGAAGCTTGTGAAACATGCTAAGAATTTATATGAACCATCAATTTAGCTGCTGAATCGTGTGTATTCAACAATGAAAAATGCAAATTCCAACAATTATCCCAGTGTTGCTTTTAAAGGTGTAAAATTTTGCACATTTATGTGCAACAAAATACATGGTGGAAAAAACAAGAAATAAGAGGTCTACAAAAGGAAGGTTGGAAAACCGGACCCCTATTACGGTCATCCTGTGAATGAAGTACATATTCAGATTGCACAGTCATTTTATCTGGAAGATATATGGAATTGTCCTCGACAGAGCGCAACAAAAAAGGCATTATCACTATAACAGCTGCAGGAGAAGAAGTGGTAAAAGTGGAAAGATACGTAACTCGCTGTATGAAAGATAAGAAAGAACGTTCAGTATTTCACACTGGAAGATCAAAATTGTATTACGACCTAAGTAGGTGACCATATCCATCTAGAGATGTATGTATGTGTGTGTATTGAGCCAATTTTGAAGTTTCCGTGTTAACTTTGAAGAATTTATTTGAAGGTGTAACATAACTTACTTGGATGTCTGAAGTCATTATGTCGCATGAGAACCAGAGGAACGTAACTCCAAAAATGCAGTTTTCGTTTAGTTCATATTTGATCATCATTTTGAAAGCCCCACTTGGTGTAAATGGAACGTAACGCTATCTGTTCTCCTTGCCGATCATCTGTTGTAATGTAGCTCAATTACCATCTTATTAAAAACACATCTTTCTAAGAATATTACGTTTTCTTCTCTCGTCTGTAAACCTACAAAAATGGAGTTGCTTCCATCTGATTCTCATGCGACGATTAGTAGTGTGTGAGGTAAAGTCCGCAGCAAAAAACCTGCAACATGAGCATGTAAGTTTATTGTGAAATTACGCCTAACAACCCAGGGAATCAACATAACGTAAAAGTGGCACGAATCACTCCAGGAGAAACCTCAGCGTCCTCCCCTGTACCCTTATTTTGGGGCAAAAGACTTCGTTATTTCACAATAAACTTACATGCTAATGCTGCAGGTTTTTTGCTGCGGACTGTACAACGAGTGACCTGTTTGTTTCAGGAATGTGGTACTATACTGGAAAGGAAGAGCTCGCCTTACAGACACTTGGTCTGGGGAACATAGCAGATGACTTCTGAGGCTACATATGCAACATGGAAAGAAAATAAACTCATTACGAAAATTGCCATTGATAACTTTATTGACGAACCTGTGAAATGGAAAGAAAAATCAACACATCAACATCTGAAGAAATCGCAACAGCATACTGCAGAAATGAAGATTGAGCAATTATGTTTAGTGCTTCAACGTGATTTTGCTGAAAACCGATCTGTGATTCTGAACCAAGAAGTACAAGGTTATCACTAAAGTAATGATCAAGTTTCAATTTTTACAGGAGTCATATTTTCAAAAATAGGTCACAAGTGTTGCAGTTATAAGTGGTGCTAGAGGGCATTATTCAGCACATGAATTATTGGTAATACGAAGAACTCTTAAACAGCTGCAATCACATGCAGAAAATATGTATCACTTCAGGCACTTCAAAAATATTTACGAACTTTTTAAATTCACGAAGTTGTTTCTGTGAATGGAGTGGGTATACAGTGCTGCTGATCACGGGAAGGGGCCTTGCGATGGTTCAGGGAGGCTGTTGAAGCACCGCGTTACAAAACATGTTTCCAGCCAAAGTATAGCAGCAATTCAGAATGCCAAAGATTTTACAAGAGTGGTGAAGTCATACATCCTTATGTTGCCCAAAATGGATGCTAAAGAATTCCGCCAGTAGAAAATAGAAGAATGGTTCAACAAAACTACTCCTGAGGAAGGAATTCAGAAGTCACATGTTTGGATTAGTAATGAGTTAACTTATATTGCACGAACTTGGAATAGCAACGAAGAAATCTCATTTGTCCAACCAAGATCTCAGAAACGACAGAAGATACACTCACAACATACAAAGAGGGATGTTTGTGGCCTGTGTACATGACCGTGACTGATGCTTGCAAAGGTCATAAATATCAGTTTAAGTTAAATGAAATCGTAGTAAAATTCACGCTACTACATGACCGGGTGCCTGTAGATATAGATTTCTACCTGTAAGAGAGAGACATTACTACTAGTGCTCACTTCCAATATTTTAAAGACTGTGAGTGCCCTAGTTCCTACTGGTTCAACAGGAAGGCATCACTCAATATCAAAGCAAAATATTGATGCAGATGAACACATTTTTAGTTCACTGAATTGCTCAATTCAACTCTAAGCAGAGTGCGCAGAAGTAATATGCTCTGGTAACATGTTTTGAGCTTGCACAAGGCTTTAACACGTTTGAACGCTATTAAAATATGACTAGATTTTGTTTCATATCAAAATGTGAGAATGGTGTAGGGGAAGCTAATTTATGTATGTCACAATTTTTAACTGATTATAAATCACGTTCACCTTAAAAGTGGAAGTCTCTTTTTCAAGGTATATAGTACCGTATAGTACGGATCAACAGTCTCAAAATCAAAATTTCTGCGGTTTGTATTCTTGAATATATATATGATTTTTTCAATAAATAAATAAAATAAATAAATATTTTTTTTAAAAAAATCGGAAGGCTACAACACGAGAATTTGGACACATTTCCACACAGAGGATATAATTTTAATTCGTAAATTATCTTTCAAATAAAACAAAAAGCAAGAAAATAATTTGAACCGTTCCAGACAAATAGTATTTTAATGCTGCCGAAATTCGCACATGTGAAATGACGTCCGAGGTACAATCTTTCGCGGCTTTTATCTCGGGCCAGGACTTTTTTATTTTTGACATAACAAAAAAAAAAAAAAAAAGTTTCTTATTTTGTTCTGGATTTTAACACGTGTTACATTCAGTAACATCTGATACTATCAAGGTTTCCTGTCTAGACAGATTTGGCTAATGCTCAATAAAAAAGTGAAACATACATTACCTCTGTCGATAAAGACGACGAAATGACAGCCTTTTTTGGTAAATGTAAATCAGGTTGTGAGACGGAACTGTGTTTCTTGGCAGCTGCTATCTGCTCTGCTCGATCTGAAATGGACGAAATAATGAAAACTAACTATGGAAGCATAATTATGAAATGAAAACTAACAGGGGTAAAAGAGAAAATACATTATTTTATGTATTGTACAGTACCTACTAAATTCATGACATCACAAATTGAAAAAGAGCTTTGATGCTTAGTTCCTGAAGTCAACCAATCACATATTTGGCCTCAGTGACTGTGGTAACGTTAAACTACGACATCTTGCTTAAGTAAAGCAACAGATCAAAATACTGTTTTCTGTAAATTTGCAAACACAACATAATAAATTGAGAAAGATTTAATTCTAAAAAGTTCCGCGAGAAAACTATAACATTCAACTTGCAGTTTCAGCAACAGTAAGTATTATATTTATTTCCTTAGCTCAATAGAAGCACCTTCAGATGTCACCACGAACCTCATCTGTCACCATTTATGTGGCACTCATAAAGTTTACAGCAGTTGGTCTTTCGTTCTTCAAAGCAGTGCTACTGAAAATCATGGACTTGTACACTTCTGATCACAAAAACCTAGATTACCCCTCCAGAGACAAAGTCCGAAAAAATGACACTAGATCCTTACGAATTCCCTTTAGGTGTGGATCTTTTTCCTGCATTTTTGCCTCAGTCAAGGGTAGAAATCGAAGGATAATATTGTAATACGCGTATGAAAATTTCGTTGCAGACACAATAGCTGCAATACAGAAAATTAGAGTACTTTTGAGTCGCACATTTGATACATTATTTATATTTTTAATCTAGAAAGATTAAAAAACGCGATGAAAGTAAATATCAGAATTACAAATAGACTATAATGATTAACCACATGTTCCACGCGATTTGCTAATTGTTTCACTGCCAATTCGAGTGTCCTCAAAACATACCTTTGTGCGGTTACCTTCCTTGAAGCGAAAACTAAGAAGTAATTTATGAAAAACACATCGAAATCATCAGGAAAAAAGCAAGAATACTTGAAAACATTCTGCTGTTTTCTGCTATAACATGTGATACATCCGACTTGTCTTTTGTATAGAGGTTAAGAGGGAACTGATCTTTGTTTCCAAAAGGGTTGGAGATTAAAAAACAAAGAAAAACATTTCCTTGTAATATCAGTACTACAAACTAGCAGAAAATAGCGTGCAAGGTGAGTTAATTTTCATCCTTTCCTTTTTTTCACGCTGGAGTCTTAAAACCATGTTTTTCAGGAAAATATATAGACTTTCGATTTTTTGTAAAGTCCTTCAGCAAGTAACTCTATAATTAGTATTCAATAAATATACAAACATGATGAAAAGATTATGTGGTGGAGAACAGTGCGTACGTAGGCTTTCTCGGGATCCTCCAGTTTCCTCCTACTTTTACCATTCCACCATTTCATAAATTCTTACCATCACTGTCTCCCTCAGCTTACACGGTATAACCAAGGGACGTAAAACTGAAAGATTTCATTTCATTTACGATGAGACGAATCTTTTAAAATTATGAATCTTTATAAATACATATATATGATTTCTTGATTACATCTAGAGTCCCTGGACTTTGTGATGGACAAACACCATGAGTGGGGGGTTTCGGAGTTCTCTCTCTCGTTTCTACTATCTTCATTCTATCATTATCATCCACCTCATTATCACAATCTTCTTTAGTCTTGGTGAAAAATCGTCCAACGTTAAACAAAATGTTCCTCTACTTTTAAACTACCCCCAATATATATATAAAAGCTAAATTCCATGATAATTCTACTTTTTACCAGGAAAAGAAATTTGTATATTTAAAATCCAAGAATAAGTGATGTTTTAATTTTTAAAATAGCCCTTATGCATTTTAAATTAACAATATCGGACGACTGAAATATAGGATTATTGTAACAGCATTCCTTATCAGTAGCTTACATTACGATACTTCGCTCTTAATAATGATCTTGCGCGCCAATAAAAGCAAATAAGAAATTTTGCACATCTGCTTCTCGTTCCTTTATTTTTCTGAGGTAGATCAATGTTACACTAAAGTCCACAATTGCATTCATGTTTAGCTTGATAGCTACCTTCATTTGTTTACCTGTCTCAACACTGATGTATCTGTATTTCTTTTATATTGCAAAACTTAATGCAATGTATGAATCCGAAATATAATTTCCAACCCTGGGACCATCCGAACTTAATAGTGTAAATCTTGGAAAATAGCTTTAGGAAAATGCGAATTGCACAATTCCTTCCGGTCTTTCTATATGAACTAACAAGGCAAGATAAGCACTCACTGAGAAAAGTCAAATGGTAAGCTGCGTAAAAAATGCGAAAATGGTAGAACCTACGGTCGTTGGATTGAATCTTACTGACGACTCCGATTTTTCTTTTTCTTTGAAAAAACTAAGGCAAAGAAAGAAGATATTAATGATTCATAGTATGTCAGAAAAAAAGAAAAACATTTCATACGTAATCTACACCAAGTAACACCTGCTTCATGCCAAAATAATCGTCTACATCAGGAATCAATAAACTTAACTACTTTCTAGGTTTCATTCTTTTAATTGTAATGAGCAAAACGATAGAAAGGTGCTATAGATTGAGTTGTTAACTGTTGAATGAAAAACACGCTAAACTAGAAAGTGTGTCTGCACCAAAAATGAAAAAGTTTTCTTTTATGGCTTATGTTCTGTTCAAGTTTGTAGCTAAATTTACTTGATGAAGTTACATTTAAAATATATATATGTATATGTCTGAAAATGTATTATATGATACTTGTAAGTAGAAAAAGAATTTAAATATAATCATGCTGTTCTGTAAAAGATAATGGAAAAGAATAAGCTTTTAAACGACTGAGATATATTTTAGTGTAACATTTTGAATTATATATATAAATGGATGGATGGACAGATGTTCTAGCAAAACTCTCAAAATGTCTAGATCAATTTTAGCCAAACTTGGTACACATATTATTCACAGTGTGGAAAACAATACTGTAGGAGCAAGATCCCCCCTAGCACACCTAATTGGGAGTAGGAGGAGGTGACAAAAATGATCAAAAACTAGCAACGTTACTCTCGAATTAATAGTTTTGGGGTCGTTGTATTAATCGTGACACACCCGATGCCGTCTAAGTTTATCCTTACCTATTTAGGTAGTTCAGCCCCCATTAGCAACTTGGAGAGAGGATTAGGTGAAACGGTGAAAGGTAACAATTATAGAAAACAACCGATATTAGTGTCAAATCCCTATTGTGACTGAAAACGGACTGTAGTGTGAGAACTCATCTTACAGAATAATTTGTACACTATCAACTACACCTGATTTGTGTCCCGGTAGTGTTTGCAGCCGCCTTGATAGTAAGTTTAGTCCTTCGTAACCTGGGTGCTATATAAGGATACAAAACACAAAAGCTTAAACTCAAAATTAAATATATACCTAGGTAATTGGTATAGACTATAAAACAGAAGTCTGAAAGGAAGAAACTAACGCGAGTCCCTCTGGTAAAATATTTCAATCTGCACTCCTCCTAAGAATAGGTGTGCTAAAGTTAAAATATTGTTATAGGATCATATAATTACAATACACGCTAAGAAATGTTGTAGCTTGTTCCATAAATCCTGATGCAGATTGATTAGTTGGTTTTAAATTCCCTCTTCAGCACCAAGGTTATGTGTCATAAACCTACAGTTTAATAGTGAATCTAAACCACGTGATCTGCCAGGAACTAAACCCGGGTCGTTTGGGCCAAAGATGCTATGCTAACGACACAGCCATTAGGAAACCCTTTAAGTACGGATGTTACCTGCTTTAGTATATGGATGCTTGATCGATGTGCATTTATTTTCATGCACCAAAACTAACAGTTTCGTTAACACTATATGTAAATATATCGAAGAAAAGACATTTAATCATAGTGAAATCCTAAATGTCTAGATGCAAGTTACAGGATCAGGTATATACTAATGTAATAATTACTTCTATCTTTCTTTTATCGCGTTTAGTTTGTCTATTTGCATAATTGTCTTTCTATACTGAATTAGCCTTTCGTTCCTTGTTCTGTGTTGCCTGTTTCCCCTCAAAACAATCCCATCTTGCCCTTCTGTCTGAGTTTTACTGCTAGACTGCTATGAAAAAAAAAAAAAAAAAAAAAAAAAAGAAAAATAATCATGACCTGAGAACATGTTGCTAGTAATTGTAGTTAAGTCTTTTTAAAGATTCTTTGTTAAATTCCCCTGGTGGCCTTTGCTGTGAGCAAAAAAACTCCACCTGGTAGAGTCAGATTCGTAATGTCAAAGGTTTAGTAGTATTTTTTAAACTGGGCAGCTGCCCCACCACTGAAATAAATAAATTTTTCGGCCCATGGCAAAACCTTCTTTAGATGGTTTATGAATTGAATCTGAAATGTATTCGCAGCAATAGTGTCGTGTTGCAAATGACTACTTATAATCCAAATACTGTGACTGAATAATCACCATGTAACATATAATAATACACAAAAGTATGAGAAGTGGATTGAAAATTTACCCAATTTACTTTGTTATCAATCTTGAATTACCAACGTATAACTTTCTGCAAAATCAGCCAATATTATGCAATCAGTGTCACCGAAGTTGGCTTTACATTTCTTTAAATACGTAGACTAAGCTTTCTGTATATGGTGATGCTGTTTGAGGGCTAACAATTTCTGTGTGAGTTTTCAATGAATTCACTAATTGAACTTTCCCGTTCTCGTATGTCTTACTTTTTCTTACAATGCTAACAATGGTCAGACTATTTTCTTTCTAGCGGTAAAAAAATATAAATAACATTCCTTTTTGTTCCATGAAACGATTCTACTAAACCCTCTACAACATCTTCACACATATTACGTTCTCTCTCTTCTTTCTTATTTTACCCAAAGTAAGGCATGCCTTTCAATGGATACGCTGTCTTAGAATCACAAACCCAGAAAACTTTTATTCTATATCTTTCTGGCTTCGAACTTATATACTGTCGAAACCCATATCTTCTTCTGAATGGCACTAACTGCTCGTCAACTGTGAGAGTCTCTCCGCGTAGATAAAACTTCCCTAGGTTAATATCTACTATCACCCACAAATCTCTGAAGTCAGCAAATTTATCTTTCTTACTTCTTACACTTCTGGTTTTTGCATCATTAAACCTCAAGTATGTCATAGATCAACGAATCTTTCAGTCCCATTGTTGCTCGAAATATAAGTGGTTCATATAAGCGACTCCATAATATCCTTATACTCGAGTGATTACTTTTTAAATGTCCTGCCGCGATAAGCAGCCCAATGAGGCCTTTATTTCAGAATAATCACACAGTTTCCAATCAACTGAAGGACTTTTAGAAGCACAAACTTTCTCAGCCATACCATTTCTATATTTCATTATTATATTTATGACATCGTCCGAAATGTACAATTCAAAAGAATCAGCCGGAGTTTCACAACTTTCAGAGGAGGCGATTTCACTTTATTCATTTGAGACTTTATAATACTATGTTTAGAGACTTTTCCTTGCAATGGAGATTCTTTACTTCATACAGTACTCTTCTTTTCCAAAGAAAACATTATCCACCTTAGATAGTTGAGGACTGTCGTCGTTATTATCAGTTTCGTCATTGCCGAGGTCTACTTTGTCGGGTTCTTCACTTCGCACACTAACACGATCCACTTCACTAGCCGTTTAATATAGTAGCTATTACTATCATAATTCACACGTTCAGTATCTTCTAGCATATATCTTCATCAAACAGTTTCCGTCGAGCCATCTTACACACTAACACTACATCACTACAAAACACGACCGAGATTTATGGACGGAGTACTTTATCAAACTTCTCGTCAGTACATCAGTAAGTTGCCTATTCACCATATATCAGTAAACTAGAACAATTCATTTGCAGGAATATGTTAGTAGTGTTGTGAAGGCCTGGAAAAACGGAAAATTTGGGAAAAATTGAAGTTTTCGAATTTTACTACATTAAGCTTTTAAAATGAAAAATATTTTATATTTACTAGTTTACAGTTAAGATCATTCAGTACTTATGTTTCTTGTATTAGGAAAATTTGTGTCAACGAATATATGTGCACCACTCCTTAAATGTTAGCACCGTGATAAAATAAAGTTATGGCTACAAAAGATACTAAAATAAAATTAATTAAGATAAATGCATTTAAATTATCTTAAGAAATCTTATGAAGTTCCCGCTTTATGGCAGGGAAGTGTTAAAATAACGAGGCCAGAATCATTTTAGTTAATACCATTATGTTAAAATCACAGATATATTTTATGGAGATACGTATCCTACTTGTGCTGTGTAAAATTTCCGGAAATTTTCAACCATTAAAAAAATATTTCGGAAATATCGGAAAATATAATTTGAAAACTATTTCTTCGTCTGCTGTTAATCTTGCTATAACATGTCTGTAGCGTATATCTAATGTAGTTCGCTAGTACGAAAAGTACTTAAAGCAACAGATTTTAATTTTAGTTTTTAGTTTTCTGACTTCTGATAAAAATCCCTCCTATTTGTATATTTTTCGAACAACCCAGAAAGAGAGATGATCTGATTTGCACATACATATACACCGCAAGTGTAAGCAGCGAGAAATATATTAAAGATTTTTAACATGTAAAACTTCCATTCGTTATTATTAAATACTAACAAAATGACCATTTTTTGCATGGGAAGACTATCATCAATGAACTGGGACCCCAAACACTATGAATTCGACACTAGTATCAGTCATTTTCAATTACTTTTACATGTTACCCTTTCCCTTTAGGAGTACTGATGGGAACTGAATTTGGATTTAAGTGGAATCAGAAGTGTAACTGTTCATCTCAGCGACTCCAAAAACTATGGATTCAACACTAATATAGGTAATTTTCGATCATTATATATATATCCTCCCCCTTCCTCTAAGTTACAGTGCTGAATTTGGATTTAATCGGCATCGGAAGTGTCACTGTTCGTCTCAGGAACCTCGAAAACTATGAATTCGACTCTAATATCGGTCATTTTCAATATATATCCCCCCCCTACTTCTATCCTCCAAGTTGCACCTTCAAAATGAAATGATAAAAACCATCCTGGGCCCGAACCCAATCTATGCTAAAATTTTATTGAGGTCGGTCTGGTGGTTCAAAAGTTGTTCAGTTACAAATATAGGCATTTTTATTTTTATATAATTTGTCACACTAGAAAACAGGTATTTGTTTACATATAAAATTTTGTGTATAAAGTTTATATAAAAGTCTATATTAGAATATTTGCATGAGTATTAGTGAAATTTGTCTACTGATGTCTCTTTTAAGAAGTAATTTTGTTAAAATTAACAAAATGTCACCAGATTAAAGAGAACATTAAGAACTCAGTTTCATTCAAGAGGCCTATTTGTTGCTACAGAAACGCCTCATGATGGTAGATGGTGTATGCAGCTGTTAAAGTCTTGTAATTAATGCACAACCACGAATAAACGACTTAAAAGCATATAAAGGAAATGAGTGAAGACTATTAATTTTCAAGAATAATTACAACAGTTTTAGTTTCGATTGCTTCTTTTTTAAATATACGCAATATTGAAGTTTCTTAACTTACACTTTCACGCATTTGAGAAAAGAAAACGGTTTCATTACTAGTAAAATTAACCTAATACAAAGATATTTGTCATTTTCCCAATTTTTCCGGAAAGAAATCGGAAAAAACGGTTTTTTAAACAACGGATTCAAAATTTCCGGAAATTTTACAACACTAGTTATTAGTAGAAGAACAATAAGCAAATCGTGTACAACTGATAATAACTAGATACGAGTAGTAAATTAGATTATCTACATATAAAAAACTCAATAGTAAATAAAGTAATTTATAAAATAAAGCTTTTACATAGCAAGCTTCGCACACTAGACATATGGGACGTCTATTGACAGCATTGTAAGTTAATATATGAAGTACAATTTGAGGACTTATTTCATCTTCAATGTATAAACTGATATGAAACACATCGCAAATGTACTCCACAAAGGCACGCAATAACACATAATATTAGAATTATGCTTTGTGCCTTGCGTCAACTGAGACCTAAATTATACATCACATAAACTGCGCGAGAAACTTGAATGGTTTATATATGTAAAACCAATGTCTCGAGGAATACAAGAAGTCTCATTTCACTTGACATAAATATTTTCAGTGTGCAAGAGAAAATATACCCCAGTGAGCCTCCCAGGCACACCTTACGCAGTTTACAGTTAATGAAGATTGTCGAAAGACCATCGAGCATATTTCTGAGAAAGCGGAGTTATACTGGAGTACCGGCCAGCGCATTTTAACTGATGATTTGAAGATGAGACAGGTTTCCGCGAAATATGTGCCTTGCTTGCTGTCAGAGGAGCAAAGAGACATTCAAGTGAATGTTTGTTGCGATTTGAAGACTGAACAGCTCAATAGCGCAAATTTTCTCAAACGAACTGTGACTTGAGATGATACGACCCCGAATCAAAACATGCATCCTAGCCAGTGGAAAACTCCAAATTCACCACGTCCCAAGAAAGCATGTCAAGTTCGATCCAATGTGAAAACAATGCTGATTTGTTTTCTGATGTGAATGGGACTGTCTACAAGGAATTTGTTCTTCAACGACAAACAGTGAACCAGCAATTTACTTGGATGTCTCGAAAAGATTAAACCACTGCAAACCTTTCTGGAGCATTATTGATTGTCCTAGAATATTAAAAAATGTTCTAGTACTTTCTAGAGTTTTCTAGAATATTACAGAATGTTTCAGAATATCCTATAATGTTCTACAACATTTTGTCGATGATGACTTTCCGAACCTCCTGAGAGATTTTTTTTATTTATTAAGACACAGGGTTCTTAAATTAAACTATAGCTTGTAAAACTTTGAAGCACGCTCTTTCCAGTCGTGGCCTGAAAAATAAGATCGGAAAGGGTATAGTTGAAATACTATACCCCAAACGATACTAAAAGCTTCTACGAGATTGTGGCCAACTTTGCAAGTGCATATCCTTGGATCTAGTTGGAAAGTGGCAATTGAATTTAGTTTATACACCCACTTCATAAATAGGAATTAAACCTTCAAGTTCTGATTGGTGCATTCAAAACGTAGTCATGGTGTTAAATTTGGATTCCTTGAATAGAGAGAATACTTTTTTTTACCAATTTTGAAGAGCTGTATCTATACTGAGCTACGCTTAAAATGCTCATTAATAACATATTCTGAATCAAGAGTCAAAAATTGTCTTGACATGAAGTTTGCCACATACATGTCTTTGCCGATTATACACATACCAACATTATAAGAAATATCTGGCGAAATGGTTATCAAATAGTACTACAACAGAATATTTATAGATATGCGACAATCATTTTGGACATGACTGCACACGCAACCAACGCAGGCATTCTACTGACATTTGACAAACATCGAAGGCAATATAGAACTTTCCCACCAAAGTTGATTAACTTTGGAAATAGTGGACCTGAGATTCATGGAACCCTTGACATATAATGAGCTAGCAGTGAGTTAAATTTAAACGTGTTTATCGCCTACGGAATTTTGGCAGAAAAATACAATTTCTCTGGCGACTCAGCCCACATGCGCAGGCGTCGTTAGCGTGGGGAGAGTTCGGGGGGACGCTTCCCCCAGATTTTAATCAAATGTATTTAAAGAAATAAGATTACTTTGCATATATAACTTTTGTCGGAAAGAGGATTTTGATTCATCCGAAACCCCCCCCCCCCTTCTTGATTTAAAAAGCTTACGACGCCAGTGCCCCATGCCACTATTATACGCAGACTTTCAGTTCCTGTAACTTCTTTTTACTCTCTCTACTTAAAAACCACCTGAAAGGGCATCATTTTGGTACTTTGAATAATATCCAGAAGAGCGTAACCGACGAACTGAAAGGCTTACTAGCACGAAAAATGGAAACAATATCTCCATCACTGTGCACGGAAAGGATCTATATATTTATAAAAATAATAAAATTCTACGTTAGAAGATGCAATGCCTCGCTATCGCTGGTCATGCAATTAATGTTATAACTTCTTGTTTTATGGTTTATTTTTCTCTTGATTGTCTTAATGTTTATCCTCTTTACATTTTCCAATTAATGGTATACGTATGTTGAGACCAACATGGATATTACATTGATACATAAATTACATATGTAATAGGGAAGTTGGTCTCAACCATATGGATTCAGTATTAATTAAAAAAATATATATCACAATCAATATAACGTGATTTCTTTTTTACTGATTAACGTCCTGTTTGAAATTATTGATCCAAAATATTACAGTTAACTGGAATTTGGAAATTTTACCGGTAAAACAAGACTCTAAAATATCAATAACAAGTTTATATTGTAAAGTTATTGCACGTAAGTCAATACAGACTTAGGAAAAGATGCAACAAGGTAAATTAAATCTGCTCTTTTCTAAACCTAACAGTAACTTGTTTTGAAACAAGGTCTTGAAATTAATAAAATTAAATTCTAACGCAATTGCATTTCACTATGGAAATACACTATATATGTTAATTTGAAGGGTGAAAATATTGTGTGTTACCTTCACTAAATTCAAAATCATCCAAAACCTTATCCAGATCTACTGCAAACTTCTCCATATCTTCAAAATTTCAGGTCCGCATATCAAACTGAAATGAAAAAGAAAAATCTATACAAACACACTCAACATGAAAAATAAAAAAGAATTATATGAATGTACAATAATAATTAATTCAGTCTTTGTCACACATAATGAAGCAAAGTTCGTGGTTTCTATGATTGTAGGTAGCCACGTAATTTCTAATCTATTACAAATTGGATTTTTTATTTTGAATACCTAATCTGTCTATTGGCTACGACACATAATAAGAAGCAGTTGATCACTGGAATGTAATTAGTTAACGTTCAATGTTAAGTTTAGTAAGCTGCGAGATACTGTTATAAACCTATCTGAAAAATTATAACGTAAAACTTAGAAGAACGGAGTGGGAGGGAACTGGGAAAATCCATATGCAAAGCTTCTATCAACTACCATCACACAAAAACCACATCAATAATCCTGCTATTATTTACCTTGTGCTTCCGACGAACTTTTCCCGTGTTTTTCACGTATTTCTATTTAGTCTGTGGAAAAAAAACTTCAATCCTGTCTAGTTTCTTGACAGCTAATATTTATAACTGTAGACAATGTGCAAAGCATTTTTGGGAGTATTAAAGAGGCATATCAAGTACTGAAAATTGATTCAACCTTGTCTAAAAGTTAACTCTTAAGCAGGCACGTCAGTTTCCTAACATTAGGAGTTACTTGAGATATATCATACCACACATATATTGTGTAGGTAGTCAACCTTTTGTGCTATTAAGAACACTCAGTAATGGGGAAATTAGTGTATGTAAAATTCAGGTACCAAATGAAACTGAAGAGAAATTTCAAATCTCCGAAAACTGGAACAATCATCTATCTATTAGAATGCTACAAAAGCAATAAAAACGCCAGAGCTCCAACCTCTTAACTTTTGATTTCAACCCTTTGATTTACGGTTATTTGTGATTTCACGTTTAACGAGGACAAATATTTGTACTTTAAATAAATAATTTAGATAGATCTTTTTCATGAAGTTTATCTTTTTACAATTATTGTTCATATCCTTTGTATTTTAATAAATCTTCTCCAAAATCAATGCAAATGAATTGTGCTGCTATCTTTGGAGTTCTATTAAACTATACGTTTGTGGACGTTTATATGTTTGTGGTCAATCCTTTCGACAATGAGTCTCGGAAACAACAGGCTCTAGAAAGAGGACGTTTTCACTGATCGAATGCAAATTTTGCGTAGATTGTCCAGTTCTAACTGAATATTTAAAAAACATGGCCATTATTTCTTCATTAGATTTTTACGGTTACACTGGAAGTGTTGAAATTAAAAAAATCATATCCTACGCATTATACATTCCAACACCACATGATTGTATATAGGGGTTTGTATTTCTCTCAGGCATTTGCTTCATGGCCAAATTATAATGAAAAACGAAGGATAAATATTTCTCCAGTCTAAGTTGAATCTTTCTTGTTTGGGATGTGTTGCCCAATGAACACCATATATCACTGACATTATAATTTATTGTTTGTGTAATGTATTCGCTTATTATACACTGCATGCAAGAAAGAAAACACCGATCATACATGAATTAAAAACTCCAACCGGAAATAGGCTCAAATCTTGCAAACGGTGCGAGATATTGAAAAAGCAATCGAAAAAATCTTTCCTTTACGGTATGGTATCTCTTGCGACTTTTATCAAGACGTCTTTCACTTGTGTCTGTAAAGGGACATGTACAGATCTATACAATCTGAGGAATGACAAGGAGATTCATGCTCATATGTGAATGATGCGCTGTGTAGAGAACGCAGGCTCAGCTAGTTCAGGAGGAAAATAATTCCCAACCACGCATTTATATTAATTGTACATTCGGGAAAGAACGCTCAATGAACTTTTGTACGGAAGCAGGATTACTGAATGTCCGCATGCATTGTAAGAACCAATACATGAACACAAATTGAGGTTAATTACATGTGGCAGTCCAAACCAATTCAGAGAGGCAAAGAAAAAAAAAATCTTACCTCGACAGTTATCAGATTTTATTGAATTTAAGTGATGTTAAAATTCAGGACATAATACGAGTTTTTTGTTTCTTTGTCAAAAATTTCCTGGGTCCAAGATACAAGCCACCAGAGATGGTGCCTCGGGCGTTATTTTTCACGTGTACATGTCGGCAAAATATTAAAATACTCTTGTCTCTGGAACGGTTCAAGATATTTTGTTGCTTCTTGTTCTACTTGAGAGATAATAATTTACTGATTAAAATCATATTCACTGTTAGTAAATAGGTGTCCACATTTTCGTTGAACCTTCCGATTTTTTAAAAAAACAAAAATAATTTGCTTTTTAAAAATGCTAGCCTCAAAATATTTGTCTTTGTGCCTGTTGATCAACCATACTGTGCTACAAATCCTGAAAAGAACACTTTCACTTTTGAGATGAATAGGAATTAAAAACAACTGAACATTTTGCCATATATTAAACCAGCTTCCGCCACAAAATTCTCACATATTGGCCTCATGAAATCAAAATCTGTCTTATTCGACATTATATTTTAATCCTGCATAAAGATAGAGGCAGTTTTCGAACATATTAAAGCTTTCAAAATACATGTGCAAGTTCCAAAACATATTACAAATTCCAAAACACACGACTTTTGCGTGCACTCTGCTTAGAACTAAAATTAAGGTTAAAAACGTGTTCAACTGTATCAGTGTCTTCCTTTAATTATTGTGATGCCTTCCTGTTGAACAACAGAAACTGGGACACCCACAAACTTTATAACTTAGCAAATTGGAAGTGCGCACTGGTAGTGGTATTGCAGGTGGAAATCTATAACCAGCAGCCTGTTGATGAGATAGCATACAGTTAACGATGATTTAATTTAACTCACAACTATAACCTCTGCAAGCTAGCAGTCACAGTTATACGCTCAGACCACGAACATCTCTCTTCAGAGGTTGGACTTTCTTCTGCTGTTTCCAAAATCTTCGCTGGACAAATGAAATTTCCTTCTATCTTGCTCTTTAAAGTTCGTGATAGATTTCAGCATCAGTAGGAGTTCTGAATTCTCTTCACCGTGTAGTTTGGTTGACATTTCTTCAATTGTCTGCTGGCGGAATTTCTAAACTTCCCCTTTGGGCAACAGCATGAGGGCTGTTGATGTGTATGATTTCACCAGTCTTCTAAAATCCTCGGCTTTCTGAATTGCAGCTGTACTTTGGCTGGTAAGATTATGTTTTGTAGCATGGTCTTTAGCAGGCTCCGTACACCATCGGCATAAGCGACTTCGTCAATTCAAACAATTGGTAACGATTATTAAACTGGTTAGATGCACCATTAGAAATAATGATGGTCTACGCTGCCTGTGACTCCAACTGTTGATAGATTCTGCATATTAGCAACAATATGTCTTTTGTCATCACTTCCGAAACATGTGACTTCTGTAAAAATTGAAACTTGGTCAATACTCCTTGTAGTAGAATCACAGATAAGTTCTCAGCAAAATCACAGTGAAGCACTAAAGACGAGTTGTTCAGCTTCTACATGTACCTTCACTTCTGCAGCGTGTTGCTTGCGCAACTTCTCCAGACATTGGTGTGTTGCTTCTTTGATTTGATTTTGTTTAGCGTCGTTTTAGCAGCAAGGCTATATGAGACGAGAGCCTACAGTTAACCGTGGGATCCGAACCACATGAGCTCCTGCCGGGAATCGAACCCGAGTCTCCCACACTTGCTGCTTTCAATGCCCATTTTTCAAGTTCGTCAATGAAGATGATAACGGCAGCATGTTTCTTTAATCAGTTTATTTTCCTCCTATGTTGGACATGTAACATCAGAAGAGTCATCTACTGTGTTCTTCACACCACATTCCCAAACCGACCTTTCGCTATACATCACAGACTACTAACGACTTCACATGTTCAACATAACTGTCTTCTGTCACGTCTTCAAGAAAGTTCATAAATTTACTACGCGAAGTTCAAAACTAGACAATACACACTGACACAAACAGACGCCTCTAGGTGGGTGTAGAACCACCACTTAAGTCGTTGTGCCTAAAATTTTTATCTTTCAACGTGGAATACTGAATATTCCTTCTTACATGAGACGAAAGTTTCTTTAATACTGAGGGTCATTAATCTTTCACTCGCCAACTTTTCACCTGCAACTGTTATAGTGATAATGTCTTTTTTGTTGGCGATCTGGCGATAACAGTCCCATTTATCTTCCAGATAAAATGACTGTCAAATGTGAATACTTACTTCATTCAGAAGATAACCATAACAGAGGTCCGGTTTTTCAATCATTCTTTTAGAGACCTTACATTTCTTGTTTTGTCCACCATGTATTTCGCTGATTAAAATTTGTACCCTGAAACGGACACAGGGAGAAATTTTAAAACTTGCACCTTTATATTATAGCATTTACACAATTCAACAGCTGAATTGATGTTTGATAAAAATTCCTGGCAAATTGCAAAGCTTCTTCTCGTTCGTTTTCTTCTGAAGATGGAATTTCTACTTTGAAGAGTTCGGTCAATTTTGATTTTGTGTATTCACCTACAGTTGTAGTAATTTCGCTAGGCTTTAATGCATGCAGCTTAACTTGACCTCAATGACCGTAGTTTCTTGACTGGACTAACACTAACCCCTAGCTGACTGATTTACGGAATGTAATTATTATTTCACAGATACAAAATTTGCATCGTCCACTCCATGGGAAACTTCTTGTCACTGTTGATATTCTGTCAAGGCGTTTAACACACAGAAACTGGAAACATCTTAACTATGAAACGAGTACTCTTGTTCTCAATCTGATTATTATTATTTATTTATTTTCCTTAGTCTAATATATCACTTTTTAAAGATATGCATATAGTCAGCATACTTCACACTCCCGTAACACCAGTCAGAAGACATTTCAAATTCAGTCTTTTCCACAAAACACTATACAACACAAACAATCAGCAGGATACTAATAAGATCTCAGAGGAACTGTTGGAACCACAAATTTGGTGATCAACTGTATTTGTCTGCCTAATTTACACGTCCTCCCTTTATATGCTACATCAAACACACAGAATTATCTAGCTCCAAAAGATTTTTATTCCATCACATTGAGCACACAGGCACATCGTAATATTACAAAACCATTACGAAAAATTTTACAATTAAAATGTCGTGATCTTCCTTTCAGGGTAGTACCCTTACAAATACAATTCCTGTACAACTCTCAGCATTTTTCGAACTAGTGTTTCTGAGATAAAAATAAATAAAAACAATGTGATCACGACATTAGCAACGGATGTTAAAATATGAACATGTTTATAAACAAATCAAAGGTACATCTCCTATTCAGGAAATGTAGTACTGTTAGGTACTGATCAAGAGTTATTATTATTATTATTAATAATAATAATAACTTTTGGGAGATAGGGAGTTTAATATATATATAATTTGGTTTTTTAAATCAATATCTTTCAAATAACTTTGAACCATTCCAGATATAGAGCATTTTAATATTTTGCCGAAAATTGTACGCGAAACATGGCGCGAATTGTACGCTTTGAGCAAAAGCCAGTAATTTTTTGGGGACAAGAAACATTTTTTCTGAAAAATAAATAAATAAACTGGCTTCTTACTTTGTTCCGAATTTTAACATCTGTTACTGCTTGAATTGATATGGACTGTCATGTATTGGGACACATCACTAATAATTAAAAATAAAACTGTCCACTCCAAGATGTTCGGCCTCATAACGCTAAGGCCCCTACGCCCTTCGCTGAAATACGAAACAAATCCCCTCGTGCAAGCAACATAGTACAAGTTGTCAAATATTTCTTTAAAAAAGTTAAGAGTCGAATTTAGCCCTGAACACGCCACATTTATAGGCATTAGAATTATGCTTTCCTAAAGAATACCTGCAACATCGCTTATAAATTACTACTTTTTATGCCGATTGATTGCACGGTTTCACGTATTGTAATATATACAGAACAAATTTGTAATAATATTTTAATAGACGAGTGGCTAATTAATCGAAGTATGTTGAGCTCTTATCGGAGCGATGAATACTTACGTAGAAATAAATGAATTAATATGTAACTGTCACAGGTAGCCATGAAACAGTATCCGAAGTGACGTGACTAAGGCAATATGCGAAATTAGGAAGCGGAACCGTTGAAATGTTGGTGAAGTATCACGTGTACACTGAAAGAGGAATTCTTTAATGTGTGCATGGCATTATGAATAATGGCGGAAATGACAAATATCCTACATAATAACGTATCGCCCCTTCCGGACACAATGCAGCGAACTAGCTGCAATAGTGCTTTCAGTAGCAACCCAGCATAAGTTGGTTATTGTCTTTTAGACTAACGCCGTATAACATATTGACCTTCGATGCTCCGCTACAGCGACCTGGTTCCTTCTTTTTAGTTACATCCTTCGTCAACCTATCACATGTTGGTTAAGTGTGCTGAATAAACTTCCCAATACACGCTCCAGCTGCTCATCAGTAAGTGGAAACGCTTTAAAAGGATATAGTAGGATAGGGGAACTTGAAAATGAAATGAAATCTTTAAGTCCCACGCCCCACGGTATGCCGGCTAGGCTAAAGGAGAACATGATAAGAAATGAAGGAAATGGTTAAAAGAAGAAAGTGGGAGAAAACGGGACAAATCCGAGAAGACTCATGCACAAGGCGTTTATCCACCACAAAGATCACTTAGCGTGAGCTGGCATCGAAGCAAGAGCCCTGTACCGCAGTTGACCGCTCTACCACTGAGCCACAGCGGCCACAGAGGGGAAGAAAAATACTTGCTTTTGTTAGTTGTTTTTGATGTTGTAAGCGGCACTACATACGGATGCAGAAGTGACTATTTGGCGGAGGTACACTGGTTATGATTTACAGAAAAGTCAATGAGGAAATGGTGCGTAAATCACAAGAATGTGCCATATCGTGAGTTCTATCGAGCTATACAAAAATAAGGAGTGTCAGTTGTTGAAATTGTGTAAAAGGAATGGTCTACTAAACAGGCGAATAGTTTATCGTAGGTGTGGAAACGAATTATTGAAACTTCAGAAAAGAATAAGAACATCTGACCAAACCTAATCGATTCTAACCTAATTTAGTACATTCTGGCTGGCATTCACTATCTCCCTTAAAGCTGTAAAATACGTAAGCCACACAATTCATGACATTGTGTTTTCACTATCGATAATGCATTTACCCACCGCCGCTGGCGCGCCTGCTCCCTACGGACGCACTATCCTTGCTATCGACCGGGACCCCCTGCTGCGTTCCTCTCGTGTCTCGATTAGGTAGCATTCGTGGTTTTAGTGGTTCGTGTTTTATGCACTAGTTTTTATGATACACGCCCACACTGTATTTCGAACAATAATCAATACCAAGTGAGCCAGGGTCACAACTAGTATTTTGAGGGAGAAACTAATATTTCTTTTTCACATATATTTATTTTCATGTGGTCCGGTGATAGAGCAGTAATGCAGTTTTTTTTATTTTTCTTTCGACAAGCACTTGTATTAGCTAAGTGAATCTGCACCGACGAATGCAAATCTTCACCCCATGAAGATCTCTATAATATACTGCAGTTGATTCGTTGAAATATGGGATCAAATTCAATGAATTTATGTATGAATTCGTTCAATCAATCTGCACCCTATTTATCACGATAGTAAGAGTGGGTTACATACAAAAGGCAGGCGTATGCAATGATTTTTTTACTCCTACATTTACTTTTATCTGTATACAATTTTATTCTTATATAGCACATTTCTCCTGTATACTTTCTAAATATTAGCGCACCTGCTTTCAATCATTACCTAAGTAACTGCCGAAACGAGAGAGCCTACTCTATGTAGTGCTTCCGTCATTATTTATTTCCAGCAGTGAAATTAAGGTCTTTGAGAAGTAAGAGGTTTCCCATAAATTTTCCCCATGTTTCTCTCCAGAATGTTAATCACCACTTTTCTCACTACTTCGTACCGTAACGCGAATAATCACACACTCAACAAATCCTAACATTTGCACATTTATATGAATTTCATATCATGAACACTTCCGAACACAAAAGCACTATACGGCTCTCATTATACAGTGCTCTTTACAATTTTACGTAAGTAACTGCCCTAATTAAATTGAATCGAATAATTGATTCACCTCACATATGTGTCAAGGAAATAGAAAACTGATAATGATGTAAGCACTTACTAAACGGAACTACCACCTTGTAATTTTCAGCTAATGAAAACTCTTATAAAACTGACACATTCTGAAAAAAATGAAATATAAATCTTCAACAATTTAGATGTATACCTTACCTTCTACAAATTTGAGAAAATTATTCGAAAACATTGCAAAATGCCACTGTCATTATAACATTAACGCATCATAACACTGGGAATCAAAGCCGTATTTAGCACAGTCATTACGGGCATCACTCATTTATAAAAGATTCAACTGAATTATCAACGAACTCCAATAATCAGAGTGTGATATAGCCAAGAAATCTGCGAATCTATAAAACTTCATTAATGAACAGAACATCCTTCACAATCCTTATTCTACCAGGTGGCAGCACCAATCATGACGGCATAAACAGGTAACAACAACAAATGCGCACTCTCAAAATTCTTGAACGATGCAATCTGCATTTTAGAATAGCTCGGTAATTTAAAAAAGACGAGGCAGCGAATAGAACCTCATCATCGCTTGCAGAAATTACCTACGGAGTTCAAATAAAATTTTATCAGTTGAGCACCATTTCTTCGCATTTCATCGTCACGACCATTAATTTCATCCTCCCTCCCCGAAGAAAAATGTTCGGAACCATAATGCCCCTAGCAGACAACAAGAGGTTCACCACAACAGCCAGTAAGCCACATCCGTGTATTTTCTCCAATTAAAAATTAACAGTAGCGAATCGTAGTATGCAGAAGCAGCGGTTGCAATATTCAAAGGTTTGTGCGTACCGCGACTGTCCTTCCCCCGGCGTTCTTGAGTCTTATCCAAGTAATGTTCAGGAGATATGAAGATTTAATGATTTAAGTATATTTTCTAATATTGATTAAGAATATAGGCTATTTTCTTAAAAAGAAAAAAAAACACTGTCAAGTGTCAATGTACATTTATAGGCTACACTATTTATATAAAAACATTTTATACCGATGTTATTGAACAAGAAATATATAGAATATACAGGGTGTTACAAAAAATTGTCAATATTTTGCGAAAAGATTTCAAGATTCCTCACATCAAAATAAGAAAAAGTTCATATGGACCTATGATGAAAGTACATAGTTTCATAGTTATAGGGTGCCGGAAAAGTTATAAAAACGCTTTTATTAAAATACTACGATAGGTCACATAGTAATAGAGCTATGAATTTTAAGTTTACTTATTTCACATCCTCGGGACCCTATAGCTCCAAAACTATCCACTTTTGAGCACAGGTCCATACAAACTTTTTTCTTATTTTGATGTGAGGAATCTATTCCCAAAATATTGTGACACACTATCAGTGTTCGAAGTGGGGGAAAAAAAACAGAGGCGGTATGTTTTATTACGTTTTTAACTCGACATACCGGCTATCTAAATGCTGAAACACAGTGAGGGTATGTTGCCTAAAAGATTGTATTTCTATTTACATCATGACTGAAAACCACTGGAGAACTTCTCTTTAGTTACGTAGGGAAGGGGCATGGAAAACTTTAGTCCCTTGCCAACAACTTTCTGCAAAAAAATATATATCCTTGTATTATTGAGAATTATAAACAAAAATGCTCAAAAATCGAGTTTTTATATAAACATTTCCTGCGGGAAAGCTCCCGAACCCCTCACTCAACTGAGAAGCATATCAAACCCCCGGACGGATCGCTCCCACAGAAAACAACCCCTAAATCCGCTCATGCTCAAACACGACATTTATATGAATTAAGACAAGAAGAGAGACACATATATAAGAAATAAATAATTCAATATGCCACATCAAAATATGAAGTAGATGAACCTCCTTGAAAATATCTCATTTTAAAAATAAAAGGCAGGAAAATATTTCTAAAAATGTCGGTGTTGTCAACTTAGAAATTATTTCTACATAAGAAATAAAATCTTACGTGCAAAACTATTTGTCAGTTACTGTGTATAAAATGGATTTATTAAAACTATTTAGCATCAACTCTTCCGTGACGGTATGCCTTCATCGCTAAAAAACCAGAGGCGGTATGGCATACCGTCTCACTTCGACCACTGTACATTAATGTAACACTCTGTATAGCATGTGTTGAAAAGCATGAATGATGGAGTTACGTTAAAAAAAAAAAAAAAAAGGAAAACAAGAACATTATGAATACTCTCGCACGCAGTCATTTAATGAAATGAACCTACGTTATTTAAAATGGAAGCTCATTCTTCGTTCTTTTCGAAATGCGGTAACTATTCTAAAATATCTATTCGGTTTTCGATCTTCCGAAGCAGAATTTCCTCTAAAGGGGGGCGGGACGAGCGTCCACCTTGCCGCCCCCTGATGGGCGCCCTTGAATACAGGATATTACGATAATTTTAAGTCGCAAACTTCGATACATTATTTATATTTTTAATCTAGAATGATTAAAAAAAGCAATGGAAGTACGAAGAATATAACTACAAATAGACTACAATGATTAACCACCTGCTCCACGCGATTCCTAATTGCTTCACTGCCAATTCAAATGTCCCTATAAAACATACCTTTGTTTGGTTACTTTCCTTCATGCAAAAACTAAGAAGACATTTATGAAGAACCCATCGAAATCAGCAGGGAAAAAGCAAGAATAGTTGAAACAATCTAGCTGTTTTCTGGTATACCATGTGATTCATCCGAACCGTCTTTTGCATTAGAGTTTGGTAGGAAACTGTCTTTGATTCTAAAAAGATTCAAGAAACAAAGAAAAATCACATTTTATTGTAATGTCAATATTGCAAACTACCAAAAAATAAGCCAAAACTTGAATAAATTTTGTTGTGTATAAAATGAGTTACTTTTCTTTCTTTTCTTTTCTTTGAATTGGGCTTTTAAAACTTTTTTTTTTTTTTTAAGGAAAACAGATTAAGACTTTCGGAACTTATTTTCTGTAAAGTCCTTCACCACGTAGCCCTGTAATTACGAGGGCGGAGTAAAAAGTTCTCGGCCTGACAATGAAAGACTGCGAATTTCAGTTCAAAAATGATTTTATTTTTCGACATAATCTCCCTTAACTTCAATATACTTCGTCCAGCGTTTCTCCAACATCAGTATTCCTTCCCGGAAGTGAGAGTCTCGAAGGTTTTGAAAATAGTCATCCACGACCCTCTCAACTTCTTCATTCGATGTGAAGCAGTTCCCAGAAAGAAATTTCTACAAGTTTGGGAACAGATAGAAGTCCGAAGGTGCAAAATCAGGAGAATATGGAGGATGGTTGAGAAAATCGTACCCCAAATCCCGCAGTTTTCTCATCGTCAACGCACCCTTGTGCAAAGGTGCGTTGTCCTGGTGAAAGATGATCTTCTTCAAGCCAGGCCTCTTCTCGCGAATTTTGGCTTCCAGCTGGTCAAGAAGGTTGGAGTAATATTCGCCTCTTGCAAGTTAATCAATTAATAGGATGCCTTTCGCATCCCAGAACACACTGGCCATGACCTTTCTGGCCAATACGATCGTCTTCGCTTTCTTCGGCGCTGCACCACCGGCTTCAACCCACTGCTTGGACTGCTGTTTCATTTCTGGCGTGTAGTGGTGAACCCATGTCTCATCCATTGTCACAAATCGCCGCACAAAATCGGTCGGATCCCTTTTGAATCGGTCCAAAGGTCGCTGCGAAAATCGTTTTCGCATTTGCTTTTGGTCGGCAGTCAGCAAATGCGGCACCCATCTTGCGCAGAGCTCTCGCATCCCTAGTTCTTTGTGCAAGATGTTTTGCACCCGTTCCTCCGATATCCCCACACTCTCAGCTATCTCACTCATCTTCACTCGCCTGTCGTCCAACACGATATCATGCATTTTTTCGATTTCGGATTGCGGTTTTCGGCCTTCCTTCACGTGGGTCAGGGTCATCTTCGAGGGATGTGCGACCACGTTTAAATTCAGCTGCCCACTTTTTAACGGTTGACATGGAAGGAGCAGAGTACCCGTAAACTTTTGTCAACTTCGGATGAATTTCCATAGGGGTTAATCCATTCTAAACGAAAAATTTGATTACCACACGATATTCAAGTTTATCCATTTCCACAATTATCACGCAAGACGTCTAACTGCAATAATGCCTGCACACAAACTGCTTGAGCAGTGTTGCCACAGTCCTAGCTCTGAAATGGGCTGAAAAATAGTACCAAATTGAAACAAAAAGGGCTAAATGCACTATCTTATACCAGTGTAATACATGGCTCTATAACATGAAACTAAAAGAGGTAAAGTTCTAGAACACTTCCTCACCCCCTCTTACAAGAGTCCAAATCAAGAAAATGCTCTTCTTAAAAATTACTTTTTAGAAAATACAAATAGGAGGATCCCGAAACCGTGGAAGTAGATGATACTTTTCTCGCACGTAGTTGTATAACAGAGGCCGCAAATTAAAAGAAAAAACAGTTATTATCTTCGGTACGTATTGTAAGGATACCAAAAGCAGTTCTATTTCAAAATGATCAATAAACCAAAACGGTATTATGGCCATATATGAAAAATACATAAAATGAGGAACAAATCAATCATCTCCGAGTTCGTGTGTAAACAGTACGTTATAATAAAGTATTAAAATATAAATTATTGCACCTTATTCTCGCCTATTTCACGACCGATGGAGGATAATAGACTGTAAGAAGAATAGAAGGTAAGTAACTGACATTTATTATTTTTAAAAAAATTGTTAAACCGGTCCAACGTCCTAGAACATTTCGTAAAAGACATCACAACACATTATTAATAATTTTAAGTCACATAAGCATCTATGGTGCTGAATTGGGTAGAATTTTACCAACTTTTTCACAAAAAAGGCTGAAAATGCCAACGTGATACCAACGGGCCGATGAATGACAAAAAGGGCTGAATTTGGTACAATTGTACCAAGTATGGCAACACTGTACTTGAGAGAACAAGTTGACACTTGCTATACGAACAACTGAACAGCGCCTCCAGGCAAGAACAATAAAATTTTGCTGATTGGAGTGCTATCTCTGGGTCAAGTCGAGAACTTTTCACCCTGCCCTCGTAGTTTTGGAAATTAACACACAAACACGATAGAAGAATCTTTAAAATTATGAATCTTTATTTTGTAAAAATGTAATTTGTTTCTTACTTCTATATCTGGTGCGTGGGGTCCCCGGGCTTTGTGATGAACAAATACGATGAGTGTGTGTATTCACGGAGTTCTCTCGTTTCCCCCTTCATTCTAAATTATTATCCACTTCATTATCATTGTCTCCTTCAGCCTCGGTGCATAATCGTGGGATGTTAAACTAAACAAAAAGTTCCTCTATTTGTAAATTAGACCTCCCCCTCCCCCCCCAAAAAAAACTATTCAAAGCTAAATTTCATGGTAATTTAATTCTACCTTTTGTCAGGAAGACAAATTTGAATATTCAAAATCAAGGGTAAGGGGAAAAAACAAGGAATGTCCATGTATGTGCTTTTTCGGGTGCTTTGTCCTATCTGTTGGTGACTCTTGGTACTATTTGACTGTATATGCCATGCATAGGTAGATGTAAAAATGTCCATGTAAAAAGGGGCAAAAGATGTAACTAACCCTATTCTTCTTACGCGGTTTTCAATATTAAATCGCAGTTTTCTCGACAATGCAGTTTTGTGACATTCCTTCTTTTTTCCGCCTACCCTTCAAATGCAAAAATAATGGAATACTAAGGTTTCAATATGTCAAAATAACCCTTGTCGAAATAATGTACTAAAATATAAAATGACTGAAAGAAAGATAGGATTCTTATAACAATATTTCTTATATTTATGTATAGTTACGCCACTTCGCACTTAATAACAATTCAACTTGCGCCAATGAAAAGAAACAAGAAATCTTGCACGTTTGCTTCTCGTTTCTTTGTTTTTCTAAGGTAGACCAATATTTAATTAATATCCACAATTGTATTAATGTTTAATTTAACATAGATTTAGATTTATATACTTGTCTATGACTGATGTATCTACATCATACTTGCTTTATATTGCAGAATTTAATCCAATGCATAACCCTGTATGAATCCGAAATATAATTTTCAACCCATCCGAATTTTTAGCATCCTTTCGTAAATTCTTTAACATTTTTTTCTGCCATGAAATTATCTTGGACATGATACTGCAGTATTGTAATAACGATATCATTACATGGATGTATGGAGTAAACATTTGAAAATAGCTTTTAAAAGCGTGAATTGCAAACTTCACTCCGGTCCTTCTGTATATACTAGCGAAAAAGAAAAGCGCTTAGTGGTAAAATGGTATAGAATGGTAAGCTGGTATAGAATGGTAAATCATATCTTCGTTGTAAGTCTGGTCAGGACAGAACATCAGCATTAGCCGCACTTGAAATAGAACAAAAGATAGCCTCTAAGCTTGAAGAAGATAAAATTATTGACAAAGGCCTATTCAGAAAGTCGTCGCAGATGCGCTACAGTTTGTGTCCAGCAAGTAATTTGTAAATGCAATGTGGCAGAACCTTGTCAGATGGATGCAAGAACAGCATAAAAAGTGGTGGTGTAATATTATACCAATTATTATTTTATATGTACTTCGTTGATTAGATTTTTTATGCTTACGGACGTTCAAGTATTACGGCGTATACCCACCTCTAAGTTTTGGAAACTATCTTATATCTACCTAAAATTTAGGAAGTACGTGGGTATACGCTACATTCGATTCATAGTATACTGACTTGATTGGGAAAAAACAACTACTATTTTTTTTATATATTGTATTTCAAAACAAAAAAAAGTTTCACTAAACAGGTGGTCGTCAGGCTGTGGTCGCGAATGATGTTTATTTATTTATTTATTTATTTATTTATTTATTTATTTATTTATTTATTTATTTATTTATTTTTAATGTTTGCGTTTTAGAGGTGTGGGGATCCAGTTTTCTGAGAATCCCTTCTACCTAGGTATAATGGAAAACACCACTCTGAACCTGCAGTAGTTTTTCCTCAAGATGTCACATGCGCTGTCCTTACCTTCTGGAAAAGACCTCTGATACTATAATAAAATAAAGCCAAGCTGTTTCTAAATATTTTTCTTGGAAACTCTTAGAAATTCTTTTATTTCTAAAGATCAGTGGGAGATAGAGTTGAGTGGTGAGGAGAGTAGGGAGTAGGGCATATATCCAGGTGGTGACATTGAAGTTCTTCTGTTTTGACATAGCAATGACCACAGTTTTGCCCTCTTTGGTCCAAATTCAAAGTCTACCTATTGGATGCAATTTGAGCAAGGCAATACGAAATGGAACCAGTTCCTTTTCAATCGTGTAAGGAAGTTCCGAAAAAATAAATCTTTAGTTCAGGGGTTAAGAGGAAATTAAATGAATATATTTGCGCTAAGAAATCGTTGGCCCTCACAAAAATAACAAAACACGTTATCTATCATCGGTCTAGTTTGAAACATACATCGTTCCCAATGCCATCAAATACAACAGCGAAGTTCGGATTAGTAGTGCTCATTTGTAGCCGCAATTGACATCAAAGAAAGTGGCGATTGATTTTTATAAATACTCAGCAGCTAGTACTAGTAGTAGTTTTTCCGCAACAACTGAAAAAAAAAGCTGGGGTAAAAATAAACATTTCTCTTTGTTGTTTCGGTTTCGTTCAGATAAAAAATATTTGAAGAAAATTTGTTAACAGGAGGAGGTGGAAAACAAAAGTCAGGAGAGATCTAGCGTATAGCATGTCACAGCAATCTTTGAACATTTCAGTAGAGCCGTCACTTGTACTAGCCGAACTTCATTTGCTTAGTAGTGATTAAACTTTATTTTTGGATTGACGAATTAAGAGTTGCTTCGCAATTTGCAAGATGTCCAAGAAGGTGTAAGAAAATTGGTTAAAAAGGGAAAGAGGCAATAACTGTAAATTCCGTTGACGAAAATGTAAAAGCAAAGATATTGAGAAATAGGGAAAAAATCCGAAGAACAAGTTCATTTGTCAACTACTACTTCAGAAAAAGACGTAAGAACATTTATTTATTAATTTATTGATTTCACATTATAAAGGTTGTTATGGCATCTCCGGCTTGATAACGATGTCAGAGGGATAAGGTCCTTCGTTAAAGACACTGCAAAGGAAACTAACTGGGGCCTGTAAGTTAGGCACTATTCCTATATTTGCGTGCTACGAATGAAGAAAAACCTGTCAAGATAGCTGATCTGCAAAAGAGTTTCCACACCTTCTTCACCGATTTATTGAGCTGAGCGAAGCGAAGCTCTTATACTCGGGTTAGCCGTTTGGTTGTCCGCGAACTCCTCCTAGACCGTTTGGCCGATCTTAACCAAACTTAGCACGCTGATAGA
The DNA here is from genome assembly GCF_964235325.1 of Thermobia domestica. Classification (NCBI taxonomy): domain Eukaryota; kingdom Metazoa; phylum Arthropoda; class Insecta; order Zygentoma; family Lepismatidae; genus Thermobia; species Thermobia domestica. The sequence goes on from NC_137458.1 coordinate 159,124,447, forward strand.
GTATGTCGTGCTGAGTGACAACATAGGTCGAAATCAAAAATCCGATGTACCATCGAGGAATAATCACCGAAAAACGCTTGCATAGACTTAACATGGGGAAAAAGTTTTCACGCGATTTTTTTGTCAACAATTAAAAATGGCATTTATTACTGCATAATGGCCAGGAATGATTACGTAGTTTAAGCGGTATACGGACAAAATCTCGCGGCCGAAACGTCGCCGCCCAGAATCTCGCCGGCCAAAACCTCGCGGGACAAAATCTCGCCGGGCCAAAACCTCGCCGCCCAAAACCTCGCGGGACAAAACCTCGCGGGACAAAATCTCGCCAGGCCAAAACCTCGCGTGGCCAAAACCTCGCCGCCCAAAACCTCGCCGCCCAAAACCTCGCGTGGCCAAAACCTCGCCGCCCAAAACCTCGCGGGACAAAATCTCGCCGGGCCAAAACCTCGCCGGGCCAAAACCTCGCCGTGCCAAAACCTCGCCGCGAATGAAACTTTTCTTTAAAATTAACCCAATGTGTTTCCTAATATTCAATTCCACATTACAAATAATAATAATAATAATAATAATAATAATAATAATAATAATATACAAAACATCGGGCTTTCTCCGGTTATTACCGTTTCCTCCCACTTTCTTTATTCGATCATTTCCTTCATCCTTGTCATCTACGTCTCCTTTAACCTATAGGACATAATCAAGGGACGTCGTAAAAACTCATATATTGTTTCATATTTTCAAAAATATTATTAGATTTTTGTTAAAATTTTAAGTTTTTGGATGTTCCAAAGTTCACGAAACTAACCTCGTTAGTTGTCATTACTTTCCTTTTGCAGACTTTCTTTCCCTATAACCAGTTTAAAAACATCCTGTCGCCCTACCTTCACATTGTAATCCTCTAATACAGAAATAGAATTTTCATATGGTATTGCGGGACTTGGTCAAATACCCGTGATACTTCTTCTGGAACAGCGTCTTTTATACCGTCATCCTTATCATCTGTTGGAACATTTACATTTTGGTCAGGCGAGATTTTGGGTATGGCGATATTTTGGGGCGCGAGGTTTTGGCCCGGCGAGATTTTGGCCCGCGAGGTTTTGGGTGGCGAGGTTTTGGCCAGGCGAGGTTTTGGCCAGGCGAGGTTTTGGCCCCGCGAGATTTTGGCCCGCGAGGTTTTGGGCGGCGAGGTTTTGGCCAGGCGGGGTTTTGGCCCGGCGAGATTTTGTCCCGCGAGGTTTTGGGCGGCGAGGTTTCGGCCTGGCGAGATTTTGGGCCGCGAGGTTTTGGGAGGCGAGGTTTCGGCCAGGCGAGGTTTTGGTCCGCGAGGTTCTGGCCGCGAGGTTTTGTACCCAAACCAGTTTAAGCTCGCTCAGCTCATTTCATTGCAATCGGGTACATCCATTGCATTCCTAGTTATTATTATTATTATTATTATTATTATTATATTATTATTATTATTATTATTATATTATTATTATTATTATTATTATTATTATTATTATTATTATTATTATTATTATTATTATTATTATTATTATTATTATTAAAGGAATTTACACCTGTGCGAACATCCCTGTGCGAATTTAATTGGAAACAGCTGTGCGAGTAATTCTTTGTTTTTCTTTTTTACTTTTTTTTTTTTTTTTTTTTTTTTTAATGATAGCCGGCCATCCTTACTGTTCTTTCCAAGCTTTTCTCTGACAGATTAAGTTAATGCTAGAATAGTACATCAGTTTATAACTTCGGGCAGCGTCCTTTTCAAATCCTGTCTGACAGTGTGCTCAAGATTTAATAATTTAATAAGCAGTGATGGAACACCTTTCAATATCTGAGAAAATGTCTGATCATGGAAATTGTAATCTACCTAGAGGAGCTAGACTTGCGGGTTTTCTTATTTGCTTCCTCGGTTTTAATTTCTAAAAGAACCTTAAAAATTCAAATTTGAATTTAAAAAGTGGAAAATTTCCATTTTTTAGTTTACAACTTTATTTCTTTTAGGAAAGACTTTTAGGAAGAGAGCTTTTTTTGTAATCTATTTTTCGTTTTTTTCCAGTGTGTGTATTTGTTTTATTTTATCGTATTTCATTTATTTAACAATGATCGTAATACGGCAAATTATGGATGTGTTAAAATATCGAATAGTACTTTTGATAAAGTGGATACTTTCAAATATCTAGGATCAATATTAACTGACAGAAACGATACACGAAGAAATTAAATGTCGACTGAAAGCAGAGAATTCATGTTATTATTCAGTTCAAAGTCTCTTGTCGTCGCGAATTATATCGAGGAATTCGGAGCTTAAAATATGTAAAATGATAATTATGCCTGTTGTTCTGTGCGGTTGCGAAGCATGGTCGCTTACTCTGAGGGAAGAACATAGACTGAAAGTATTTGAGAACAAGATCCTGAGACGAATATTCGGACCCAAGAGGAACGGGAATGGGGAATGGCGGAAACTTCATAACGAGAAACTACATAATTTATACGGTTTGCCAAACATTGTTAGGGTCATCAAGTCTAAGTTACGAGGCTCAGGTGGGCAGGTCATGTAGCCAGAATGAAAGAAAGTAGGAACGCTTTTCAAAGTCTTGACTGGTAGACCCATAGGAAAACGACCATTAGGAAGACCTAGGCGCAGATGAAAGGACAATATTAAGTTGGATTTCGCAGAAATAGGAATACAAAGTAGAAACTGGATCCAGTTGACTAAGGACAGAAGTTAGTGGAGAGCTTTTGTGAACGCGTCATTGAACCTCCGGGTTCCATAGGCCATAGAGTTATTTATTTAGTTATTAACAATCACTAGATACATACAACTAAGAGGCAATTTTATACCGGATACCTAACAACAATAATAACAGTGGAAAGGATTTGGGAAGGTATCGGCCATGGCCTGTTTAGTAGGTACTATCCCGGGATTTGCTTGGTAGGACTGAGGAAAACCCCAGTCAGGATAGTCGGCAGTGGAAATCGAACCCACGATCTACCGAATGCAAGGCGAACGCTCTAGCAATTGAGCTACTTCGCTAGGCAAGATTGTCGTTTGTGATTTTTCTTTTTGAATTGCTCCAGCAGGAAACTTGAGTCTCGACCCGAAAGAAATTATTGGACTAAAGTTTTGGATCGGTATATCGAAACTACCCGACTGTAACTTCGGAGCTGGCATCAGGACTTAATTCAGCCATAAATTGGCCTCGAATTGGAAGTACAACTACAACCATTTCTATAACCTGACCTACTTAACGCAGAGAGTTAAATAAGGTCTTAAATTAACCTATTATATTGTAAGTAATCTTTTCTTCTTCTTCTTCTTAGTCTCTGGTTGATAGGTTAAACGGTTCGATAACTATTCTCCAAAATGTAGCTCTGTATCCAGGTTTTTATTTTTGTTACTTCATATACATATCCTGCTTGTTCGAACCTTAATGGCGCAAAGCGTTGTGGTGGATTTCAGAGCAAACCGTACCTGTGTTGTCAAGAAATACCAAGTTCAAGAGTATGGAGAAAGTAGATACAGAATTTCTCAACTTAAGTCAAGGTCTCGTAGATAATTGTTGATTAAATTGAGCAAGGTTTAATTAAGTATTGCGTAATTTCCCGAATATCTTGAATGTGGCATTTTTCGAAAATACAAGTATGGTTTTCCCTGAAATTCCCCATACTACAGCTTCTTTTAACACTATTAGTGTTTGAGCTACTAATGCTCAAAGTTCAATTTTCTGCACTTTCCCGCGCTCGTAATAAGAAAAGGGCGCCGCTTTCGACTTCGGAGTAATAGTTTTTTTTTTTTTTGCTTGTTTTCGTGTCTAGTTTCAATTCCCAAGCGCTGTAATAGGAATTATGAAACACCCTACATAGGGTCTATATATATATATATATGGGGGGGTGACAAAGGATGGAGCGTATACCCACCTAAAATATTAGCATTACATCACTGCTGTTACCTATTACTTACTACATTATTTGTAACTATTTTCTCACCGCGGTTGCCGGTCAATATCCGCGGTTGCCGCGCCACCCGATTCAGCGAATTATCGTGAGTACACAATATAATACACACACACACTTTATACATACATATATATATATATATATATATATATATATATATATATATATATATATATATATATATATATATATTATTTCATTTGCAAATATAGCCCCCGCAAACTCAGAACTCTGGCTACGTCCGTGGTACCACCCCGGCATTTGCCTGGTGTGAGCAGGAACCAACAAACTTGACTACTTGATTGCTCTAAGTTGTAACGAGGAAAGCGATAGTAAAGGGTAGATTGAGTTATTAACTGGCGAACAAGAAACACCTAAAGTGCCTCTACAAATATCGAAAAACCTTATGACTACTTTCTATTATTAAACTTTGTAGCTGTATTTGCTTAATGGAGTTATATACATATGGTGATCAGAAAAATGGAAACACCTGAACGAAATTGCAACTTACCAGATTAATATGGTGTCTGGCCACCTTTCGCCTTCAGAACAGCCTTGATGCGACGTGGGATGGAGGCATAGAGATCGTGAATGGTAGGAAGTGGAATTTTACACCATTCCTCGTGCAGGGCATCGGACAGTTCTGTGAGAGAGGATGGAGATGGAAATTGTCGCCGGAGTCGTGTTTCCAAGACGGACCACAGATGTTCAATTATGTTGAGATCTGGGAATTGGGCGGGCCAGGGGAGGTGTTGAACTTCATCCCGATGTTCCTCAAACCACGCTGCAACAACGCCAGCTGTGTGAATGGGTGCATTATCATCCTGGAAGATGGCGTCATTGTCCGGGAACAACATCCGGACTATAGGATGCAAGTGGTCTCCTAAAATTGCGACATAATCGTTGGCAGTGATTTGTCCACTAAGTGTGACCACAGGACCCAATGAAAACCATGATATGGTGGCCCACAGCATCACCGAGCCGCCGCCATGTTTCAAGTTGGGCGGAGACACTGCAGATCATAAGCTTCTTTGGGCGTTCTCCACACACAAACACGGCCCGTGGTTAGGAATAGGGTGAAGGATGACTCATCCGACCATGTTACACATTTCCAGTCCTCAACGGTCCAAGTTGCATGGTCGCGGCACCATTTGCGGCGTGCGAAAGCGTTATGGTCCCTGATGAGCGGTTTGGCCCGTGCAACACGACTCCGTAAGTTCATGTCATGTAATTCGCGGCGGACTGTGATTGTCGAAACAGGGTGTGGGAGGTGCTGGTTGAGTTCCTCCGTCACTTGCTCCGCAGTGGCTGAACGGTTCTGCGTGACAATGCGCTTTAATACCCGGCGTGACCTGTCACTCATGATTTTCTTCCGCCCACTGTTCCGCTTCCCCGATCTGGTTTTCCCGTGTGTTGTGTAGGCCGTCATCACCTTCAACACTGTCCCACGCGACACACCTGACACAGTAGCTACTGCCGTCACACTCACTCCACATAACCGCGCACCAACAATTTGCCCTCTTTGAAAATCTGAGAGGTCTCCCATTTTACACTACCTCCGTCTGCTGCAGCCGCTGGACACTGCTGTTCCACTGCGCCTGACGTAGTATGGAGATCGACCTAACACACCACCACCAGCGGTCCGGCACTGCGGGCGCCACGACTGCCAACCCCTACATCTGACGTGTAGCCAACTAGAGGTGTTTCCATTTTTCTGATCACCATCTGTATCTCTCTCTCTCTCTCTCTCTCTATATATATATATATATATATACACAGTGGTGCCTCCCCCTCATGTCCATGATGCACCCCCCTCAATTGTCTATTCGTAAGTGTTCTTCCACGAAAAAAATCTTTTCGATTAATTTTTACACTCCCTCAAATATATTTATATAGATTTTTAACCCCACCCAAATATTTCAATGACGCAGTTTGCGGGCACCCCTGATATATATATATATATATATATATATATATATATATATATATATATATATATATATATATATATATATATATTAAATACTTCATTTGTCTGAAAATGTATTACATGAAACTTACAAGTATTTAAATAAAGTCATATTATTCTATAAAAAGTAATAACAGACAAAAATAAGTTTTTAAACGATTGAGGTATATTTTATTCTAACGTTTTGAATTATCATATCCACATTCATATATAGTATGTCTTATAAACGAAAAGATAAATAAATCTATATATTGTGTAATACATTGTGCCCCTTAAATTTTATAAGGAAACTAGCTGAAATGCTCGTTTTTTGCATGGGGAGAATAGGTCTATGGAAAACATTTGAACTTCTTTCTTCATTAAGATACACATTTTAATTAAAGTGTAATTATAAAAGCCCGAAATATACTCTATTTTTTGCGTATATTTTTAACTCTTTCATCCCAAAGATTCATTTCAAACGCGCAATCTCTTCACTTTATGCGATCACAAGCAACTAACATCTATTCCAGTATAGCGAAAAAGGAAGAGATTGCCACGTGGATTTATAGTTGTATTGAATTTAGTTATGCGGGGAAGTTGCTGATACATAATGTTAATAAAAACGTGAAGGTGAATGCAAAATAATTCCAGGGATTCCCTATGACAACCACCTTAGGGATCGACATCTCATAATTGTACGGTGCGTATGCCAACCAGGTGAGGATTCATATGGACAAAGAATCAAGTCCTACCAGCAGAGCGCATCTCTGCTTTATCAGGAGATGGAATGGGAAATCGTGTCATTCGATTTCATGGCATTCCTGTTCCAGTCTAATGGATTTATCAGCGAGTTGAGATGACGGCACCTTCACTGTTCTCTAGAAAGCTGTAGGGAGAAGTTTCGTTGTTTACGCTTTGCTGAAGTTCGCTTGATTGGGAACGTATGTGTTGGGCGATAGTTCTCAGTGCTCGAAGTGTAGCACACCACCATTGGTGGTGGAGGCGACTTTTTCGTAAGGTGAGAAATTGGTCCGATATAAACAGAAATACATTCTATACAGTAGCCACGTGGAGTTTTCTTAAGTGCTCAGCAATCAGTACTCTGGTTCTCATAGTCATCATCTCTTGTGGTATTCTAGACTAGCGTTACAATACCGAAAAATTGTATATGACCTTCCTGAAATTGTAGTATGCGTTTTTTTTTTGTTTTTTGTTTTTTGTTTTTTGTTTATCGAAAAGGTATTACGTTTGAAGAGAATAGTGACACACCTCATACACACTGAAGGAAACACCCTCTATTCCATTTTTCATTAGCCTTCCCCGCTGCTCCTGTGGCTAGAATCCTTTGGTACAATTGGACCTGCGTTCGATTTCCAGCAGCAGAGAACTGAAAGCATTACGGTGATTCTCATTCCACCTTCTCTAGATCCACAAACATTACTTTCGTGGAGTCGTAGTAACTCACTGGTAGAGCGCTCACGTCTGGTGCGTGAAGTCCCTGGCTCGATTTCAGATTGCACCAAAGGAGCTTTGCAATAGACAAGAACATTGTGCGTGAGTTTCCTCAGGGTTTTCCCGATCCCTCCTACCTTCTTCATTCCATTTCGTTCATCATCATTGCCATCTCTTTTAGCCTCAAAGTGTAATCGTTGAACGTTAAACTGTCAGTGGCTTTCAGCTGATGTGTCGCGACACACTGGTATATTGTGCAGTTCCATTCGGGTGTGTCGCGAAATTCAGAAATTAAAAATCGTGAAACATTTAACGATTGAGTTAAAATCAATTTTAAGACAAAATGTATCATTTAACGCCTTCAACGACAGCAACAACATTCAGTACTACATAGAGTTACCACTGTATACAAACTTCCAGTCTTACACTATTATAATTTATATTATTATTAATAAAATCAAACAAGTGTGTCGCGATGTTGTGGGCGTTCAGTACAAGGTGACCAGACGTCCCGTTTTAGCCGGGACAGTCCCTTATTTTCAACCGTTGTCCCGTTTTTTTCTGATTCTCAAACGGGACGCCCAAATGTCCCGTTTTTAAGCAAACATGACCCAGGTGTCCCGTACTCATTCAAAATATAAATGGTCAATGTTAATTCTACACTCTTCCGTATCAACACTCATTGGGAAGGTTCAGTCGTGCCTAGAACTTCTGAATATTCAAATGAGAATTGAGTGTTCTGTGGTTCAAGTGGAAATTGAGTGGAGAAACGCTGTGTTATCATTCTTACTTGTGTATTTTGTAAATTGAAAACACTGCTGAGTCCCAAAATGCAATGTGGAAGTCAACCTCCCCCCTCCCCCCGACGCCGATTCGTATGCGTCCCGTTTTTGAAAGTAAAAGTTCTGGTCACCTTGGTTCAGTAGTGTGTCGTCAGTCAAACAAGGTTGGGAACCATTGTTATACATACATAGAGCAGCAGAAAACTAATATAAATTAACAATTGAACCGATTTATTAGTCAACAAAAAATACTTTTAAATTAAATAAATACATAGTCACAAAATTCAAAATACAAATACAGTTTCTTTAAAAATCAATAACCAAGAGTTAGTCGACATGAAAGACATATTACGAAATCTAAAAATGGTGTCAACTATTGGGAGGAAAAAGATTAGAGCAGTTCTTTGATTGCTCCTTGCGTGCGCGCTAACTAAAGATTTTCTATGACCTTTAAAACTTCCTTTATATAATATACGATATAATATTGTTTCTTGTTGACAACATAGAAGAAGTAGAAGTAGGGCAGTATAAGCATACAGACAGACAAAACTTCATTTTAAAAAATAAAGAAGTTCAAAAGGTCATAAACTTTAGTCATGCAGCCAGACAAAGTAACAGTAGGAATATAAAATTTATTGATCTTCTTTAGAATTATTATTATTATTATTATTACTCTACTTAAGACGGAAAAATCTACAGTCCAGGCATTACATACTGGTTAAAGAATATGAGGCGTTCGAGATAAGGACGAACTTAACGTAAGACTACTTCGTATAATTCGTTCTATGTACTAATACCTAACTGATTTGTAACAGCCAATTCTCGTGTCTACAGTATATGCATACATTGTCGTTCGTTTTTCTCTTTATATAATTTCTTATAAATGGCACTACGTTGGGATATGAATTTCAAATCTAAATGTAAAATGTAAATCATACTCTTTATACAGTTTTGCAAACTAAGGATGTTAAGTATCACATACATCCATAGATATATTATTTCGATCGTTCAGAGTGACAGGTTTTAAGGAAACAAGCCTTTGTTGAATTCCCCTTACCATCCTGAAGGCCTCATATGATACACTGATATTAAGAAATAGTTGATTCACTATGGAGCCTGGAGCAGAAGCTCAAGCGTGTTTGCTGCGAATTATATCACTCGAGGATTATTTTAGCCTCTAATTGTTATTATAATTTATGTGGGGCGTGTCCACTAAATATCTGTACTGTTTCTGACGTAACATAACTAGGCAAGGAATACAGTATATTGGAAAACAAAAGCACGTCAGTTAGCAGTGTTCCCAGCCGTGTGGATTATATGAGTTATGCCGCTGTTGTGTTTGTCGTCACAAAGATGAAACGGCTTTTATTTCCCTAATTTCTTTCTTTCTTTTTTCTTTTCTTTTATTTGAAGAAATACGAATACACTTTTATTCATTCCGTGCAGGGGTGGCAAAACCAAAGGCGTTGCTCTTTGTTATCTATTTCACTTATTTCTTTATTTCCAACGAAAGTTAATGTGATGGAGACGGCAACCATCACAGTTTCATTTAAATGTGTATTCTACCGGGTTGAGTTCACATAATTCCCATAAATCTATTCTTCCCTGAGAAGAGGGGCATTTCAGACCGTATGTAATAGAAACAAAATCGTTAGAGTCGGTTTCGAGAAAACAGTGTTCTTATCTTCGCCCTTTATTGACTAAACTATCCTTATAAGTGGATGTGTGTACGGGTTTCACAAATTGTGGTAGTCACCCACATAAGTACCTGGACCCCTGACTGTTATAATTCTTTTACTTGGGGTCCAGGTACTTATGTGGGTGACTGTACCACGTGCGTACGGGTTTCACAAATAGTGGTACAGTCACCCATATAAGTACCTGGACCCCAAGTAAAGGAATTATAACAGTCAGGGGTCCAGGTACTTATGTGGGTGACTGTACATGTGTCACTTTTAGGATTGTGTATGATATTAAAAGACAAACAACAATAGATCTAAATACAATTTTCTGCTTAACAGTGTACATTGTTTAAATACATTACACAAATAATCTATAACATCCCAGCATAATAAACACTCAATTGCATTAGACTAGCAACGAACGAGTATTTTTAACGCCATAAATACTTCTTTCTCTCAATTTTCTCGCAACTATGCACGAGAATATATTCTAAAGTAGTGCTATTCAACCTTTTTTTCTCTCGTACCCCTATACACAGTTTACCATCCAGTTGTGTACCCCTGATGCTGTTTAAAAGAAATTAAATCGAAATTAACTTATTAAACTTAATACACATGTTCTGTTAATTAAAAGGGGAACAAACAGAGACCCAACGAAAGGACAGTCAGTGTGCTAATCAAAATCTTATTTATAGAGGGATAAAGTGCACATCCGAAAAAATTAACATGGCAAATTTCAAAACATATGGGAGACATTCAGTTCTATTGAAGAGAATTTTCTCCTCATCCTCCCTGATAATTTGTATAATGAGGGCAATGTTAAAAATTCAAAAACTAAAAGTAACTTGTGACGTTATCAATGTGAATCAAAATATTTTGGACAACCCTTATACCTGTATATGCAGGCAAATTTCTTGGAGTTAACGCTCACCGAAACGGAATTCTCGAAAATGCAAAGCTAAAGAATTCCTCCCTTCCAAATGCTTGTGTGTGTGTGATTGTTCCCCACATCTCTCTTCGCATAGCTTAATTTAGGGAAAGAAACCAGAACAATGTGACGCTTCAACCTACATCTGTATAAACTGAAGTACGAAGTAACGAACTATATTTTATAATTTGCATTTTTGCTAATTAACTTAATAGTTATTGTTCATTTTAATATTTGTGCAAGTGTAATCATTATACTATTAACAACGCAACAATCCATGTATTAGTTCCTATGAAAGGAGCAGCTACCTAAAAACTGAATGTTTTGGTAGAAATATTTTCTCGCCAAGAAGTGTATTCTTAGGCACCCATTGTCTGAAAAAAAAAAAAAAAATCTCGCATGCAGTAAGTAGTGGGAGAAGCCGCTTATCATGGACTGATGCATTACTTATCCCACTTAAATTAACATTCACATGTTTATTATGTAATAAATTAGTTGAACATCACTCTAGTGAATTGATTGTATCATGAACTAGTACTTGTCAACTAATATAAAAATGTATTGCTGTCAAAAGTGCTTCGTAAATTACTTTCTCTCAAGATAAAATTTTCACTCATCACTTCAGGAAACCTGCTCCACGAAATGTAGAACCATAGGATAAAAGATTTTCACTACTAAATGGTTAAAAGTTATCAACAAAATTAAGTGCAAGAATAAAATGCGTTAATTTTCGTCAATCTCAGTGGATGTTGGAACAATAATGTGTGAGGGGTGAAACCAGTTGAGAAATTGGTGAACATGTTTCTTACTAACAGTGAATAAGGAAAACTCGTATTTTACCGCGTTATACTCGTGTACGCGTTTCGTATTCCAGAAGGGCCCATAATCTTACTCACTGTGATTGCTTTCTTTAAGTGAAATTCAGTTTGTGCTCATAAACTGAGTAGAGACTATAATAAATCAGCATCTCTCTCATTATTTTGATTTTTTGTTCTACTAAAATTTACGTATCAAGTGAAAATCAAATAATTCAAATCGTCATATGTTATTTTTCATAATTATTTTTGTGGTCATTCAGTCATTTATTATTGATGCAAAATGATGGTTTAATATTTTATTAGAAAAAAGATTGGTACTTCAGGTAATCTTTGAATATATTTATCTGTATCTTTGAATATATTTATGTAGCTGTTAGAAAGAACGTACACGATTGGTTGAAAGTGGAGTTTGGCTCAGGCAATAAATAATAACCCTGGGTGATATTCAGATTGTATTTCTCTACATTGAATCTCTGGAAACGTTTGAAACTTCTACAGATCACCTGAATAGAAACAACTTGAAATTAAAAGTTGCGACCTCCACGTATAGAAGCACGGAATGGAGCTTTGATCATAGTTGGCGCAGAAGGAAGCAGAGAAGATCTGCAAGGGGCTTAATTGGGACGAAATTAAACTACAGTTAATTTTACAGTTTTTCTGTAATATCTTCAAAATAAACAAAAGTAATCGAAAGGAGGATACGCAGTGGGTTAGACAATATTATTTTGCATGAGATACAGTTACTATGACTCACCAATCTGCTTTCATTTTACAACTATTTATAGATTCGGCATTTCTTTGCGGGTCTATAAAAGTCTGCTGTCCCAATGAACAGTGTGGACTACTACGATGATACATTTTATTAACTACAATTGTATTGTGTGTAGCTTATAACATAATGTCATATTAATAATGCTACATACAGGCAAAGTCAAAATGATGGATCCGCTTTCAGAAATGTATTGTGTGAAATCTAACAAACATGGTTTATTATGAAATATGTGCTAAGAAAGGTACCCGTAAACTGTCAAAATTTGTTTGGAACATATTGACAAATGCTCTATGTGCGCACTTCGAGTAACACGGCACACATCAAGCCTATAGTTCATTTCCTGCCAAACCTTTCCCAGCATGTTGCGGTCAATATCAGCAATGGCTGCTGTGATGCTGGCATGCAGGTCACTCAATGTTGTTGGAAGTGGTGGTACGTAAACATGATCCTTTAGAAACCACCATGAAAACATCACATGGAGTTAAGTCATGTGTACACTAATCACAGATTTGTTTACATGATAATGAAGCACACAGAATGATTTCTGCCTTCCATTCAAGGCCATTTTCCTTAACTGCTCGCTGCTGATTCCTAGCGGTAGAAAGTAGAAACACTGGGTAGAAACTAAACTTTGCAAGTTAACCTTTCGAAGCGCCTGTCTCACAATAACACATGTTTATCAGATTTCACAGAATAAATGTCTGAAATCGGGTCCATCATTTTGACTTGCCCTGTATAGTAGTTTGCGTAATATATTGGCATCCCTTATTATTTCATGTTATAGCAAGCTTCCAGAGACTAGAATATAAGTCTGTAATTTGTGTTTCTCAAAAATTTTGCGATGTGTTTTCAATGTGTAAGATTATAAAATGTTGTAAATTGATCAATATTTACGTTAATAAAATACATATTTTATGTGTACGTATTTAGATATCTATTAGGTCAATAAATTGCTATTCAGTATATATTCAAACCCAAAAGGCGGCGATATTTTGTCACTGAAAAAGAAAGATAGACATATAAAGGGCCCCACTATTTTCAATAGCTTCGGGCCCCATCAAACCTAAATCCGGCACTGTGTATTATATAATGATTTGTTTAACATGTAGTTGGTACAATGCAGTGCAAGGGGACATTCTCTCTCCTGCTCAAACATTAGGTGCTTAACTTCCCGCGAACCTTACGAATTCCCTTCCCGAGGCTATAAGAGACGTTCCTAGTACTCGAACCAAAGTTATATGAGATTTTTTAGTAAGGGAAGTTCAATTTATATTGGTAATTGTACCGCGGACTCTCGTTAATGATGGGGGCCGCGGTGGCTCAGTGGTACAGCGTTCACCTCTGGTGTATGGGGTCTTGGGTTCAAACCCTGCTCCCGCCAAGTGAACTTTGTAGTGGACAAACACCGTGTGCGTGGGTTTCCTCGCGGTTCCCCGTTTCCTCCCACTTTCTTCATTCCACCATTTCACTCATTTCTCATCTTAACCGTCTCCTTTAGCCTAGCCGGCATAATCGTGGGACGTAAAACTAAAAAATTTCAAAATTTTCTCGTTAGTGATGGTTGGTAACTAGCCTAGAATCCCCATCCGTCGTATCTTAGCTAAACTCCCACAGAAGCATAACGGCACCCGAACCTGGTACCGTCGTAAACTTTAGAACCTGTTAATGAGATGACCGAGCTTGTTTCTGGGACGCCAACTCCTCGATCCTTGGTTGAATCTTCGAGAGTGCGAGGATCAGAGCTGATTCCCAATTCAAGCAATTCCTGTGTTTCGTTTTTATTGATGTTAATGCAGAGCAACCCTATTCACACAAATATATTGAAGGAAATGGAAAAAGTGAAATAGCACACACTCATTGTACTCTTTTCGAGCATAAATACGAAAGTCAAAATTGACAAGTTATCGAATTTCATTTGCAGTGAACTGTTAACAGACATTTCTAGCAAACCTCCAGAACATCTTCACGTACCCCGATTGAATAGCACTGCTCTAAAGCATGCAAAAAAAAAGAAAAGAAAAAAAGAAAAAGAAAAAGAAAAGAAAAGAAAGAAAGAAAGAGGGAGAGAGAGAGAGAGAATTATTAGCTCAATGTGATTTATCGACTGAGTGAAAAGAAAAATAAACTTTAAGAGTTAATCATAATCTCTATAATCTTACTTCATACTGTCGTCTTGAAAGTATGTATCTATTAAAAAGCTGCAATAGCAATTAAAAGCGACTGAGCTACAACCTATAACTTTGGCTTTCAAATCTTTTATTTATGATTATGTGTGATTTCACGTTTAACAGAGACAAACATTTTGAGCCTGTGTACTTTAAATAAATTAGTTGACTAGATCTTTTTCATAAAGTTGGTGTTTTAAAATTATTGTTCAAAGCCCTTGTATTTTAATAAGCCTTCTCTAAAATCAATGCACGTGAATTGTGCTTCCATCTTCCGAGTTCTTTTAAACTATATGTTATGGACGTGTATATGTTTGTGCTCAATCGTTTCGACAATGAGATCTCGGAAACTACAGGCTTTAGATAGAAAGATGACGTTTTTACTGATCGATTGGAAATTTTACGTAGATTGTCCAGTTCTAATTGAATATTTTAAAAAAAAAACAAAAAAACATGGCCATTATTTCTTTATTACATTTTAAGGGTACACTGGAAGAGTTCAAATTAAAAAAAAAAAAAAAACTACAGCATCATATCCTACGCATTATACATTACAACACCACAATGTTGTATATAGGGGTTACATATGTCTCAGGCGTTTTTTTCATGGCCAAATAACAATGAAAAAGAAAGGATAACCATTTCTCGAGTCTAAGATAAATCTTTATTTTTTGAGTGTTTTGCCCAATGAACACCATATATAACTGACATAATAATTAATTGTATATGTAATATATTTGCTTATTACATACTGCATGCAAGAAGAAAGAAAACACTGGTCATGCATTCCAACCGGAAGTAGGCTCACATCTTGCAAAACGGTGCGAGATATTGAAAAAAAATAATCGATAATCTCTCCTTTTTATGATACGCCTTGCCGATTTTTTAAAATCAAGACGTCTTTCACTTGTGTCTGTAAAGGGACATGTACAAATGTGTGAGGAATGAGATGAACATTTGTGCTCATATGCAAATGATGCGCTGTGTAGAGAGTGCATGTTCAGCTGGTTAAAAAAAAAAAAAAACAAACTAAAGCATCATATCCTATGCACCTTACATTTTAACACAACACTGTTGTACATAGGGGTTGCATATCTCAGGCGTTTTCTTTCATGGCCAAATAATAATGAAAAAGGAAGGATAATCATTTCTCCAGTCTAAGATTAATATTTATTTTTGGAATGTTTTACGTAATGAACACCATATATAACTGCCATTATAATTAATTGTATATGTATTGTATTTGCTTATTACATACCGCATGCAAGAAAGAAAACACTGGTCATCCATGAATTTAAAACTCCAACCGGAAATAGGCTCAAACCTTGCAAACGGTACGAGATATTGAAGAAGTAATCGAAAAATCTCTCCTCTATGGTATCTCTTGCCAATTTTTTAAAGCAAGACATCTTTCTTTTGTGTCTGTAAACGAACATGTACAGATGTGAGGAATAACAAGGAGATTCATGCTCATATGTGAATGATGCGCTGTGTAGAGAGCACAGGTTCAGCTAGTCTATCTATTAAAATGCTACAAAAGCTATAAAAACGCCTAAACTCCAACCTCTAACTTTGGATTTCAAACTTTTGACTTACAGTTATTTGTGATCTCATGTTTAACAAAGACAATATTTTAAAGTATGTATACTTTAAATAAATTATTATTTAAATACATCTTTTTTTTAAATAAAGTTTATGTTTTAAAGCTATTATCCAAAGCCTTTGTGTTTTAATAAGCCTTCTCCAAAATCAATGCAAATGAACTGTGCTGCCATGTTTCGAGTCCTTTTAAACTATACTAGCTGAACCTGCGCTCTTTACACTGCGCATTATTCGCATATGATCATAAATATCCTTCTCATTCCTCACATCTGTACATGTCCCTTTACAGACACAAGTGAAAGACGTCTTGATTTTAAAAAAAAAAAATCGGTAAGGCGTATCATACAGGGGAGATTTTATCGATTATTTTTTCTCAATATCTCGCACCGTTTGCAAGATGTGAGCCTACTTCCGGTTGGAGTTTCTAAGTCATTCATGACCAGTGTTTTCTTTCTTTTTGTATGCAGTATGTAATAAGCAAATACATTACATACACAATTAATTATAATGGTAGTTACATATGGTGTTCATTGGGCACCACACTACAAAAATAAAGATTCTTCTTACTTTGGAGAAATGGTTGGTTATCCTTCCGTTTTCATTGTTATTTGGCCATGAAACAAACGCCTGGGACATATGCAACCCCTATGTACAACAATGTAGTGTTGGAATGTATACTGCATAGGGTATGATGTTTTAGATTTTTTTAAAAAATTCAACGCTTCCAGTGTACCGTTAAAATGTAATAAAGAAATAATTATTATGTTTTTTAACCATTCAATTAGAACTGGACAATCTACGTAAAATTTCCAATCGATCAGTGAAAACGTCATCTTTCTATCTAAAGCCTGTAGTTTCCGAGATTTCATTGTCGAAACGATTGACCAGAAACATATAAATGCCCACAACATATAGTTTGAAAGAACTCGGAAGATGGAAATACAATTCACGTGCATTAATTTTAGAGAAGACATTAAAATACAAAGGCTTTGAACAATAATTTTAAGACATAAACTTTATGAAAAAGATGTATTTAACTCATTTATTTAAAGTACACATACTCAAACATTATACATTCCAACACCACACTGTTGTATATAGGGGTTACATATGTCTCAGGCGTTTGTTTCATGGCCAAATAGTAATGAAAAAGGAAGGATAACCATTTCTAGAGTCTAAGATGAACCTTTATTTTTGGTGTGTTTTGTCCAATGAACACTATATATAACTGACATTATAACTAATTGTGTGTGTAATATATTTACTTATTACATACTGCATGCAAGAAGAAAGAAAACACTGGTCACACATGAATTAGAAACTCGAAACGGAAGTAAGTTCAAATCTTGCAAACGGTGCGATATTGTGAAAAAAAATAATCGAAAAAACTCCCCTTTACGATACCCCTTGTTTTTTTTTATTAATACGTCTTTCACTTGTGTCTGTAAAAGGACATGTACAGATGTGAGGAATGACAAGGAGATTCATGTTTATATGTGAATGATGCGCTGTGTAGAGAGCACAGGTTCAGCTAGTCTATCTATTAAAATGCTAAGATACCAATTACGAGCGACCGATCTCTAACCTATAACTTTAGCTTTCAAATCTTAGATTTACGGTTATTTGTGCTTTCACGTTTATAACAAAGACAAATATTTTTAAAAAGGTGTACTTTAAATAAATTACTTAAAGAGATATTCTTCGCAAAGTTTATCTTTTTAAATTATTGTTCAAAGCCTTTGTATTTTAATAAGTCTTCTCCGAAATAGATGTAATTGATTTGTGCTGCCATCTTCCGAGTTCTTTTAAACTATGTTTATATATTTGTGGTCAATCCTTTCGACAATGAGATCTCGGAAACGACAGGCTCTACGAAGATGACGTTTTCACTGATCAATTGGAAATTTTGCGTAGATTGTCCAGTTCTAATTGAATATTTAAAAAAAAACATGGATATTATTTCTTTATTATATTTTTAGGGTACACTGGAAGCGTTGAAATTTAAAAAAACTAAAGCATCATATCCTATGCGTTATATATTACAACACCACAATATTGTATATTGGGGTTGTATGTCTCAGGCGTTTATTACATGGCCAAATAATAGTGAAAAGCGAAGGATATCGAGTCTAACAGTAAGATAAATCTTTATTTTTTGAGTGTTTTGCCCAATGAACACCATATATAACTGACATTACAATTAATTGTATATGTAATGTATTTGATAATTACATACTGCATGCAAGAAGAAAGAAAACACTGGTCATACATGAATTAGAAACTCCAACCGGAAGTAGGCTCAAATCTTGCAAACGGTGCGAGATATTGAGAAAAAATAATCGAAAAAATCTCCCCTTTATGATACGCCTTGCCGATTTTTTAAAATCAAGACGTCTTTCATTTGTGTCTGTAAAGGGACATGTACATATGTTGTGAGAAATGAGAAGGAGATTTATGCTCATATGCGAATGATGCGCTGTGTAGAGAGCGCAGGTTCAGCTAGTCTATATATTAAAATGCTAGCTTTATATGTTTGTCTCCAATCATTTCGACAACGAGATCTCGAAATCCACAAGTGCTAGAAACGTGCCGTTTTCGCTGGTCGATTCTAAATTTTCTGTAGACAATATAACATAATATATAACGAAATATAACAATTTCTATAGGCCAAGATGAATCTTCATCGTTTGGAGAATTTTGCGCAATGAATAACATATCACTGACATTATAATTAACTGTGTATGTAATGTATTTGCTTACTACATATTGTATGCAAGAAGAAAGAAAACACTGATCATACATGAATTAGAAACTCCAACCGGAAGTAGACTCAAATCTTGCACACGGTGCAAGATATTGAAAAATAACACTAGCCAACAGTGAAAATGTAACTGGAATGAAATAGATGTTTGTTAACTATATCGACCACGCTGATAACGAAAACGACAATGAAAAACTGGAATTAGCTCTCGTTTCCATGTTAAGGGGGGGCTGCATTTAATTATATTTATTATATTTTATTAGCATTCATTTTCAATCCCTTCCCATATAGGCTTCAAATCCCGCTGATTGTAAACAAAGTGGGATTAAGTTTCCTGCAAGCAACAGTAACTGTGCGTATTTTGTCGCTGTTTTTAGTCTGGGCTCGTAGCAACAACGGGGAGGGAAAGGAGAAGGGAAGGGAGGAGTGAAGCATGTCTGTTACAAGCTGTGTTGTGTTCTTGTGCTGGAAGAACGTGTTATTGAAGTGTAGTTAGTGCGTGCGGTTATTGTAATTCCTGTGATTCAATATGCCTCGCAAATGCGTAAACAATGCTGACTATTTTTGTTACATTTGCGGACAGGCTACAATGAAATCGCAAAGGAGGCCAATAACACCATATATTAGGAAGGCGTATAGACTGTACTTTGGATGTAAAATCGGGGACCAGGACAAGCCCTGGGCTCCTCATGTATGTTGCATATCTTGTGCCTCGAGTCTTCATTCGTGGTTATACCGTAAAAGATTTTCCATAGGCTTTGCTATACCCATGATCTGGCGAGAACCATCAAAACATTTGGATAACTGTTACTTTTGTATGACAAATCCGCTAACACATAGCATTTGCAAGAAGAAAAAACCTTCCTTGATATATCCTAACGTACCGTCGGCCATGCGACCAGTGCCTCACGGAGATGGACTGCCTGTTCTTGTTCCGCCTAATTGTGATAGTGACGAGGGCGGTAGTGAAACTAGTGCTGCACGATCACTTACAAAACCCAGTTCCTCGAAAGATCCTGATTTTGTGTGTAACGATGAGTGTACAGAGAATCACAAAATAACACAGTGTGAACTTAATGACATAGTGAGAGATCTGAAATTGCCGAAAGATAAAGCTAAACTGTTGGCGTCAAGACTACAACAATGGAATTGCCTTGATAAGACGGTAAATGTGACTGTATTCCGAGCCGCCATATGTCATTCCTTTAATTTTTCGAAAGTGAAAAGAACTTGGTATTTTGTAGTGATGTAGAGGGACTAATGGCAGCTATGGGCATTGACTATAAAAGATGAGTAGAGGTTGTTCATCGACTCCTCCAAAAGAACTCTCAAATATGTCCTCCTGCATAATGGCAAGGTGATGCCATCAATTCCGATTGGGTATGCACCTTACATAAAAGAAACATATGATAACATTAAACAATTGTTATTGCGATTGAACTGTAACAAGTTTAAATGGCAGATTTCCGGAGATCTGAAAGTCATAGGCATATTACTTGGGCTACAACAGGGCTACACCAAATACTGTTACTGCCTGTGCCTCTGGGATAGCCGCACCAAACCCTTCATTATAAAAAGAAAGATTGGCCTAAGCGTCAATCATTTGAACCTGGACCTTACAATGTTATGCACGAAGCACTTATCGAATCTAAGAACATAATTCTCCCTGCTCTTCACGTAAAACTGGGCCTAATGAAAAACTTTGTTAAGGCCATGGAGAAAACGTGGGAAGCATTTTTTTTTCGCGAGAAATTTCCACGTTTTAGTGAGGCAAAAATAAAAGAGGGGATTTTTGTGGGTCCCCAGATACGTAAACTGTACAAAGATGAGCATTTCAACACCATCCCGACAGGTGATCAAAAGTTAGCTTGGGATGCCTTTGTTCAAGTATCAACAAACTTTTTAGGAAATAAGAGGGCAGACAACTATAAGGATCTTGCGGCAAATCTGCACTGCTACGATAGACTGGAAGATAACATGTCCTTAAAGTTACATTTCTTAGATTCCCACTTGGACTTCTTTCCTGACAACTGAGGTGCTGTAAGCGACGAGCACAGGGAACGCTTCCACCAGCAAATTTCGGACATGAAATGAGACAGGGAAAGTGGAATGCATCAATGTCGGCAGGTTATTGTTGGACACTAATCAGGGATTCACCAACAGAAAACTACAAACGCCAGGCAAAGCGGTTGCGCCTTCAGTGACCTTCCTCCAAGGGATAACAAGGTAAATACACGGATAATCTTATATAGGTAATAACGTAAAATTACCGTAACTTCAAAACGAGAGCTAATCTTGCATTTTCATTAACATTTTCGTTATCAGCACACCCGAAAACATAAAGATTAGCTGTTCTTATACCAATTACAGAAAAAAGTAAAATTTTGTTGGCTAGTGTAATCGGAAAAAATCTCCCCTTTATGGTACCCCTTGCCGATTTTAATCAAAACATCTTTCACTTATGTCTGTAAAGGGTTTTGTACACATGTTGTGAGGAATGACAAGGAGATTCATGCTCACAGAGCGTAGGTTCATACTCATGATGCGCTGTGTAGAGAGCGCAGGTTCAGCTAGTCATAATGAAAATCTTAAATAGCGTATAGTTCAATATTAGTTTCCCCTTAATACGTGGTCGTGGTTATTTCATGATATCAATTCTTAAGTCTGCAAAAAATTAGTTTTCTCGAAAATTAGTCTACACATAAGAATTTACACTCACTCGTTTAATTTTGTTCAGCTCAATAAGATCATGATCGATATATGTCTGGTTTTATTGATTTTTTTTTCTTTAAACGCTAATAATATTGTAGATTTTTTTTTTGGGGGGGGGGAAGGGGAGCAGTAAGAAAATTCGAAATCCTGTGGAGAATCTTATTAAATTCTTTAAGTTCAAAATTCCCTATGGATACGTTTAACGATGTTGTATCTAGGCGAGGTACACTCATGTCCAAAATTATTGTCGCATGTCTATAAATATGTTGTTGTAGGAATATAATTTGATAACGAATTCGCCCGCTATTTCTTAAAATGTTAGTATATGTATAACCGGCAAAGACATGCATGTGGCAAATTTCATGTCAAAAGAGCAGTAAATAAGAACAATAAAACGAAAATAAAACTTTCTTGTCCATTTAGCAGCATTTTGATTTACTCATTCTAATTTTCGTATTTATAATTTTTTTTCCTATAAAATTTACCACAAATATACATTTCCCGATTATACACATAGTAACAGTATTAAAAGTACCCTGCAACATCATTATCAAATTATATTCTTAAAAGAAGACAGTTATAGAAATGCGACAATAATTTTGGACATGAGTGTACATACATCGGAACGAACGAAGGGAAAATAGCAGTGCCATTTCACATTTTCACCCCAAAACTACTCTGATCGGGTCTGAGCCATTTCCTTTTACAGGGTGTCTACTAAAATTCCAAAATAAATTTCGTGACCTTTTCTTTACCAAATTATAAAATTTCGTAATATTCTCAAGAGCGAATTTGAGTGCGAATTAGGCCAAATTTTCAAGCATGCTTTGCTTGCGGTTTCTTAGCGTAGGTATCACATACATTTTTTATGGTGAATTTTCACGTTTTATAGTACAAATTTTTCCAGTCTATACTTATATTTCTAGAGATAAAAACAATCGTGACCCAAAAGCTAAATTTCGTGACTTTTTCTTGACTTTCATTATTGCTTTCTGATTTTGTGACTTTTTCATGACTTTCGTGACCAATAGACACCCTGCTTTGGCCTCCCTTGCTCTTCATTTTTGATTTTTATTACTTTGCTCCCTGATGCACACTTGATGGGAAATTGGCTTGTAACCCAATTTGACTCACCCTGTACAGACTTGGAGTGACTATCTGCATCAACGTTTCAATTATGTCTTGCCTAATCTAAATTTATTTCCTTAATCTAACTTTATGATAAAACTGATACATTTTTTTCTGTTTTAAATAACCAATTTAGGCATGAAATACATCATTGTATATCACTAGTTCGTCAGAAGTTACTGATTGAAGAAACTTACCAGAGAAAATCCATTTGTGTCTTTTTTTTCCTACAAAGCATAATCTGTTCTGCATGAAATAGTACTCGACAGTATACGCAAACGTCACAGTGTCTGGCAATCTCGCATTCATTAAATACGTGTTGCAGCTACGAAATTAGATACGCTGATTCATAAGTCGTTACTCCTCACTCTTCATGTAAGCACCACAGGAAAATCTGTTGAACAGAACGGAAAACATTTCACGTCATCTACAGGGAGTCTTTGGTAAATATATACTATTGTATTGTGCAAATGTTCATTACAGAACATCAGGGCCGCCCACAGGGGGGATGTATGGCGCAAGCTGCGCCATTGAGAAAAATTTTGGGGGGGATTTTACTCTACTTTCGAACTAGCAATTTTATTGTCGGAATAGCAATAAAACACGATTCTGAGAAGCTAATTTTCAAAAATTTTCCGGGGTGAACCCCCGTACCCCCTGCTTCGATACTCGATGAATGAAGTACCGCGCAAGTAGCCGTATGAAAGGAAAGGTTGGTTCGTTTTAAGAGAGAAGAGGGATGAATGGCGCAAGTTGTGCCATCGAGAAAAAAATTGGGGGGGATAAAAAAATTGGGGAAGAATTTTACTCTAATGTCGAATAAGTAATTTTGCTGTCGTCAGAATAATATTGGAACACGATGCGATTTTTTTTATATATCTCGAGAATGAATCCCCCTACCCCCTGCTTAGAAACTCGATGAATGAAGTACCGCGCAACTTGCTATATGAAAGGATGGCGCCAAGTTTTGGTGAACAACAGTTACAAACACTCAAGGAATCACTTTCAAATTTAGATTTGAAACTTGCCTATGTTGTCTGTTGAAAATTATAAAGTAGTGTGACATAATTGTGAGCTAGTGGTAACCATACAGACAACAGCCAAGTTTCAAATCTAAATTTGAAGTGAGCCAGTGAGTGTTTCTAACTGTTGTCCACCAGAACTTGGCGCCTATTTTTGTGATTTCAATTCTTTTTAAGGCCACTCGTACTTGGCTCTTTTACATTTTTTTTTTTTTTTTGGTCGGATATCGCTTCTTTTTGTAGGCTAATTTCGAGGATAACATTTTCTTTTGGTATCAAACTCAATAACTTGTAACTTGCGTCTTACTTTTCATGTACAGCGGGAGACACTTCTAAATGGTACACCTTAGCCGTAAATCTCCATATGGCTGTACCATTTAGAAGTGTCCCCCGCTGTACAAGGGAATTATATCAATATTTTGTAAAGAAAAAAATAATACTACTAATTGTAAAAAAAGAATACCTGTGCCATACACAGTGTGTAGAAGTTTTTATACCATTTAATATCCTTATAGAACATATTTAGTATTGTACACTACCAAGACTACTAATAAAAGTAATGCCATTTTTATAATTACTACTGTCCCTACTACTACTACAAGCATTCTATAATACTACTACAGGAAATAAAAACAACAAAAATAACAATTACTAGTACTATAAAAACTACTGCTACACTGGGCAATTGTTTTTAGAGGACTTGAGTTTTGAGGAGGGAAGAGATTATTAGTTTTGGGGGGAATGCGCCATCAGCTTTGGGGGGGATGGGCACCCCTGCAGAACATACTACCACAGCCGGCCTTACGCCGATTGGTCCGATTGCTCCCAATCGGGCCCCGCGCTAGTGCCGTCTACTCTACTCTCCAGTGCCGTTTTAACAGCATATTAGGCCCCAGAGTAGAGATGCAAGGGCTCGGAAAAAACCGGCTTTTTTGAAAAAAAAATCGGTTTTTTCTGCTTCGCTTTTTTGCTTGGGAAATTTTGGGCTTTTTTGAAAATTCTGCTTTAAATTGATAAACCAGATTTTGTTTCGCTTCTCTACAACACAAAAAGTCATTTAATAAGTGGTTGATGCCGATAATAATATAAAACCTCGAAAATAAACCATGAATTTCGAAAAGATATTTCAAACAGTTTTACTTCTCAACATATTTACATTATGAATTCCAAAGGATTAACCAATGTATATAATAAGATTTTTTTTTTAACCTCCTACATACAAAAGTAAGCAGGGTTGGCAAGAGCCATGGTTGTTTTTGAAAATGCCAAAAACCCGTTTTTTGGGGGGGAGTTTAAACTAGGCTTTTTTTGGGTTTAAACCAGGCTTTTTTGGGTTTAGATATTTTGCTTTATGTATTTATATTACATATTGACAGAAATAAGTTTGTTTCGCCTTGGTGTTATTATGCAACAACGGGGTTATGCTGGAAGAGGTCACATAAGCTTAAAGAAGTCCGGTCAGTAAATTTCTTAAATTGAGAAACTCCCGCCCTAGCCATCGGGAAAATCCCGTCATTACTCTAAATGTAAAACAATAACGGAAAAAATCCTGTTATTGCTTTGCATGTAAAATTTAAAGGTCAATGTATCATAATCAGTACGCTAAAACTGAGGTATTAAATTACAAATTTAGTGCGTACATATCATTGAAAGTACAATCCAAGCTAATGTTGGAAGCTACGTAAGCAATCGATAAATTTTGTCAATTTATATCAGTATATTTAAGCAACCTTGGCTTCTTTATAAAACAACAGGCATTCAGGCATGCAGAAATATACAATTTAGTTTCGTTTCGTATGTTCAGGCTTAACATCCTTACGTAATACCGAGGTTATCAAGGAGAAGACTTTCGCTTAAAGTGACATCCGAACCGCTACTTTGTTTACGCATGAAAGAAGGGTTGTGGTTCGACCGAGAATTGAACATGGGACACCTTGATTAAAAGGTGAAAAGGAAATAAAACTAATGCAGATGGTTTGATGTATGGAAACGTCACCATGAAGTTCACACGATTCGCATTTTTCGTACCTTTTATTTATTTTTTTTTCGGTTTAAACCAGTTGTTTATTTAAAAAAAGAAGAAAAACAGCTGGTGTAAACCAGCCAACCCTAAAAGTAAATACTTCTTTTAAAAAAATACTCAAATAAGTAGCAAAATTCCCATTATACATGTATTGGGGTCTATTGTGAAATGTCCAGAATTTAACGCAAAGTAATATTAGTGTTGTAATAAAAAAAAAAAATAATAATTTAAACAAGCTATAAAGGTAACTAAGAAAGTTCTGTCGCTTTTTGTGGAGGTCTGTGTTCCATTGGCCCTCACACCGTGAGTTGAATGCGAATAGAGAAAAGACGAAGATCAGTTGTTGGTGTGGGTATAATCCAGCATACTACCTGGTTGTGGCAGTTCAGTTACACCGTGAACTTGCGTAAAGAGCCGTTCGAGGTCAAATCAACACAATTTGAAGACAAAATTTACCTTACCATCTCAGATTGGCATGAAATTTTGCACAAGAGTACTATCCATACAGACTAAGAAAAATATCACATTTCATTTTTATATGTCAAGCGGTATTGTAGATAAGGCTATATAAAATTTAAAAAAAAAATGCCCAAAGTAGTATGTTCAATGCATTTTGAAATTGGGATTGCGGCTTTCCTAATTGAGCTAGAGAAGTGGTTCACGTGTCATTTTACAGCATTTTTATGCCCTTTCTTGTGGTGTACAACATAATATAGGTAGTTACAAAATTGTTTTTTCAAAATCAAAATCAAAATATAACTTCAAAATTTTTCAAAAAGTACTCGTACATATTTTAAAATTTTGAAATTAATTCCATGAATAGATAGTATTATTATAAAGCACCTGGCGGAGTATGATTTTGGGATAGTAATGGGTTCATTGTTTTTTAAAAAATGAAACTAGCACTAGTTTTCATTAATACGCTGTACCTAGCTGAAAAATACAAGTATGCAATGTTTGTTGTTTTACTTGTGGGAATAAATATGAAGAGTAGAGTAATGGGTCTAAAATATACCATACAGACTTGTAATTTGCTGACTACTTATTAGCTCATGCTCTAAAAGATTAAAACTTAAAGCTAAGTTAAAGTACTGATACTTTTGAACTTGTTTTATAGAAGTTAATAAAAAAAATTAATACAAGTTTCACAAAAATGTTACTGTGAATAAGCGTGGTTTGTAGAAAGTACACATCTAGCACTGGTACAGCATCAGGGTTGGCTGGTTTAAACCAGATGCCTTTAAAAAAAAACTGTGTAAACAAACAAAAAAATGATACAAATCGTGTGAATTGCATAGTGACGTTTTCACATATCTCGCATCATCTGTGTCAGTTGAATCTAATTTTCACCTTGTAATTAAGGGGTCCATGTGATCCCACAAAATTTCTCCCAGCTGGAAACAGAGTAGTGATTCAGATGTCACTTTAAGTAATATGTCCAACCCTTCATAACCTCTCTTTTACATAAGGACGTTAAGCCTAAACAAACCAAACGAACTGAAACAGCTTTAGCAGGTAGGCTCGGGCATATCCAGAAAATTTGAAAAATATAAACGTCTAAAAGGTAATAAATATATATTTATTGCAAAGAAACAAATCCTATACAGTTATATTTAAAAAAAAAATACAAAATGGCCTACTCAAAATTAAAATCCCGAGGCCGCCCCTGCTAACGAAACAAATTCTACTTGCCTATCTATCTGCTTGCCTGAATGTCTGTCTCATAGGTATCAAATACTTTTAACTTTGCTTAAATATATTGGTAAAAAGTAGGCAAACTTTATCGACTACATCTGTAGCTTATCAATTGGACTTTTTAATTTTCTTGAATATCTCATACTAAATTTTTAATTTTAAAATTCAAACATTCATTGTTTACATAAACGCCATTTTAGCGCACTGGTTATCAGGGACGTACGCAGGAATTCATTTCGGGGGAGCCACAGATTTTCAGGGGTGGTGGTTCAAATTCAACACGAGGGCAAATTGTATTAAAATCTTCAGATGGTTTGCAGGGTTGGGAAAAGAAAGTGTCAAAATCTCCAGGCTATGCCACTGCTATCTATAAACGAAATAGGTGGCTCGGATATGTTTTACAGAAAAATGAACTTGATGAAGTAAAAATAACTTCTTCATTCACCTGGGCCATCTCCATCATTCTCATATCCAAGAAACGCTGACGTTCTGTGGATGTCTGTGGTAGACGTTCTGATAAAAGTGAATCCTGTAACTCCCACTGGAAGAAGTTATGTTATTCTTGAAACTGATGTATGCCGAACAAATGTGGCTTTTTCAAACTTCAAATGATAAACATATCCTACTACTTATTGAAAAGTTTTACTATGGACTCACCTATACTCTTTCTTTAAGTAAGTGTTCATTTCATTTTCACAGAAGTGTAAAACTTAGCATTCTTGTGTTATTACCCTAGAGCAGTGGTTCTCAAACTTGTTGTTACCGCGACCCACATTAAATATTGAAAAGTATTTTGTGGTCCACCTACTTTTATTCAAATACACATGCGTAATGGTGGTGTATTTCAAAACAATTAAATTTTGTAAATCATATCTAATTTTTCCATAGAAAGGTAACGCAGAGTTAAAACTACTCCCGACGCAATTCCATATCTCGTGACAGATTTTGACTCACCCACTCTTTCCATTCTAACCCAGCATTTCTGCTGACTGTACAACAGGGCAGGGCTCTGAGTAACCACATCCTCTTTACCTCATTAACAAGCGTTTCCAATTTTTATTTTCTGTATAGTAATTTACAACATCTGTTTCTGCATCAAAATAAAATTTTTATAATTAAAAGGATAAATTTCTGGCGACCCATCAATGGGTCGCGACCCACACTTTAAGAAACACTGCCCTAGAGTATTCTTGTAAAATCAAGTATTAGTTTTGATTTTTTTTTAAACAATGAACCAATTATCATCCTATATCCATATTTTGCCAGGTGCTTTACAACAATACTATCTATACATGAAATTGATTTTGAATAACCAAATTCTATATTAGCCTATATGATTTTGTATACCACAGGAAAGAACATGAAAAATGCTGTAAAATGACAACTCAACCAGCTCTCTAGTTCACTTAGGAGAGCTGCAATTTCAATTTCAAAATTCATTGAACATGTTATTTTGGGGATATTTTTCAAACTTTACATAGCCTTACCTTCAATATGGGCTGACATATGAAGCTGAAATTTGATATTTTTCTTAGTCTATCTATAGGGCATCTATGTACCAAATTTCATTAAAATCTGAGATGGTGAGGTTGTCACTGTGTTGAATTGATATGGAATGACCCTAAGGACCATCGCGCAAATCTGTCTTCAACATTGGGAGGGGGGGCAGGCAAGACCGTTCCCATATGATATATATATATATATATATATATATATATATATATATATATATATATATATATATATATATATATATATATATATATAAGCGATGTTCAAAATATTTATAAAGTTGAAAACAATGCTGTGGATGATCAGGAGAGCAGAATTGTCTTCAGTGGCTTATTTAGAGGCAGGGTGCTATCGGGCTGAAGCTCCCCCGAAATAAATTTGTTAGTTTTTCGCATTCCACTTACAATAATAATCCTTCTTACCATTTCTAAGAATGTCATTGACTTTCCATTTTCTTATGCTCTTTGTTCAGAAATAATACTGTATTTGTCAAATTTCATTCCACGTAAGAACTGCGTCCTTTTGTTCTTTCTTTCGTCCTTTCCACTTTTCTGTTTCTTTTTCTTGATGTTACTATCTTTCGTTTCGCGTATCATACTTTATCGACCGTTGTCAGTTGTGAAGGTCCATTAACTTAGAACGCCACCATACCAAAATTAATACTTTTATATCTCACCGTTTTGCACTGATTTTGCACCGTTTTGCACCTTGATTGAAACATTTTGTACCCTCACCATTACTGAGAAATTCGAAATTCAAAATGGTATTCCAGGTTAATGGTATTTCAGCCACTAACTCATTTTCAAGATTTAACAGTACCATCATCATCTTCTAGTTTTGCACCGTTTTGCACCATCTTTCAAAAATTTTGTACCATCACCCAAACCGCGAGAATAACAATTGAAAAATCAAAATTCAAAATTTGCCACAAAAGCGAAATGTAAGTTTTAACCTGCCATAAAGTAGAGCACGTTTTGCACCCTCAGAAAATACCAATGTTTCATTTTGTACTCTCACAGTTACCGAGAAATTTAAAATTCAAAATGTCGAATCACCATTAACTTGGAACGCCACCAACTCTTTCGAAGAATTAACAATATCAGCGTCATCTACGAGTTTTGCACCCTCACAAAATGTTGATATTTCATTTTGTACCCTCACAGTTAATGAGAAATCTAAAATTCAAAATGCCGAATTACCATTAACTTGGAACGCCACTATTTCGTACTGAAGAATTAAGAATACCAGCGTCTTCTACGAGTTTTGCACCCTCCGAAGATGTCTATATTTCATTTTGAACCCTCCTAGTTAATGAGAAAATTAAAATTCATAATGCCTAATTACCATTAACTTGGAACGCCACCAATTCGTATTGAAGAATAAAGAACACCAGTGTCTTCTATAAGTTTTGCACCCGCAGAAAATGTCGATATGTAGTTTTGTACCTGACAGTTAATGAGAAATTCCGAATTCAAAATACCGAATTACTATTAACTTGGAATGCCACCAAGAGCATTAAGAAATTCGTATTACAGAATTAAGAACAACAGCGTCCTCTACGAGTTTTTCACCCTCAGAAAATGTCGATATTTCATTTTGTACCCTCACAGTTAATGAGAAATCTAAAATTCAAAATGCCGAATTACCATTAACTTGGAACGCCACTATTTCGTACTGAAGAATTAAGAATACCAGCGTCTTCTACGAGTTTTGCACCCTCCGAAGATGTCTATATTTCAGTTTGAACACTCCTAGTTAATGAGAAAATTAAAATTCATAATGCCTAATTACCATTAACTTGGAACGCCACCAATTTGTATTGAAGAATAAAGAACACCAGTGTCTTCTACAAGTTTTGCACCCGCAGAAAATGTCGATATGTAAAATGAAAAATGAAATCTGTGAGTTTTACGTCCCAGGGTTATGCCGGTTAGGCTAAAGGAGACGGTGATGATGAGTAATGAATGAAATGGTGGAATGAAGAAAGTGGGAGGAAACGGGAGAACCCCGAGAAAACCCACGCACACGGTGTTTGTCCACCACAAAGTTCACTTGGCGGGGGCTGGGATCGAACCCGGGACCCCAAGCACCAGAGGTGAACGCTTTACCACTGAGCCACCGAATGTCGATATGTAGTTTTGTACCTGACAGTTAATGAGAAATTCCGAATTCAAAATACCGAATTACTATTAACTTGGAATGCCACCAAGAGCATTAAGAAATTCGTATTACAGAATTAAGAACAACAGCGTCCTCTACGATTTTTTCACCCTCAGAAAATGTCGATATTTCGCTTTGTACCCCAACAGTTAATGAGAAATTCCGTATTCAAAATGCCGAATTACCATTATTTTGGAACGCCATTAATTTGTATTGAAGAATTAAAAACACCAGCGTCTTCTACAAGTTTTTCACCCTTAGAAAATGTCGATAATTCATTTTGTACTCTCACAGTTAATGAGAAATTCAAAATTCAAAATGTCGAAATACCATTAACTTGGAACACCACCAACTCATTTTGAAGAATTAAGAACACCAGCTTATTCTACGAGTTTTGCACATCGAAATAACTTCCAGCAAACAATCGGGTGTAAAAGTGACGGGGAACGCAAGTGGAAGCCGTTACCCGCTTTCAAAAATTATCTATTGCGTTAAAAGTTAATGACAATATCTATGGCATTCTCTACTTTCTAAAAAAAAAAAAAAAAAAAAAAAGCCAAAGATAGGCACAGGGACCTCATGTGTCCTCTTCCTTTTCAGATCCACTTTTACCTATGCTAATAATAAAATAATGTACTTTATCAATGCACTTAGTCATATTTTAACGTAATTAATTGAACTATCTTGTAACATAATATCTGCGTATTAGTACATTAGTACAGTTTAATTAATTATTCATTACTAAACTATCCTTTTGCTAAAATATGTTGGTTTACTGTAGACAAAATGTGATTTGTAGTATGTTGAATTTGAGTTCCTCTTTAACTGTGAAGACACAAAGCAAATTATCGGCATTTTCTGACAAAGCAGGACTCATAGGAAACGCTTATCTTATTTCTTCAAAATGAGTTAGTGCTGTTTCAAGTTAATGATAATTAGGCAGTTTAAATTGGAAATTTCTCATTAACTCTGACGGTACAAAATGAAATATCGACAGTTTCAGAGAATATAAAACTCGTAGAAGACGCCAGTGTTCTTAGTCCTGCAATACGATTTGGTGGCATTCCAAATCAATGATTATTCGGCATTTTGAACTTTAAATTTATCATTATCCACATTTTCTGAAAATGCTAAAACGGTAGAAGACTCTAACGTTGTTATTTCTTCGAAACGTGTTGCTGGCTTTCCAGGTTAATGTTATTTCGCACTTTGAATTTGGAATTTCTCATTAACTGTGAGGTTACAAAATGAAATGTCGGCATCTTCTGTGCGTGCAAAACTCGTAGAAGACGCTGGTGTCCTTAATTCTTCAGTACAAAATAGTGGCGTTCCAAGTTAATGGTAATTCGGCATTTTGAATTAGGAATTTCTCGTTAACGGTGAGGGTACAAAATGAAATATTGACATTTTCTGCGAGTGTAAAACTAAGAGAAGAAGCTGGTGTTCTTAATTGTTCAGTACAAAATAGTGGCGTTCCAAGTTAATGGTAATTCGGCATTTTGAATTAGGAATTTCTCATTAACGGCGAGGGTACAAAATAAAATATCGACATTTTCTGAGGGTACAAAACTCGTAGAAGACGCTAGTGTTCTTAATTCTTCAGTATAAAATAGTGGCGTTCCAAGTTAATAGTACTTCGGCATTTTGAATTCGGATTTTCTCATTAACTGTCAGGTACAAAACTACATATCGACATTTTCTGCGGGTGCAAAATTCGTAGAAGACACTGGTGTTCTTTATTCTTCAATACGAATTGGTGGCGTTTCAAGTTAATGGTAATTCGGCATTTTGAATTTTAATTTTCTCATTAACTAGGAGGGTTCAAAATAAAATATAGACATCTTCGGAGGGTGCAAAACTTGTGGAAGACGCTGGTGTTCTTAATTCTTCAGTACGAAATAGTGGCGTTCCAAGTTAATGGTAATTCGGCATTTTGAATTTTAGATTTCTCATTAACTGTGAGGGTACAAAATGAAATATCAACATTTTCTGCAGGTGCAAAACTCGTAGAAGACGCTGGTGTTCTCAATTCTTTGAAACGAGTTGGTGGCGTTCCAAGTTAATGGTAATTCTGCATTTTGAATTCGGAATTTCTCATTAACTGTAAGGGTACAAAATGAAATATTGGTATTTTCTGCGGATGCAAAACTCGTAGAAGACGCTGATATTCTTAATTCTTTTATACGAATTGCTGGCGTTCCAAGTTAATGGTAATTCGGCATTTTGAATTTTAGATTTCTCAATAACTGTGAAGGTACAAAATGAAATACTGGTATTTTCGGTAGGTGCAAAAACGTACTCTATCTTATGGCAGGTTGAAACTTAAATTTCGCTTTTGTGGTAAATTTCGAATTTTAATTTTGATGTTATTTTCTCGGTTAGGGTGATGGTACAAAACTTTTGGAAGAGGGTGCAAAACTACTAGATGATGATGGTATTGTTAAATCTTGGTAATGAGTTAGTGGCTGAATTACCATTAACTTGGAACACCATTTTGAATTTTGAATTTCTCAGTAATGGTGAGGATACAATATTTTTAAATCAAGGTGCAGAACGATGAGATATAAAAGAATGAATTTTGGGATGATGGCGTTCCAAGTTAATGGAGCTTAGTTGTGATTCAAGTCGGCCGTCATCAGTAACACCAAAACTAAGAGGAGTTGATACACGAAACTGGTGTTTCATATCAACTTGCGCGGATATCAACATGACAGGACTTTAGTTATTATAACAAACGAAAAATTATATCGTTCAGTTATTTTTAAAAGAAGGAAATGTTTGAATTAAATAAAATCAAAACGGGGGAATGATTAGCCCGGGAAATTAGGTAGGCCAAGAGGATACTTCCTTTTTCTTGTAGGAATTAGTGATGAGGAAATGCAAGACCAAGACCAAGACCACCCGGGTCTTGGTCTGGCACTGCTACCCTTGATCTTGGTCTTGGTCTTGCTTGCAAGAGTCTTGCAAGTCTTACATTAAGAAATCTTATGCTTTTCATAGGTAAATTTTAATAGACTATAAGGGATAATACATTCTACAATGGGCGGAAATACAAGGTAACGGAAACGGAAATACAAGGTATGTTTCTAAATACAATATAGTTTACCTTCGCGTAAGTATGGTGATAGTGTACAACATAGGCGATGACCTTTTTTTTTTTTTTCTTTTCAATTGGTACCCACGTTTCGCTACTTATAAGATAAATCACAACGTTTCGTAATCTTTATATATATATATATATATATATATATATATATATATATATATATGTGTGTGTGTGTGTGTATTTTAACAGATTCAGTACCAGACTTCGTGAAATTTGCGGAGCGTAACACAATGCAAAATGTGCAAAAATAAATTATAACTACGAGGTATGTTTCTTAAGCAAATACTGTTTTAAAATTCGGGCGCTGCAGTGTTACGGTCGGCATGCTGCGCATGCGCGCTGTGTACTTACATCTGTTGGCAAGCCACAGACGCCATTACGGAAATATTCGACCATGCTTACCTTTGTTTGTGAGTACTTAAAACGCCTCCGCCAATTGAGAATCCCGCCGACGGTGAAATACGCGCTGTAATTCGTTTTCTTAGTGCTAAAGCGTGAAAGCAGTTGAAATTCATCGCCAGATTAGTGAATTATATGGAGAAAACATTATGAGCGATAGCAGATGACTACGAAATTGTAAAGCGCATGTTCTCTTTCACTCTTTCATCAACTTACAGCACCAAGTCTTCAGTGATGACAAAAAACCACACCCACTTCGTTCTTCATCATGAACACTTGTGCGGCCATCTTTAAAAACTCTAACCCATGTTCGTACCATTCCATCTCTCATAATGTCTTCTGCATACCCTTTACTAATCTGGCGATGAATTTCAGCAGCTTTTACATCTTTAGCCCTAAGAAAACGAATCGCAGCTCGTATTTCACAGTCGGCGTGATTCTTAATCGGTGCAGGCATTTCAACCATTCACAAACATAAACACAATCGAATGCTTCCGTAATGGCGTCTGTAGCTTGCCAACAGACTAGTGAAGCCATATCTAGCATCTTGGTGCTAGATTTAGCATAATCCACAAGCATTTAGCATCTAGCATCTTGACTTTAGCATCCTGGCCAAATCTAGCATAATTTCATTTTACCCTTTGTTAAGAAGAAAAAGAACGAAAATTTAGATGGTTTAAAGACCGTCGGGAATTATTCTTTTTAGTTGAAGCGATGGTTGGAGCAATGAAACCAGTCAGTATTTCTGTGGTTGTAATTTTTTGTTGAATTCAGAGCAAACGCAAATGTTCAAAAATAGCAAACGTGACTGCAAAACATATTACTTACCCATAGTTTTATTACTACCAACTGACACCTGAATGTGTGATTATCTGGGATGTTTCTGTTCCTTTCAATTTACAACTTGAGAGGGGAGGAATTTGAGCGTCAGAGGACAACTAGTAATACACTAAAAGAAATGCTTCAGGGCTGTGTCGGAAGCGGCATGTTGTATATATATTTCTTAAAATGCTATCCATTCATAAAATATAAATTCGACCATCCTCCCCTATTACGTGCCATTTATCATCATTCCTAACAGCGTCATATTAAATTTGTACATGAATACAGTTAATATACTTCATTAAAATAATGAAGATAAGTAGGGGCGTGTCTTTAAAATTAGTTAGGAAAGATAATTTGAAAATCTGGCATAATTTACAAAAATCTAGCACAATTCAGACCCGTGTTTGGCATCATCGCGAGTCTCGAGTGTGGCAACCCTGCAACAGACGTAGGTACACAGCACACATGAGAGATGCCGACCGTTTCAGCCGAATTTCAAAGCGGTACTTACTTTTAAAACTACGTACTATGCTTATTATCGCGAACTAAAACGTAGAATTTGCATTGCATTTACACAAACCGTTGTTACTGGCAAATCACAACCATATAATTGCGTTAATTAATAATGAATTAATGGGAATATATGCTGCGCTTTGAAGTGAGCTAGTTATTTCTCTATTTTGCTGCTATGTTGGATTCATCCATCATTTTGTTGTATTTCTAATATATGTTTAATGTATGTTCAACATGTTCTATATTGCACCATGATTTATTATACAATATCTATCCTTATTTTACTCTACGTTTGTTTCCATCTTTTTATGTGCGCTATCACGAGATCCATTCTGAAACGGTCTGTGTCAACGTAACGCAAACCCTGCGTTTTTGTTAGCGATAACATGCATATCGATAGTTATAGTTTTTCTTATGTATGTGTTGCGTTTTGGTCTGCAATATTTGAAAGCCTAGTAACGTATAAGACTCCATGCCACGTAATTGTAATATATAAATATCATTGTTAATCCTGCGTGAATATCTGCATATCAACTGAGCATTTGTTAATACTACTCGCAACTTCTTTAATAATTAAATTATTCCACAAGTCCATAGGTTGTTTATTGGTCATTTCAACAGCTGACATCTAGTCCCTTAAGAATAAAAAACACGACCCTTTCGGGGAAGTAATACTCTCGGAAGTATTTTTTTCGAGAGCTACCCTAGCCAGCTGCTTTAAGTTGGTCACAAGGTAGCAGCTGATAATTTAAATTGATCATCATGGGGTTCAAGGCAGGGGCGTCATTTCAGACTTCGCTTGTGGCCGGCAAGAGTACTACCGACATAAGACTTTCACATTTGGTACTACTATTTAGTAGACAATCGATTAAAGTATATGTATTTCGCACTTTGGGGGGGGGGGCAATTGCCCCCTCTAAATGACGCCCCTGGTTCAAGGTGGTACAAAATGAGAACTGCGGGCCTTCTAACCCCTTCGCTCGCTCAGCTTGTTTCGTAACGTAAGTAAATCTTTTTTTTTTAAGTATTATTTTCATCATATTTTAATGAAAAAAGTGTTTTGAAAATTAAAAAAAACAACTTTCCTTGGGCCGGGTTTTGAACCCACGCCAAAAGCTACCTTCATTACTAGACAGTGCACTAGCACGCTTGGCTACGTGGAGCGACATCTGGCGTTTGCTTTCTGCTATATGTATGCTAAATGAGGAGAAAGGGAAGCCTACCAATCAAGACCATGTATTTAGTTCCTACTTCCGAAAGTGCTACAGAGGTTGTTCAGCCTACGTTTGGCCGATTTCGTTCCTTCCCCCTCCCGGGCAGAACGGACTCACCCGACCTGGCTCGTGGCGTCTTGCAGTGTTGTGCAGTGGATTCCAGGGAACGGAGTTGTTTTTCCGCGCGAACGACAATAACTCACAAAATAGGACAATTGTTGTGAGTGTTGTGTTAAATTTGTTTCCAATTGTGTGGGTTTCCGCTCTGTGACCAAAATGCCACCCAAAATAAGCCGGTTTTGGGAAGGCTATGTTGCGGCTTTTTATGACGCCCACTTTAGTGTTTTTGTCATTAGAAAACAGTGCAGGAAAAATGGTTGCAACATCGGTTTAAGTAGAATAAAAAATGTTATTAAAAAGTACAAGGGCAACGAAGCTCCACCATTTGGATCACCAACGGAGTTGCCTAGGAAGCGGGAATGCAACAAGGCCCCCTCCACCATGCAGAGAAAACTTCGCAAAATGGCAATGCAACAAAATCCGCCAACACAAAGGCTAATCGTTTTGACGTGTCTTTGGGGACTGTGAGCCGGACGTTACACCATCAACTCAAGCTGGAAAGTGTCATGAAATCTCGCGGCCATCTTCTCACGGATGCCCATTAAAAGGAACGAAAGTGTAACGCCCGGAAGCTGTACGAACGGCATCTGGCAAAACAAAGGTGGATGTACGTCGTAACGCTAGATGAAGCATAGATTTATCTTTCTGACTGCGTCAGACAGAGAGTCATCATGTACCGAGAGAAAGGCGCAAAGAACTTCAGAAGGTGGGTCCGTGTCTGTAAAGAATCCTTCCCAAAAGGGTACATGGTCGTTACTGGCTACTGTTACCGAAATAAACTGAAGATTCGTAGGGTGGCGAAGAACTGCAAAATAAATTCGCAGTATTTTCACGAGCAGATCATGCGGCCGATCTACGAGCATGAGATTCCAACAATGTACGGAAATGATGCCAATCTGGTGCGCATTCACATGGACAAGGCCTCATCACATACCTCACGATCGTCCCTCGCATTCTACAGGGAGATAGAGGAGGCAAGTGGTATACAGGTGATACCTTTCAATAAGGTACCTGTTAAATCTCCAGATGCAAGTCCTATGGACTATTGTGGATTTGGATTGCTGAAGCGGGCTTTGGGAAAACGGCGTGTGACAACTGTGGAAGGACTGTGGAAAGCAGTGCAAAGGGAATGGTACAAGATTCCCTTCCAGTTCTTCAGAGAAGCCTATTACAGTGGAAATTACGCTGTCGGGCTATTGTTAGGAACCAAGGGAAACACATCGAGCACTTACGGACTTGGCGGCATGGATTCTTCTAAATTTTTAGGTAAGTCGAAATTGGCCAAATGTAAACTGAACAACCTCTGTACTTCTCCGGAGGAGTCGTTCAGAAACCTAGAAAACAAAAACCTCCATCGATGATTGTCTACCTCTCTTTGTTCGTGAATTTCAGAAGTACTAACTGTACGTGACCCTTCAAACAGGTGTGCATTTCCAGTGGTGCTATTAAGCCGATTCGCTAGAACAAGTTGTTAAAATATTTCGAATTCGCAGAACCGTTTGTTATACCCAGAAATAACAGTAAATTTCCACAGTTATACCCAGAAATAGTAAATTTTAACTATCTTTGTTTTTAGAAATGATTACAGCTACAGGGTTAAACACATGATTTGTCAGAACAAGGTATAAGCGTTTATTTCATAATGTCAAATGTTCAGATATCAAGAATGAGAACTGGGATCACATGAGTGTAATAGTGAGAGTTATCTACTATCGTATATGTAAAACGCGCATATACCATTATAAGAAATTGTCGATCTATTGCTGGATAAAGGTCTTTCCAATACTCTTTTGAAACCATCTACAGGTATGTTGAATAATTCGTTTCCAAGATATTCACAGTGCTACCTAATTTCGTCAGAACACCTTCTGTTAGGATGCTGCATAGGTCTCTACTTGTCACTTTTAGTATCCAGTAAAAATGTTTGCTTTTGTCTATCTTGTATGGTTTGCTTCCTAACAGTTATATCCACCGATTTACTCTCTCTCAATATATATATATGCAGAACCAGTTGTTAAAAAAATTAAAATAGCACCAGTGTGCATTTCCTTATTTGACAAACTATACTCAGAAGGGTGACTCCTGGGCTTAATACCAAATACCACGTTGCAGAAGTGAGGGACAGAAACGTCATTCATACAATAATTTAGCTGAAAGCAATTTCTCCATGAACATGGAGAGAGAGATGTTACAAAATCATAATAATTTTGAATTTAACGTTCCACAATTATGCATTGAGGCTAATGGAGATATGGTGATGATAAGATGGATGATAATAGTGAAATAACGGAAGTGTGGAAAAAAGAGAACCCGAGAAAAACCACGCACACGTTATAACGAAAAACCACGCTTACCATAAACTCTACATGGCGGGAGCTGCAATCTAACCAGGAACCGCTCTTCCACCAAGCCACCGCGTTTCTCAATAACTGCAGTTTAATAATCATAAGTACTTTAGAAATCTTTACTAATAAACATGTAAGAACAATAATCATTACAAAGTTGTGGCACAACCCATTCTACATTTGTCTTTGCACAAGGATATCTCATGTATACGTCACTTGGCTGACACATAAACAGCAGTCAATTAGCAACAATATTCTCATTTATTTAGCACTGGGTAATTCTACATGTCATCATTCTGATTCATCTGAAAAATACACATATAAATTACCAAGTATTTCGCCTCGTTATACCTAATCACTATTTTAAGAAAATAAACACCTTGAATTTTTGCTAATGGGCATTATAGGTTAAGGATATATGTTATTAAATTAAAAATAAATACTTTTCGAATACAAAGTTAGTACTTAATTTTAATTTAAAATACCTTCAAGCTTGCTTAAGGTCTTTTTACCTTGGTATCGTAAAAATTACGGCCCAACGTTACCATACCTAAAGACACTACCAAAAAATACATACAGATGGTGATCAGAAAAATGGAAACACCTGAACGAAATTGCAACTTACCAGATTAATATGGTATCGGGCCACCTTTCGCCTTCAGAACAGCCTTGATGCGACGTGGGATGAAGGCATAGAGGTCGTGAATGGTAGCAAGTGGAATTTTATACCATTCCTCGTGCAGGGCATCGGCCAGTTCTGTGAGAGAGGATGGAGGTGGAAATCGTCGCCGGAGTCGTGTTTCCAAGACGGACGACAGATGTTCAATTATGTTGAGATCTGGGGATTGGGCGGGCCAGGGAAGGTGTTGAACCTCATCCTGATGTTCCCCAAACCACGCTGCAACAACGCCAGCTGTGTGAATGGGTGCATTATCATCCTGGAAGATGGCGTCATTGTCCGGGAACAACATCCGGACCATAGGATGCAAGTAGTCTCCTAAAATTACGACATAATCGTTGGCAGTGATTCGTCCGCTAAGTGTGACCACAGGACCCAATGAAAACCATGATATGGCGGCCCACAGCATCACCGAGCCGCCGCCATGTTTCACAGTTGGGCGGAGACACTGCAGATCATAAGCTTCTGTGGGCGTTCTCCACTCATAAACGCGGCCCGTCGTTGGTAATAGGGTGAAGGATGACTCATCCGACCATATCACACGTTTCCAGTCCTCAACGGTCCAAGTTGCATGGTCGCGGCACTACTTGCGGCGTGCGAAAGCGTTATGGTCCCTGATGAGCGGTTTGGCCCGTGCAACACGACCCCGTAAGTTCATGTCATGTAATTCGCGGCGGACTGTGATTGTCGAAACAGGGTGGGGGAGGTGCTGATTGAGTTCTCCGTCACTTTGCTCCGCAGTGGCACGACGGTTCTGCGTGACAATGCGCTTTAATACCCGGCGTGACCTGTCACTCATGATTTTCTTCCGCCCACTGTTCCGCTTCCCCGATGTAGTTTCCCCGTGTGTTGTGTAGGCCGTCATCACCTTCGACACTGTCCCACGCGACACACCTAACACAGTAGCCACTGCAAATTATCACTTTACGTGTCGGTGTAAGCCTATTCGTTAACACATTCGAGCGATGAAAGAAGAAAATGTGGTGATAGTTATAAAAATCGAATACGAGATTTCAGTGAATTCAAGTTACATTGCCCCTACATATCGAAAAAATGATTTTTCGATGTCAGCCCATCTATTCGTCTGTCGGTTCGTCACGCTTTTATATGCACTCAAATAGAGGCCATACTGTTCAACGTATCTGGACCGAATTCTAGATATAACGTTTTAAAACCAAACTATCATTTCGAATTTTATATCCTTCGACACCTAAAAGTAAGGTTAGTTTACTGAAGGATGAAAATTTAAAATAGTTCAATTTTCTTTAAAAAAAAAAAAAAAAAAAAAAAAAGCTGTGGCGATTTTATTTATTTTTTATAAATATATATATATTTTATGAACAACTATCCATCGTAGTATCAATCATTTTTATATATATATATATATATATATATATATATATATATATATATATATATATATATGAGCCATTCCATGTCAAATCAACACACTTTAAATAAAAATTTTACCGCACCATTTTAGATTTTGTTAAAATTTGGTATAGTTATAGTGGGTGCTGAGACTAAGGAAAATACCAAATTTCAATGTTTTATCTCAAACAGTTTCTGAAATATGGGGATGTAAAATTTGCAAATACTAGCCAAAAAAACGTGAACAGACTTTCTTTAAAACGCTCTAGGAACTGCAATAGTTGAGCTAGAG
The DNA here is from genome assembly GCF_964235325.1 of Thermobia domestica. Taxonomy (NCBI): domain Eukaryota; kingdom Metazoa; phylum Arthropoda; class Insecta; order Zygentoma; family Lepismatidae; genus Thermobia; species Thermobia domestica. The sequence continues at coordinate 159,166,430 of NC_137458.1, forward strand.
AGCTGGAAAAGGTGTCGTTTTGCAGCATTTCGTATGCTCTTTCCAGTGATATACAAGACAACATAGGTTCTAATTAAAATTTTCTTTTCAAAATACGAATTAAAATTTTGATTTAATTTTTTTCCAAAAAGTACATAATTTAAAATTTTCAAAATATTTCCATAAATGCTTGGTACTGCTGTAAATCAAATGGCAAAGTATAAATATGGGATGATGATGGGTTCATTGTAAAAAAAAAAAAAAAAAAAAAAATATTTCTGACACCTGTTTTCCGCTAATAGCCTATATTTGGGTATTTGGACCAAGCATATCTTCAACAAATAAGAATTTAATTAAAACATACAGACAGGTAACTAACAATATATATGAAATATCAAAATATCATCTTAAAATGAAACCAATCAGCACATGCTATAATTAAATTAAGTTGATCAAGTTTAATTTTATACTAATAGCCTATAAATTTGTAAAACAAAATATTGAACATTGAACCTATAAATAGAAATTGAAATAATGTATGATAAAAGTGTAAGTATGGATGTAATACTTCTAATCCAAACAGATTATTCAAAATGTACATTGCTATGTCAGTTCATTTGCGCAGTCAATCATTTCAGCATTTGGAAATTGAAGTTAAACCAAGTGTATTGACGTTTCACATAATGCTATTGCTTAAACTTATGGCTGTCTTTTATTGCTATATCAACCTTACTGGCTTTCTCATTTGTAATGTTAAATGTATCTTCCCTTTCCTCAGTGACTTGAGCCAGTATATGCAAGGTGAGCAAATTAGTTAGCTTGTCTATGCATGCAGGAACAAGTTTAAACAAGCACAGTCTGCATCCACCATGCAGTTGCTGTCTGTACAATCATTCAGTGTCTAGAGCCTTTGCTGAGAGAATGTGTGCTGTATTGCTTTCCTTCTAAGGTGGATAGTTAAACACGTTTTCGTTAGTGTTCCTAAGCTATTATAGTACACCATGGTATAAGTTTAAAGCAGTTATTACCCCTACATGGAACAGTTTTGTATCTAATATAATTTAGCGGAACTTGGTATTTTTGAGTAGTTCATTTAGAAGTAAAACTATAAATTGATTGAAGAAGAGAGTGTAAGTGAGTTTTGTATCAATATGGAAGTGGAAACTACTAAAAAGTGCAGTGCTATAAGAGTACAGTGTTGTAATCCATTGAAGAAATCAAATCATTGTATTAGAGACAGAAAAAAACTGAGAAAAGTTACAACGTGGATGACTGAGTTATTTCTACAAATACCAAATGGCTCCATGATTTGTGATAAATGTAGGAAAGATGTAAGCAAATTGAAAAATACAGGGCCAATCGGTGAGGCTGAAGATGATGATTCTTCTGGGTCGGATGTAATCATTCCGGACAAAGACCCAAACTTCACTACAAATTCAATAGTTGTTGAAACACTTAACACATCACTTCAAGAACTAGGTGAGTCCCCTATTGATAAGAAAAAATGAACATCAAAGCACTATGCCAAATCAAAAGTGAAAAAAATCTCCGTGGCGATGACACGTAACCTGTTTGTTGCTGCTGAAACTTCATCAGATAGTGATACAGACTGTGACGAATCTGTTCTCCAAAATCTCAAAACTAACTTTGTTAATTCTACAAGTAGGGCAAAAAAACTAATGATTCTAACAAGTTTACCTGAAAAGTGGGGTATCAGGAAAATAATGCGCGAATTTAATGCTCCTAATTACCTTGTTCGCCAATCCAAACAAATTTTGAAAGAAAAAGGGTTTATGGAAGGCCCAAACCCAAAACCAGGGAAATGTTTACCAATAGAAACTGTCACAAATGTACGTTCATTTTATGAAAACGATGAAGTTAGCCGGGTAATGCCAGGTATTAAAGATTGCGTAACGGTTACAGAACCAAATGGAAGTAAAACAAAAGTATCAAAAAGACTTATTTTGTGTAACCTTAAAGAAGCTTACAAACATTTTAAAGACATGTATCCTAGCATAAAAATAGGTTTCTCTAAATTTGCTGAGTTGAGACCAAAACATTGTGTATTAGCAGGACAGAGTGGCACACACTCCGTTTGTGTATGCACAACTCACCAAAACATAAAATTAATGATAGAAAACGCCAAACTAAATAGAGTAACCAATGGCAACTTAAGCAATTACAAGCAATGCATTGCAAAAATGCTTTGCAACCCATCATCAATTGATTGCAACATGGGAAACTGCGAATATTGCCCAGGAGAAACTGTAATACGTAAACTTTTACAAGACTCTCTTCGCCAGTGGGTGTCAGTTGACCGCTGTAACCTGGAAATCGTACAGAAAACGTCCGAAGAATTTATAGATTTATTCTGCAGTCAGATGTCCTCTTTGGTTCGGCATGACTTTATTGCCAAGCAACAAAGAGCGTTTCTAAACTCCACAAAAGAAAATCTTAATGGATCGGAATTTGTTGTTACATGTGATTTTTCAGAAAATTATAATATAGTTCTACAGGATGAAGCTCAGAGTTACCACTGGACAAGCCAACAGGTTACTATACATCCCTTTGTTATATATTACAAAGAGGAAGACAAAATTGAACATGTGAGCTTTGTCATTGTTTCTGATTGCCTAGAGCACAATACTATTCCTGTGTACACCTTTCAAAAGAAGCTAATTTCATATCTAACAAACAAATTTCAGACACTTCCAAAAAAGATTTACTATTTTTCAGACGGTTCTGCTGCTCAATACAAAAATAAGAAAAACTTTCTGAACCTTTGCCTTCATGAGGAAGGCTTCAACATCAAAGCCGAGTGGCACTTTTCAGCCACAGCACATGGGAAGGGGCCTTGCGACGGAATAGGGGGTTCCGTGAAGAGACTGGCAGCTCGTGCAAGTTTGCAAAGGCCATACCACAACCAGATCCAAACCCCACGAGATCTATTTGAGTGGGCAGTAGATAACATAACACACACAGATTTTGCCTATTCCACTCAAGAAGATTATGTTGCTTCAGAAATGTTCTTAAAAAGCCGGCTTGAAGCAGCGTTAACAATCAAAGGAACACAGCAATTTCATGCATTCATTCCCAAAACTACATCAAAATTATTAGTGAAACACTTTTCAGATGATGTGCAAGGTTGGGAGAGGGAGGTAACTACATCGCCGGACAAACTGAAGCTACAAGACATATCAGGCTACGTTACCACTGTGTATGACAACAACTGGTGGCTTGGGTACATTTTAGACAAAAATGAAGAACTTGATGAAGTGAAAATAACTTTTCTTCATCCGTGTGGACCAGCTACATCATTCTTCTACCCAACACACGCGGACGTCCTGTGGGTGTCAGTTGTGGATATTCTCACAAATGTAAATCCGTTTACTCCGACTGGGAGAACATACACTCTTGTTGAAAGTGATGTAAGCCAAACCCAATTGGCTTTTTCAAAATACAATCTGTAAAGGTCCGAGATTTTTTTTTTTTGGGAAACTGCTTTCAAATCAAAACTTCCTCAGGTTAGTTATTGTTACTTTATATTTTATATATAGTTGTTTAAAAATTAGCGTTAGTACCTAAATGTTAAATTCTTATTTGTTGAAGATATGTTTGGACCAAATACCCAAATATAGGCTATTAGCGGAAAACAGGTGACAGAAATATTTTTTTTTACAATGAACCCACCATCATCCCATATTTATACTTTGCCATTTGATTTACAACAGTACCAAGTATTTATGGAAATATTTTGAAAATTTTAAATTATGTACTTTTTGGAAAAAAATTAAATCAAAATTTTAATTCGTATTTTGAAAAAAAATTTTTATTAGAACCTATGTTGTGTTGTATATCACTGGAAAGAGCATACGAAATGCTGCAAAACGACACCTTTTCCAGCTCTCTAGCTCAACTATTACAGTTCCTAGAGCGATTTAAAGAACGTCTGTTCACGCTTTTTTGGCTAGTATTTGCAAATTTTACATCCCCATATTTCAGAAACTGTTTGAGATAAAACATTGAAATTTGGTATTTTGCTTACTCTCAGCACCCACTATAACTATACCAAATTTTAACAAAATCTAAAATGGTGAGATAAATTAGGTGTGTTGATTTGACATGGAATGGCTCATATATGGTATAGTTTACTGTATGGTATGCATACTTTTTGCACAATTTTCTCAACCACATTTCATAAATAAATGTATCATTAATAACCTAACAATATGATAACTCGTTCGCCATGAAAACATTCAGAAGTAGTATTTTACTCTTAGGGTGAGCCTTCCCCCGATGATTTTACCATTAACGCCTCAGGCAATTTTGTTCATAAGAAATGTTTCATTAATAAACTAACATACAGCATAAATCGTTTACCCCGATAACATACAGGAGGAGACGTTTCCTCAAGGGTTGAATTGTTTTTTTTTATTTTTTTATACAATTTTTTCAATAATAACTGACAAATTTGTTGTAATTCCAGTAAAAATATTTTTGTAGTAATCTTACAATATGGTATAACTCGCTTGTTCCGAAAAGAAAAATCCAAAAGAGAGAGTTTACTTTGACAGTGAAATTTTTCCCGACGATTTGCTTAAAAATTACTCGAACTACTTGGTCCAGATTACAAATAATTTACAATATGGCATAAAACGTTTATCCTCAAAATTACAGATAGAATAGTTTACCTTTGGGGTAAGCTTTTCCCGATGTCCTTCCCAAAAGCAACTCAGGAGATGTATGTTGTTCATATTTCATAAATAAATGTTACATAAATAACCTAGCTATAACTCCCTCATCCTGAAAATCTAGAAGTGGTATATTTTGACAGTAAGTTTTACCCTGCGATTTTCTCAAGAACGACTCAGGCGATTGTGGTTGTATTTCATAAATAAATGTTTTATGAAAACACTAACAATTTGGCATAGCTCGTTTGTCCTGAAAAGATCCACAAAAGATAATTTATTCTTGGGGTGACTTTTCACGATTTTCTCAGAAATTGCTCAGACGCTTTTGCTTATACGAAGTTCACATACAATTATATCCTTAATAATTCAAATATATGGCTTAAGTTATTTCTAACGGAAAAATATCCAATGGGTACTTTACTTTTCGGCCTAAAGTTTCTTCTAGCAGTTTTCCAAAACACATTATTTTGTTCGCAATTTCCCAAATAAATGTTTCAATAATAGCTGCAGCCTAACATGAGTCAGTGGAAGAAATTCGAGCGAGAAAGTACAGTGCGTTTGCTCCGTACCCTTTCTCAAATATATTTTTAGATGTTACACCTAAACACAATTTTCCGAACAAAATCGAAACAACTTTTTAAATGTGCCTTGTTGTGCTCAAATGGTTTAAGTGCATAGGTTCGGGATTTGATTTGCAGTGAGAGCTAGTGTATTTTCGTCCAAGAGATGTGACACGTCGGTGCAAAGAAAACAGTGTTTAAATAAGCCTAACCAAGTTAATCAATAATACAAAGAAATAATACAATCTTACGAAATTATCGAAAAGACGTTGTTAATACTAGCTAGGTGCGACTATGATTGTCAATTCCAAAAGTAAAAAAAAAAAAAAAAAATGAAAAATACAATGCCAGGTTAATCAGTGGCCTCTAGATAAAGCTATCTTACTAAGAAGTGATTGAGATACCACAAAATGTTGTAATCGCTGGGAGACATGTTAGGAGAATACAGAGGGTGAGAGAGAGTTTAATACTGCAAATCCTGGATAGTCTGCACCTTCGTTTGAGGGCGAGTATTCATGTCCGTAGGCCTACATAGGTTAACATTGAAATGAACATTAGAACACAATACCTGTTTAATATTGATAGGGGCTTGGTGACAGGTTTGCAGTGTATTTGATGGGGTTTGATATTGTGACGATCCTTGCGAACTACTGAGGCTTCCCCACTGTACACTGTAAGTTAAATTCGTGCTTAATTAAAACTATATTTGTTTAAATTTAAAACTGTTGACCGTTATCACCTGTGCATTACGGACAGCAATCCACCAGTAATTCTTTGTTTCCGTCCGGCAGGAGTTCATGTGGTTCGGATTATACGTTAATCAGTAGGTCCACGTCTTATATAGCCTCGCTATTGAAAGGAACGATAAACTCAAAATCACATCACACATCTTTGTTTTCGCCCATAAGTGTCTTTGTTCATGAGCTCCTTCGTGGCTAAGCGGCTAGCGTATGCGCCTTTGGCGTGGGAGACTCGGCGAGAGCTCACGTGGTTCGGAGTCCACGTTAATCAGTAGGTCAACGTCTCATATAGCTTCGTTGCTGAACGAGATGTTAAACCCAAACTCAATGTCTTTGTTCACAAATTTCTTTGTGTGTGGTTTTGCATATACGTGGTGTGGACATTAAATTTTGATTTGTACGAAATATGTATTTAATTACATACACACCTATAGAACGAACACAACAAACTTGGAATATCTACATTGTTTGCGTATGGAAAATAATCACGCTCTACTGTACAGGACAGCCGTGTGTATGGAATTCCATACATATGGCAATCAACGTGTCATGAAATGTATAATAATAAGAAATAATAATAATAATAATAATAATAATAATAATAATAATAATAATAATAATAATAATAATATAGAAGACAAATTCTGTATGTGGACACATTGTATTAAAATCTGTAAAATCGCCCGTAGCGTTAGGCAGAAGTTAAAAAATACCCGGGATTGGAGAGAAGTGTCAGGACCATCAGGACATACCCTCTGCATACGTTTCTACAACTAGCTAAATGTTAAAACGGAAACTTTCGAGGCAAATTTCATGTAGAAAGTAGGGATACAGAACTCACAAGAGCCGCAAGAAAATTTGTTTTTAAGTAATGCTTATGCTGGGTAAGCTACAGAAGACGTCGATGATGAGAATGAAAGAAATATTGGAATAAAGAGAGTGGAAGGAAGCGGAACCCGGAGAAAACCTACACACAGGGTGTTTGTTCAGCACAATGCCCACTAGGCGGGAGCTGGGTGGAACAGGATGAACCATTAAATTAACAACACTTCAGTAATAATAATAAATAATGGCACTAAAAGTTTTAAAGTTGCCCTAAAATTTGGCAAAAGTTACTTAAACGCAGGGCTTTCGGAGAAGGGGTTCCGTACCTTCAAGACACCTCTCCAACTATCCACATTTTAAACAAAAGCTTTCCACTAAAGTTTCATATAGAAAGTATTCTACTGTATGTTTTAAGAAAAATAACTGTAATAAAAATAACTGAATATCACAACAGTAAGGCATATAATAAACTAATTTTTAGGATATGTAGAGGTAATTATAAAAGCTTTGCCACAAAAATACCTACACAGACCATAATTCAATGAGCTCTCAAATACAAACAAAAAGCCTATAAGATTCAGTCTACAGACCAATTGTTACTTAAAGAATGGACATACACTATTTCTAGAATCGAGACGAGAAATGTTTACGATACTTTTCGTCTCGTCTCGATTCTCATCTTCAAAGTGAGACGATAATTTGAGTTAGCCTTGTCCCGTGTCGCATGTAAAATGTTAATTCTCATTTTTTGTTTGTTTTAGAAACGAGATTAAAAATTCCTCTTCTCGTGGGCAACATTAAACTAAACCAAAATATTCTTGCTAAATGTCACGTTTTTGTTTGTAATGGTATGACCTGAGCGATAATTAGCTCCTAGCTTTTAATCTTCGAGATAATAATTATTATTATTAGCTTATTATTATTACTATTATTATCCATGAAGATTTGATAGTTCAAGTATTGAAACATCTGAGTATTCAAATATCTGAATATAATAAAACGTGTGTCATCGTCATCAAAAATTCTAAAGTAAAAAAATGCCCGACGTGGATTCGAACCATGAACCTACAGATTTCTGGTCCAGCGCCTTGACCACTGAACCACGATCACTACGCGATAAACGATTCGTCTTTAGTCTCATTACTTTAGGTTTCTTTGCCTCCGTTTGCAAAGTTGTATGTTATATTTCTTCGTTTCAGAACGTCTTTCGTATTTCTTTTATGATGATATAAATGAATAATCTTCGGCAAAGTTTATATTAATAACTTGAGTTGTTCTTAAACCTTTGGTTCACACGTTTGTTTCTTCTCCACACGAAACCAGATATAACTGATTTAATTCTCATACTCTGCATTTGTTTCAAAGCAGTCGCCATTACCTGATCAATGATTTTTGTCCGCCACGATACATACACAATTGCTATTAAATAACTCAAGAAATAAGTATATATATATATATATATATATATATATATATATATATATATATATATATATATATATATATATATATGTTGATATCTATCTATCTACAGCATATATACCGTCTTCCAAGAAGTCTTGCAGAAAAGCAAAAGCTGTAACTTTGAAAGTACTACTTACAATTTTGTATTTTGTTTGTAATGTTTAGTGGAAATGTTAAAATTTTTGTTGGCAACAATGAGCGGATGTAAACGTTGACGTTATAACCGCAAATCACGTGACAAAGATGGCGTCTACTTAAGAGAAAGCGTAGTGCGTGGCGTGGTTTTGTGAGTTAAAATCTAGTGTTTTGGTGAGAAGAAAATTCCGACAAAAAATTTCAGGAACAACCACCTGCAGGTTCAAGTATCAATAGATGGTACGATAAGTTCCTACCTACCGGAAGTGTCTTGGACTTGCCTCGTGGCGGAAGGCCAACAACCAGTGTTGATGTGATTCAGTCCGTGCAGGAAAGCGTGTTGCGAAGTCCAAAGAAATCGTTGAAACGCAGATCCTTGGAGCTGCGAGTGCCAATGACAATGCTACACAATATCGTTCGTAAGAAAATAAAGGCAAAGCCTCACAAGTTGAAACTTGTACAGGAATTGACGGAAGACTGTGACATAAGAAGTGAGTTTTGTGAAATGATGCTTGCACGGTTGAACAGTGATCCAGGGCTTCTTTCAAAGTTACTGTTCTCAGATGAATCCACCTTTCATGTGTCTGGTAAGGTTAACCGACACAATTGTAGAATCTGGGGAATTGAGAATCCACACGAATTTGAGACACATGTTCGTGATTCTTCATAGTTAAATGTGTGTTTGCCATTCTTGGATTCCCGAAAAGACTTCAGGAATGTTTGGACTAAATGGTGCTCAGCTGGAGGTTTGACGTTGAAAGAATGCTTGGAAACAAAATTTCAGACTTTCTTACAAGTCTACTAAAAGTTTTGTAGAAATACAATAAATGGTTACAAAGTTACAGCTTTTTACTTTTTTGCAGGAGTTTTGTAAGACCGTATATATTACGGTCTTATATATATTACGACCGTATATATTGCCAACCTATTTTCAAGGTTTTAGCAATATATATATATATATATATATATATATATATATATATATATATATATATATATATATATATATATATATATATTTGGTCTAGGAATTAATTCGTGCGGTTGGTACGCACACATTGAAGCTGTAGTACAAACACAAAATACATAAAAACCTTAAGAAAAATATTGTCCAGCGCTAGCCACCACTTTCGCCCATCTGTCAGGCAATGTACGGATTCTGTGGCGAAAGAAGCCCTCATCCTTGGAAGCGATCCAGTCAGAGACCCATGTTTCGATATCTTCTGAAGAAGTAAACCGCTGTCCAATCAAATCGTTGTTCATGCAATCGAACAAGTAGTAGTCCGAAGGAGCAACGTCTGGTGAATACGGCGGGTGGGGTAAAACTTCCCATCCGACATTTTCTAAATAGGTTTTGACCGGTTTTGCGACATGTGGGCGAGCGTTATAATGTTGAACAATAAGTTTTTCATGTCTGTTCTCCCATTCTGGTCGTGTTCTGGCCAGAGCTTGCTTCAAACGCATTAATTGTCGTCGATAACGTTCTCCATTCATAGTTTCACCCGGTTGCAGCAGCTCATAGTACACCACACCTTTCATATCCCACCATATGCACAGCATAACCTTTGCACAGTGAATATCTCGTTTTGGTTGTGATGGACCTGGTTCACCTGGTTTCACCCAGGCCTTTTTTCGTTTAGGGTTCTCGTAATGGATCCACTTCTCATCACCCGTAATAATTCGATGCAGAAACCCCTTTCTGCTCTGTCGTTGAAGCAGCAATTCGCAAATGGTTTTTCGTCTTTCAACATCTCTGTCTTTCAATTCATGTGGAACCCAATGTGACATCTTTTGAATCATTCCCATGGCTTTCAAGCGTTTAGAGACTGTTGTTTGATCAACGCGTAATGCTGCTGCAAGTTGTTCCTGCGTTTGACACGAATCCTGCTCGAGCAATGCTGTCAATTCTTCGTCTTGAAATTTTCTTGGCTGTCCAGCTCGCTCTTGGTCTGCCAAGCCGAAATCACCACTTCTAAACCGTGCAAACCACTTCTAACACGTTCGCTCAGCTAGAGCATGGTCACCATACACTTCCACCAAAATACGATGACTTTCAGTCGCACTTTTCTGCATGTTAAAGTAATGCAGCAGGACACCCCGCAAAAACACTTTATCAGGCACAAATTGCGCCATGTTCACTTAACTACAAACTGGTGTTGTTGACGCTTTAATCCACTGCCCTATACTACGAACGATACGCGATGACAGGGGTTTGCAACACATGTGTGGATACACGGAACTGTGGGACGCTCCGTTCGTTGCGCCATCTCTTGTCCACCCGCACGAATTAATTCCTAGACCAAATATATATATCGGGTGTTGCAAAATAAGTGTTACAACTCTTGGGAGGTGACTAATGCCACTGAGACAAAAAAAGTTCTCTTGTACTTTCGGCTATCGGACATAGTTTCAGATCTACAAGGTGCCGAAAGCGTGGGAAAATGACTTTCGGACGCCAATATTTCGGAAACTATCCAACGTAAAGAGGGCGGGTTAAAAATTCACTGAAGAAGTCATACCTGCTGTATTGAATTTTGCATGTTTCACAATATAACAAAATACTTTGGTTTGTGTAATATTTACCTGTACCTTGGGCAGAAAGTACTCATACATGTGCACTATGCTTAGTAGAATGTTCATTTCATATTAACAAAAGAAGAATGTTTTTAATATATGTAAGAGATTATTATGGGATAGTTGATGATATGGATATGTTTTATGGTTACCTAGTCAGTGAATTTGTGTACTTAACAGTTTGAAGAAAAGGATACTATAAATTATATCAAATAATAAACCAGTTTAACATCGTTTATAGACGTTGTCAGTTTTATTAAAAAGGTGAGATTAATGGTATTTAAAGATCGAAGTTAATATTTTTAATGTCAAAGAATTACTACCACTTCGGATTTTTATCTCAGCAAACGAACCAGGTTTACGACTATCTTTTTGATAAGTCGTTATAAAAATTTGGTTTACCTCACCCGGGACTTTGTAAATTCAGTTCCCGAAGAAGAAGAGTAAGGTTGAATTTACTTTTATACTACAGTTAATGAATAAGAACTTAACCATATTGCGAAGTGGTAAAGTAATCATAAGAAAAATGGACAACGAAGCAATGCAGCAGGAATCAAATACTAGTGACCAAGGTGAAACTAGTGTAACACCAGGTTTGTCATCAGAGGATCGACTCTTGTTAGCTTTACAGCGACAATTCAGGCAGATGTCTACCGAGATAAACAAGCAAAATGAAGAATTAAGTAGACGAATGGAACAGAAGTTTGACGAAGCTAACAAGACCATGGAACAGAAGATAGAACTGAAGTTTGACGAAATGGAACAGAAGTTTGACGAAGCTAACAAGACCATGGAACAGAAGATAGAACTGAAGTTTGACGAAATGGAACAGAAGTTTGACCAAGCTAACAAGCAAAATGAAGAATTAAGTAGACGAATGGACCAAAAGTTCGACGAATCTAATAAGCAATATGAAGAATTAAGTAGACGGATAGAACAGAAATCAGATGAAACGAAACAGACAATTGTCCAGGTGGTGAACGACATATCCTCACAGTTCGAGGAAAAGTTAAAAAAGATATCCGATGATTGTCAGGAAAAGCATGATCACCAAAATCAAGAAATCTGTGCTGTAAAAAAAGATTTAGAAGTAATAGAATCTTCCATTAAACAGCAAAAGATCCAGATCAGCAACAACTCTAATAACATACGTGTAAATACACAGTTGTTAGCTACTATTCAGGAAGAGATTAGAACGTTACAGGCTAAAGACAACATTTACCGTAATAACTTGGGTAGTGATCGCTTTGAGTTGCCCCACTCACCAGAGATGAACTCGCCTTCGCCGGGGTCTGATGAAGATATTATACTAGAAGAAAGTTGTCTGAAAAGCACTGATGAGCGAAACATAGATGGTGTCACGACACAGCACGTCACGGATAGGAACTATCACTCAACAAGAACAAGGAATGAGAAAAAGAAGGTAAAATTAAGTGTTAAGATGAGTGAAATCCGAGCTATGAGCAAATTCAGTGGTAAGTGTAATGAGAATGATACTTCTTTCTTAGAGAAATTCCAAGACGAATGCAATATAATGTGTATCGAACGATCACAATATATGAAATTAATACCCCATGTATTACTCCCACCTTGTTCCTTATGGTTTAAAGCAATACGTGATCACATTAGTACATATGAGGAATTCAAAGCGGCTTTGATCGCAAATTATGAAAATGACTTTTTGCTGGCAAATAGAGATGCCACCCTTAGAAATCAACACTTCAATCCTCGATTGCACAAATCTGTCGTAGAGTTTGTTGTAAATGTCTACAACGAATTAAAGGTTGTTAATCCTTTGCAATCGGAATCGAGAATAATAGCCTCGATTCGAAATTTGCTTCCATTTAAATTGCAACAGATCTTATTTTCCACACAGTGTATGAGTTTCAGCCATTTATTGATGCTTGTCCAATGCTACGAAACTCAATACCATGCCATGAATCCACAATCAGGAATAGGTAAAAATAAGAATAATTCAGATCATTTGGTGCCTGTTCGGAATTTAAATATTCGGAGTGTGAATAATACAGAACCTAACCTAAGCCGAGTATACTCTAGCAATCAAAATGAGCAAAATAGACAAAGTTATGTAGGGAATCCGCCTAATCTAACTAATCATGGTAATTATGATGTCAGATCACCCAACAGCAATAGATATAAAAATAATCGAAGTACTGAGCGAAATTCCAGAAATACAGCGAACTACGTGGATAGACGTAATTGGAGATCAAGAGATGGGACTTCATACCAAAATCAGAATCACGATGAAAGACATGTACAACATCATATAGAACCTAATCATGATAGCGCAGTACAATGCACTTTATTAGATTCATATGCAAGTACGAATGTAACATGATTACCGTCAATGAAATTAGGTTAAATTCATGTTAGTTGTAGATTCTTGTAAATTTTCATTTTAAAGTTTATGTGTTAATATCAACAATGAAAACGATTCTTAAAAATACTTGAATTGCTTAAATAGAGTTTTAAGTAGACTGGAAAATTAATTTTCAAATGATTTTTATTCTTTCTTGTTAATATGAGGAATTATAATTCGATTTATAATTAATTAAAAGCAAAGATTATTTATATTAGATTGATTTGTGTTGAAAATTTAATTGTCAAAGATTACGTTAAAAAGAAGCTCTATTCTATAAAACTAATTATTCAACGACTAACTTGAACGAGATTCTTCTTTATTATAACATCTTAGTGCTACTATGTATATCTTTAAATGCAACATCTAACTTGTTTGTTATTTAATGCGCCCGCAAAGATTAATATTATTTGTAACCCACGTTTGTCCTTTACATTTTTTTGAAATCGCACCCTGCGACGACTAATTAAATAAGCGACGATATTTTAATAAGAAGATATATTAATAATATAATGGATAATAATGAAATAAATATAATTAATGTAATTAAAGATAAATAATGATGAAATGAAAGAATTGTTATGAATGTATTTATATATATATATGTATATGTGAAATGTAATGAATAGATATACAAGGTGCGATCAAAATATGATGGACATAAGCAATGTAAAGAACACTAATGTTAACGGACCAGTGGTTCTTGAAGATAAAAGCCAAGCCTACTCATGACTTTTATATTCAGTCCCTTTGTCGAGCGACATTTTATATAACAAAATACTTTGGTTTGTGTAATATTTACCTGTACCTTGGGCAGAAAGTACTCATACATGTGCACTATGCTTAGTAGAATGTTCATTTCATATTAACAAAAGAAGAATGTTTTTAATATATGTAAGAGATTATTATGGGATAGTTGATGATAGTTGATGATATGGACATGTTTTATGGTTACCTAGTCAGTGAATTTGTGTACTTAACAGTTTGAAGAAAAGGATACTATAAATTATATCAAATAATAAACCAGTTTAACATCGTTTATAGATGTTGTCAGTTTTATTAAAAAGGTGAGATTAATGGTATTTAAAGATCGAAGTTAATATTTTTAATGTCAAAGAATTACTACCACTTCGGATTTTTATCTCAGCAAACGAACCAGGTTTACGACTATCTTTTTGATAAGTCGTTATAACAATTCTACCATGCACGCGCAAGGGATTCCCCAAAGGAACGTAGGGAGTCCCGGTTAATCTGTCAAATGAAAATTGGTCTAAATGGATATGAATTGATAGGGTTTCTACCAGGTAACAATAATTCGTTTGTATTAAGTCGATAACTGGAACAAACACAAAATGGCGGATACTTTCATATATGTTGTGTGTGGTTGCATAATCGCCAGAAACGGGTGCTGGCCAACAGTGACGTTCTGAGTATTAAGTGTAGCGAATTTGTACTCAAATGCTCTAGAAAGACATCTGGAATGTCGGTAGAGCACAACAGATGAAGCAGGGTGATTCACATATGTGGAGACACTTAACAAAAAATGCTCAGAAATGCACTCATACTAAGTAAACGTGAGTTCAAAGCGTCGGAAATGTAAGGAATAGCATCAAGAACATGAAAGTCATTGTCAATTCACCAATAATATTCCCTCAAACCGATGCAATATGATGTGTACGGTTGCATACCAATAAGGATGCAACAACTGAGGCCAAGTTGAAATTGTGCGAGGGTATTCACTAAGAAAATAGGTAAACTAAAGGAATGTCACTAGTGGGATCGCATGATCGATATTGAAATGTGGCCAATGTGTGTGTGGATATCAACATGTACCTAATGGACCAATGACATGTCCCACTACTGCTGGAACACCGCCCCAGGTGCGAAAAATAGGAATATAACGTTGTACATTCTGCTATTACATCTGGTGCACTTTTTGGTAGAACGTAACTATTACACGATTGTATTAATGCCCCTCTTTGTTTGGGACATTGTCCCACGTGCAACACATATGAAAAGAAATCTCTGAATCAATGTTTCAAATTATGATAGAGTGTGAAAATAACAAACTTGTATCATGTCCCACGTCCTCTGGGACATATAACGTACACGAAATATAGGAAAATACCTCCAGAAATTCGTATCTTACACACAGTGCACATGCCAAGACAAAGACAAAAATGAACCAATTTGGCTCATGTAACACTACTGCTGGAACACCATACATATGGAAAATAAGACGACATGAGATATAGGAAGAAACGTCTTAAAGCTCTGATTGTTTACAACTGTGCAGTAGAAGTAACAAAATGAAACATACAAGCATGTCGGGAGGCTGTACAAGAGCGCTTGCCAAACAAAGTGGGTACTCCTCAAAGAAATGAATATAGTGAAAGTGAGGCTCCCTGGATGCCTCAGGGCTAGAGCGCTCGCGTGGTCACAGTGTCCAGTCCTACTGGGAGCCCAAGGCCTCACATTCAAGACCCGAGTAGTTATTTTCCTATTTTTCGCACGTGGGGCGGTGTCCAAGCAGTAGTGCGATACGTTGACATTTGTCCATTAGCTACATGTTGCTATCCACACACACATTGGCCACATTTCAATATCGATCATGCGATCCCACTAGTGACATTCCTTTAGTTTATGCAGTTTCTTAGTGAATTTTCTCGCACAATTTCAACCTGGCCTCAATTGTTGCATCCTTATTGGTATGCAACTGTGCACATCATATTGCATCGGTTTGAGGGAATATTAAATGGTGAATTGGCAATAGCTTTCATGTTCTTGATGCTATTCCTTACATTTCCGACGCTTTGAACTCACGTTTACTTAGTATGAGTGCATTTCTGAGCATTTTTTGTTAAGTGTTTCCACACACGTAAATCACCCTGCTTCATCTGTTGTGCTCTACCGACATTCCAGATGTCTTTCTAGAGCATTTGAGTACAAATTCGCTACACTTAATACTCAGAACGTCACTGTTGGCCAGCATCCGTACCTGGCGATTATGCAACCACACACAACAGGCATGAAGGTATCCGCCATTTTGTATTTGTTCCAGATATCGACTTAATACAAACGAATTATTGTTACCTGGTAAAAACCCTATCAATTCATATCCATTTAGACCAATTTTCATTTGACAGATTAACCGGGACTCCCTACGTTCCTTTGGGGAATCCCTTGCGCGTGCATGGTAGGATTGTAAAACATGCAAAATTTAATACAGTAGGTATGACTTCTTCAGTAAATTTTTTATCCGCCCTCTTTACGTTGGATAGTTTCCGAACTATTGGCGTCCGAAAGTCATTTTCCCACGCTTTCGGCACCTTGTAGATCTGAAACTATGTGCGATAGCCGAAAGTACAAGAGGACTTTTTTTCTTGTCTCAGTGACAGGAGTCGCCTCCCAAGAGTTGTAACACTTATTTTGCAACACCCGATATATATATATATATATATATATATATATATATATATATATATATATATATATATATATATAGTGGCGGATCCAGAGCATGAGCAAGGGATTGGCTAATCCGTAGTTTATTCAGTGTAAAGTAAGATTGAAGCCCATCTTATCCAGTATATATCTGAGCGTCAAGGGGGGACTATAGCCCCCTTGGATCAGCCTATCTCTCTCTCTCTCTCTCTCTCTCTATATATATATATATATATATATATATATATATATATATATATATATATATATATACAGTATAACCTCGTTAACACGAACTCGCTTAAGCCGAACACTCGGTTAGGACGAACAAAATTTCGGTCCCGGCATCGCTGTAAGTTATCTTATAGGAAGTTTTATCGGTTAACACAAATTTCGGTTAGCACGAATTACGAACTAATTTTTAGTCCCTTGAGTCAGTAAAGGTTTTGATTTAACACGAACTTTCAATCCTTTGTTCTTGTTTTTTTCAGATCATTTTTCTTATTTCAGATTTCGCTCCAGATCAGTTTTTGTCATACACTATTTATACAGACGAAAATTTCCTTGTAAATAAGAGAAAAACCAGAAACAGGCATCTTTCCTCTCTTATAAGGTGTTCATTCTATCCTCCGTCAAGCGCTGAACATGCAGGTGCTTGGCAGACGAGCTGGCGACAGCTCGAGACAAAACATCTTCTCTCCCCTGTAACTCCAAACTGGTGACAGCAATCATAAATACTTTTCCGTTACTAGCGGTACTCACTCCTGGAGTTATCAATTTTATAACTTGACCTGGATTTTCTGCGTGGAAACTTTTTTTAAATCTTCGAAGATAGAATAATACACTTACTATAGTGTTTTCACTTTTCAGAGGATATTACCGAGACAGAAACTAGTCTCGATCTCGATCTTAACTCGAATTTGAGACCGAGGAGTGCTTTTCGAAATCGAGACGAGACCGAAACTCAGTCTCGTCTCGATACAATTCTGTGGATGGTATCAAGACCGAGACTACTCAGTCTCGTCTTGATACCATCTCTAGTGTTTTCTATGACATACATAATATACTGTAGTCGTATGTATAGTCTGTATACTGTAGTGCGTATGTATGAAGAAAATGTATTCGAATAATAAATTTTGAGTCCCCGGTTAACACGAATTCTTTTAACACGAACTCCTGATTTTTCAGTCCCTTGGAATTCGTGTTAACGAGGGTTTACTGTATATATATATATA
Source organism: Thermobia domestica (assembly GCF_964235325.1). Taxonomy (NCBI): domain Eukaryota; kingdom Metazoa; phylum Arthropoda; class Insecta; order Zygentoma; family Lepismatidae; genus Thermobia; species Thermobia domestica. The sequence continues at coordinate 159,184,457 of NC_137458.1, forward strand.
TATATATATATATATATATATATATATATATATATATATATATATATATATATATATATAGATAGATAGATAGATAGATAGATAGATAGATGTTGGTGCACCAGTAAGCTCCCAAGAGTCTCAGCCTAGACTGGGTTACATTTTTTCAAGGAATTAAACCCTATAAATGATGTTCGCGTTTGATGCTGAAAGAGATTTATCTTATGAAGGAAGAAAAAAAATACAAGATGCAGGTGGAAAGACGGAGACTGTTTATCCTTAAGTGTTAAAATTTAATTTATTCCCATGTCTTTTGCTCTTTCCTTTCCTTCTTTTCTCATTTTGTTTAGCTTTCCATACTTTTTCGGTCTCTGCATGATGCGTATTATTCTTTTCGTTTTCTTTGAATTAATTCCTGTTTCTTTGAACTTAACGTGAATGGAATTTCTGCAGATTTATCTAGTGGTTGTTTCTCTAAGTGATGCTCTCAGATAGTAATATTTTTTTTCCTCCAAGTGGAGGAATATCCTGGCATATTATGTTTTCGGGCATGTATTTGATGTAATGTTGGTTGTCCAACTATCAGACATACAGTGAAACTATTCTGCTACTGGAAAAAGCTATCATTTTTTATATATTCAACCTCCACTTTCTAATGTTCGTGGCTGTACAAATGTTTTCCATAAACCTATCTATAGCCTGAAGATAAAACTGTGACACTTATAGGGGGAAAGAGTGATTCGAAGGCTTTTGGTTTTTCGACGTTCACCAAATCTCTCACACTGCTGGGAGTAGGAACTTGAAAGTTCGTAACAAAGAAACACTGACCAAAGCTTCAACACACACTGTATTTTAAACTATAATGTATTACAGTTTCGGATATCTTAACATACCTTCTTGACACTATAGAATACAGTATGTGTTGACGCTTTGGTCAGTGTTTCTTTTGTTACGATATCCAATCCAAAGCCATGGGTAGTGTTGCTGAAAGTTCGTACACATATTCTCATGAAACTAAGAATACAATAGAATTTTGAGAAATTCCACTTCGAAGGGTAAATAGAGGATATAGTATTCCATTCCTATTTCTGTCTGTTATCATATTCATTTATTTATTACTTCCGAAGGTAAGAAAAGACATTTAGAGAAGATTTTGGAAAATTCATGAAATGAAGTGAAATCTTCATTTAATGCCCGAAGTGACTGACTGTGAAATTAATTTTTTGTGCTTTCCCTTCGAGAATAGAACTCTGGCCACTAGACTAGTGGGGAGGGAAGAAAATTCATTATGGGTATAAGATTGTTGAATAACAATTTCGATTAAAGCCATAGAGTCTTTCGATTTCTTATCTAAGCTATTTATAGGCAGTACTACATAATAATAAAATCATAATCGGGGTACTGGAGATCGATTTTGCCTAAACGATTTGCATGAATTTGGTAAATCTACCCGTTTGAGGTCTGAAAAAATCATCTAACTCGGTTTTGACGTTATGAGAGTTATTTAAGAACGACTGTATTTGTAAAACTTCAATGAAATCAAACTTGCATCAACAAATAGCTTGCACACAGAAAGTTGTTTGTGTATTTTTTCAAATGTTTTCTATAAACCCAATTCTTCCTTGCGGCTAACGGACATTTTTATTTTTTAAAATATAAACTAAAACTTTAGAGAGGCACATGTTTTAGTTAAGAATTATGAACACGGTTTATGAGAGCATATGCTGAACAACGCTTTACGTCACGTTGATCGAGATCTTTAAAATCCGAGAAGCAAGATATTATTCTTACTTTATTATCAAGGTTTTCACTTCAAAAATATTAACCAAATACAATCCTAGTAAAGAAACAAAAACTTTTGTGAATAAAATAACTTTACAATTGTGTTACGAGGGTAGTCCTAGAAATACCCAACCTGACGTATAGACATTACTGTGATGAAAAGTACCAACAAGTATAAAACTTAAGTCTGAAGACGCTACGCTGTTTAGTACTTGTTTGGCAACCATCAATAGTGAATTTGTAAACATGAAAAAAAAAAGAAAGAAAAAAAGATATCGTTATATGATACAATACTTTCATTTGAAATGTCTCAGCCCAGCCAATATCAAAGCTGAGCTTGGTTCTTCTCTGGGTGGTTTGCTCCTTCGTATACAACAGTAAAATATTGGGTGGCAGAGTTTAAATAAGGCCATACGAGCTGCAAAGACGAACACCACGGTGGTTGAGCAAATGAGGTGACCACACCAAATATGGTGAAGCAAATCTACAAAATGGTATTGGCTGACCGTCGACAGAAAGTGCGCGAGCTAGCGGACATGGTACGCATTTAAAAAAAAAAAAATGCTGCACATCGCATATCGACTGAAAATTTGGACACAGGAAAACTGTGGGTGCCGCGTTTGATCACAATGGAAAAGTAACAACGTCGTGAGGATGTTTTAATCAAGTGTTTGACGACCTTTCACAGCAATAAAGCCGAGTTTTTTGCGTCAATTCTTAACAACGGGTGAAACATGGGTTCATCATTTCACACCTGAGACTAAGGAACATCAAAACAATGGTCTGAAAGGGGGAATCGGTTTAAAAGAAGGCGAAGACAGTTCATCTGCTGGCAAGATCATGGGTCAGTTATTTGCGATGTGCGTGGGATAATTTTCATTGATTATCCAAAAAAGGAAAAACAATCAACGGTGAATATTATGCAGCGTTTAAGTAATGAAATCAAGGAAAAACGTTCACATTTGGCGAAAAAGAAAGTGTTGTTTCATGAAGACAATGCACCACGTTATCGTGATAGCCAAAATCAATGAGTTAAAAGTTCCAATTGCTTCCTCACGCACCCTATTTGCCAGATTTAGCCCCCTCGAATTATTTTCTTTTCAAACTTGAAAAAAAAAGCTTCATTGTAAAAGATCTGCCAACAATGAAGACGTGAAATCTGTGGTTAATGGCCATATTGAGGAGCTCCACGGTTCTCAACAGAAAACAGGGTATCGAAGCTATTGAACAACCGTGGGAAAAATGTATGAGCTAAAAGGAGACTATGTTAACAAAAAAAGATTTCTGCCCCCAATTTTTTTGTTTTCTTTGTTAGGTCGGGTACTTTTGAGACTACCCTGGTAAACTTAGTAATTCCAAAAATGGAAACTCATTTCTCTAATTTTTACATGAATCACTATTAGGACTTTACAAAGAATATTTGAAAAATGAAATGAAATGAAATCTTTGAGTTTTACGTCCCACGGTTATGCCGGTTAGGCTAAAGGAGACGGTGATGATGAGTAATGAATGAAATGGTGGAAAGAAGAAAGTGGGAGGAAACGGGAGAACCCCGAGGAAACCCACGCACACGGTGTAAAAAGAATATTTGAAGCTCATAAAAATGTGTTCGCCAAACTAAGCACGTAATGATATATCAAAACAGATATATGGATTTAAAGATTTTTGTGTATCTTTCTTCAATGTATAAAGGTAATCAAGAAAGTTCTGTCGCTTTTTCACCCACTACCTTCGAAATCGATATGTCACCTAAGACGTACCTGGAAGATCAAAAATATTCCACATCAGCATCGATGACCTTCTGCCAACGTTCTGGAAGGACATGGATTCCATCGCGATAGAACTTAGTGGGCTGCGAAGTGAAGAAGGTATCAAGTGTATTTTGCCCCTCCACTAGGGATTTGAACTGGCATTCTCTAAGGTGATTGTCCAAGAAATGGAACACGTGATAATCGGATGGTGCAACGTCCGGGGAGTATGACAGATGCAATAGTGTTTCCCATCCAAGGCGTGAAATGGTGTCCCCGGGTCATCCTAGTCAGGTGGGGCTTAGCGTTATCCTGTAACAGGAGGACCCTTTGCGATTCAGAAGTGCTGGCTCCAGAATTTTGAGTTTTTCTTGAACACGGCTTAACTGCTGACAGTACACAGTTGCATTGATGTTCTGACCAGCTGGTAGCAGTTCCCGATGCATGTTGCCGCTAGCAGTCCACCAAACACATAGGAGAACCGTCTTCTGGTGAGGTGCTGGTTTCTAACTGTTTTGGAATCGGTTTATGAGATGCTAACCAATGATGAGGGCGCGTGGAGCTTCGAACAGGACCCACGCCGCAGAAATATCTCCTTCCTCAGATGAGACAGCAAAGAAATACAGGTGGGACACATCGATCCAACTTATAGTGCTTCCCACATTGATGGAGGCACTGCCGAATGGTTTCTTCACTCACATTGAATTGTAGGCCCAGTTCCTCTGGACACTGTTCGCCTCAATTGCTGCCTGAAGATCTTCATTTTGTACATGTGTTGGTCTTCCGGCCCGTAGTGCGTCTTCGAGTGTTTCGTCACCGTCCTTAAACTTGTTAAACCACCGCTGCACTTTCCACGTAGTCACGACACCCTAAAGACATGACATATCTTCCATCCCGCTCGAGCGGCGTTTGACTCCAGTTTGAACTCGTACAGCATGCACGCACTTATGACACTCTGTGGAGGTCCCATTACTCAAGTTCAAGGTGTAACTGTACTGCCACAACCAGGTAGTATGTTGGATATACTCACACCAACACCTGACCTTCGCCTTATCTCCGTTCGCATTCAACTTACGGTGTTAGGGCTAATTGAACACAAATCTCCACAAAAAGCGACAGAACTTTCTTGGTTATCTTTATACTATGTTTTTTTTTTTCTGCGAGTTTAAATTTTGGCAAATCAAAAAAAAAATGTATAACTTCCAGGCCAGGTAGTTAGGGAGCCAAAGCGATAGAAGTGATAAATCAGAGTTACACAACTCACCCTCGTAAGAAAGAAAATGAAAAAAAAGCAATGTCACTTTCAAAACCAAATAAGATAGTTCTCGAAAGTACCGGAAAACAGTCTTAATTGTAGAATCTACTACAATAAAACAAAACTGGTGACTGAATAAGAACATCATATAAGTCAAAATACATAAATAAATAAAAAGCGAAAAATTCAGTTATTTTTCCTAAAAAGCTTTTTTATTTTTTTTTTTAAAAAAAATCGCTACTTCTAGGTAATGTTTTTCCAAAGACCTTACTCTTCCCTACCCTCGAGAAAATTACCAGAATGATTAAATATTACTCTTGTGCATGTATACGGGACGTCCTTCAGCAAATAATGTCCCAGTGTAGCTGCCTCGTATTTCTCCCTTCCCCCTCCCCTTCCTAGACAAAATTGCTTGGAAGAAAGCTTGGTGCCAGGTAAGGAAAGTAGACAAATCGCAAATCTTGTCACCTCAAACTGATCAGATATAACTAGCTACCTTCCTTCAGTGCCATTGAATTAAGCTCTTGCAAATAAAAAGGGCTCAGTGCTGTCTCCAACAAATTTATAAAAAAAAATGAAACGAAATCTTTCAATGTAACATCCCGCGATTTTGCCCTGTAGGCTAAGGGAGACGGATGATTAAGGCAAATGAATGATGAAAGAATTGGTGAAATGAAATATGGTAGAAAGCGGGAATACCCCTCCCCCAAAAAACGGACACGATGTTGACCAACACAAATTTGCTTGGCCAGGGATCGAACAAGGGACCCCACGCACCAGAGGTAAGCGCTCTACCACTGAACCACCGTTCCCCCTAACAAATTTATGAAGTATGTAAGTTAAATACAACTTTCAAATATGAAATGTAACAAAAGCTATCACTAAAATCAATGATTCCCTAGCGTTACAGACAACAAAATATAATGATCGGTCTCATAGCTTTTAAGTGGGAACTTTGAGGTCTAGTTGTTCTTTCAGAAATACTGTTCCGGGGGGGGGTCACACTTAGTATTCTGGGGGGACATGCTGATACTATTCTATTTACTATATTATAAACGTATTATTTTGGTCTGCTCCGGGGAGGCACTCTGAGGTCCGGGGAACAGTGCCCCCCCAAAAAAAAACAGGTCTGGAAGAAACACTGGTGAGGTCAATACACGACTCCCATTGTCGTTATTTCAAGAACAGACCACAGTTCCCAATTTTTATTCTATGCCCAAACAAGAATTGAACACGGGACCATGTGCACCAACCAACTATCTACATGGAAGCACTTACAATTTTATATACACAGCTATTCCAAACTGATAAGATCCGTGCATCAGGCTATTAAAAATAATATTGAGTTTGTAAGATTGCAAAGCTCGGTGATTGACCCGCCTTGATGGTTCTTGACGTTCGTATCTGGTTAACACTAGCTACTACGCTGTACAAGGACAAACAACTAGTTTGGAAACACATTCAACAATTCACTATGGAATATTTTAGAGTATTGTTTGCCTACAAAACGCGTTGGCGTTGACCTTCACGATATGATGATGTCTTGCAAACAATATTCATAGCGCAATCCCAACACAAACACCACACATCAATCCTTAAACGATAAATAAAAATAAATACATTATTATGAAAAGTATCATAGCAAGATGGGGTTGACTATATTGTTGAGAAAATTTGCATCGACATTTATATCAGTAACACCATTAATGATCTATTCATATATAAAAAAAATCATGTAATTGAGAAATGAAATAGAATTTTGCAGGTGAAAATTTAACGTTTTTGCCTCTAGTCTAAAAAGACAAGATTCGAATCACAGGGCTAGCCACCATCATTCTTCTTAATCTTCCACAATACCACAAAATGCATGTTATCTCTGTTGATACACTCATGTAGATGCGCATGGTATACTGTTGGACTTCCTGATATAGAACAGAATTTTTGACGTTGAGATGACCTACTCGTCATTGGCAAGCTACATAATCTCTAGTGGACTGCTCAGTTTCGGCTGCAATGAGACGTTTTTCAAAAACAACCATCTCGTTATTCAAGTACAGTGAAAAATTTCATTTATACTTTGTTGTGAGGCAAGAGTTGTGCCTGATTGGAACGCAATTTTGCTGAGGGTGGAAAATTTAAGGACAATCGGTTCAACATTGAAGAAACCACTAGCAGGTGTGTGAACTGTTCGACCAACGCTGCCCATATTATTATCACTCTGTATAGTACTGTGCCAGTGTCATCAATGAAGGGCAAATGCTTATAAAGAACCCACTTCTTCAAAGAGCGAGTATAGAAGTTCTTTTTTCCTTTCTTTTTTTTCTTTTCTTTTTCTTTTTTGTGTATGTGTGCGTGTGTGTGTATTCCAAATCTATATTAAAAACTGTCATTTTCCTTTCTAAAAAGTACTTTCGGTCTAAACAGACAACTTCCAGTAGGTTCTGAATGTTTTAAATAACATTATTTAACATTTTTTTCCCCTGTAGAAGCCACGGAGATGGGTGTTCTTGGATAATTCCGACTTGCTAAAGTCTAAATATCAAGTGAAATTCATGTCACACTTTTTTTTTTTATCTACAGGGTACCCCAAAAGTGAAGTTACATCATATATTTGACACTTATCCCGACGTTTGTAGTTCAGGCAGTCATTACTTTTAAGCAAAATGCTTTTCTGAGTACAAAATATAAGTGGAAATTAAAGTACATATAATATCATTTAACGACAGTGTCAGCTTTTAGTGCTTGATTAAAAAATCAAAATTTTAAATATGTGCATTTTATACTTTTCACAATACAGTATTTATTTAAGTTTGAAGAACAAAAAATGAAAAATGAAATGAAATCTTTGAGTTTTACGTCCCACGGTTATGCCGGTTAGGCTAAAGGAGACGGTGATGATGAGTAATGAATGAAAATGGTGGAATGAAGAAAGTGGGAGGTAACGGGAGAACCCCGAGGAAACCCACGCACACGGTGTTTGTCCACACAAAGTTCACTTGGCGGGGGCTTGGATCGAACCCGGGACCCAAGCACCAGAGGTGAACGCTCTACCACTGAGCCACCGCGGCCCCAAGTTTGAAGAACAGTATGTTAATGTAACTTATAGTTCATGAAATAAGAAATGGTGTTACTTTTACGTTACAGAGGGTGTTCTATAAGTCACACAAGCAAACAGTTTAACAATAGTTTACTAAACTGCGAGCCGGAAACTGCTCAGTAGGTTTTGAGCCTGGATTCTTCAAGCAAATGAAATGAGTTTTACAAATCATACGGATATGAAGAACATCATACTTACAAATATATTAATATACAAACAGACATATTATATATATATAATACAGATAATATTACAAAGATGGAGAAAAAGGCAGCTGAAAATATTTACCGATTTAAACCTTACATCGTCATGAAACATTTGTTAGTGTTTAAATATAAAAGAGATTACATGAGACTATAATCTAGACAGATTTTCATAAGGCATTCAGAGCGCTGTTTCAATCAAGTTTGGTCATGAAGGTTCTCAGAAGCTTCTTGCAGAAAAGCTTCATTTCACCACACAAAAGAAATCATTATAGAATTTGACTTAAATTTGATCAAAAATAAAGTTGAATACGAGTGACAAGTTGGAAGAAAGACCCTAGCAAAGGATTTTGCAAACGTTTTAAAGATGTCTCACACTGGTTCTTAATTAATACCTGAAACTGAGTCAACTACTTCCACAAATGTGACAACAATCGTTGTTTTCTGTCAATTGCGTTCTCGTCTTCTACCATCGAATCGGGCAGAACGTTTTAGGAAATATAGATAATTTAGTAATTGCCTCAAATCTGATCTTCGAACTAGAACATTTATTTAATAACTTCTAAATAGATTTTACGAACAATACTACATTCCAGTTCCGATTCTGAAAGGATGTTTTGAAGGTACCGTGCACAACGTGAAGGCCTCAGCTATAATTTCAAGTGACATTTTGTCTTCTGAATCACTGCTTGTTCTCTATGTTTCTCCACAATTCAATGTGGAAGAAAGGTCCCAATCCAAAAACAATTGTGTATATACACTTTGCCTTCTGAAGTCTCATACCACCAGCGATTTCATTACCAGGTAACATATATGTGAATAAATTACTAGCTGTTGCTCTTATAACTGATGTGCAATTACTGAAGGCAAACACAACAAAATTTTCGCATACGTAAATTTGTCTTTGCAAAGAAATCTGTGCATAAATGAAAAAAAAAAAGCAAAAAAAAACTACCTCTGCATCCTGTGACGAATTTTCTTTTTATTCGTTTATAATATCTGTCACAGATCTGACTGATATTAAGCATGAATGAAAAAAAAAAAAAAAGAAGTCGCGGGATACAGAAGTTAAGGTCCTCATTTATTTGTGTAATATGTATACTATAATGTTCACCACTAAAAAATCGTGCATAGTTCTATTATTTTGAGAAAACTTTTTTGTAGAAACTTTCTGAGGAGCAGTAACAGTTCGCAATAGATTTCTCGGAATTGAGTTCTTTCTCATTCCGGACACGTTTAGCCATACGTTGAGACCATCTCTTTTCTTTATCAGATAACGATTTTCTTTTTATCTTCGTATGAGAAATTATATTGTCCCTTATATTCAGGGTTGGCAAAAACCATACCAAAAAACTCAGCTGTTTGGTTTAAACCCGGTTTTTTGGTTTAAATAATTTGCTCTGTGAATTTATATCACATATAGACAGAAATAAGTTTATTTCGCCTTGGTGTTATAATGAAACAACCGGGTTATCCTGGAAAGGGTCAAGTAAGCTTAAAGCGGAATCCAAACTGCTTCTCAGCTTACATTCAAGAGAAATTGTCCTCCATTTGAACTCGAAACAGGGACTAATTGGTCACAAATGTGATACGTCTGCCGACTCACTCACGAAGGACTCCTGATAAAAACACGTTGTACTGATCTTTATATACTTGTTAATATAATTGTCACGAGTCATTTAGGAAGGACAAAAATATAAACAGTTGCAGAAGTGAAGCCATTATACAGAATTACATATGGACAATTTCAAAATACTGCAGAGTACAGAAGAACTAATTTAGTGCAAGTTAGTTCACTACGACTTTTATTAGACAGAGTTAAAAGAATACAATGACTTAATTTGCATATGAACAAGAAAAGTTAATAAAGATACGAATTATTTGAGTCTAATTTGACTCTGACGCATTTATACATAAATAGATACCAAAGATACTTCTGATTTCAATAAATACCTCTCGTGAAGTTTGATGAGGCCCCCCCTTCCCCTCGACACACATACACACACAAAAGTATGGCATTTCGATATATCAATAGTAAACATTATTAAAACGAAACAATATTTATAATTTTTTATTGCAATTGCAAAATAACAAACTATAAAAAAAATCACAAAAGAAATATTCATAAACTTATAAAAAACAAAAGTTGCTTTTGTAGTATAATCTCATTGAGTAATAATGGTGAATTTAGGTCTGAATATAATACGAATATTATACGCGAGTGAAACGTGATAACCCACAAATGTGTGCTCATCAAGATTTTACGAACACTTACACTTTTCCGAACATTTTTCGTTTTAAACATTTTTTTTTTTTTTAAGAAAACACCTGGTTTAAACTAGTCACACTGAAAGTTTGTCATCTAAAACTTCTCGGAGATATTTTGACCAAACAAGAATAATTTTTTCCTTTAACCATAATTTTCTTTATCATGGTTATAACTAACACAGAAAAAAACGCATGACCCTTGATACATGAAGAATGAAAAAATACATTGTGCATTATTGAATTCGCACCTATAGAGAAATTGGTGTGTTAAAAATCGGTTGTTTCCTCAATTTATCAATATAAGGCATGACCAAATTTTGACACATACATAGATGTACAAGGATGTCAACACAAACATACAATAATTTCTGAATAAAATACAGGTAAATATTGTGTTATGAGCATAACCGAATTCCAGAAAATAAAAAAAAAAAAATGAAATGAAATCTTTAGTTTTACGTCCCACGGTTATGCCGGTTAGACTAAAGGAGACGGTGATAATGAGAAATGAATGAAATGGTGGAATGAAGAAAGTGGGAGGAAACAGGAGAACCCCGAGAAAATCCACGAGCACGGTGTTTGTCCACCACAAAGTCCACACGGCGCGAGCTGGGATCGAACCAGGGACCCCAAGCACCGGAGGTGAACGCTCTACCACTGAGCCACCGCGCCCCCTTCCAGAAAATAAGTAAGGTATTTATGTATAAAGAAAATGGGCTGGTAAAATAACAAAACAAGAAGGAAACTTCATATGATCATGGGTTCTTCGCGATGTGTTCAGTTATACGCTGCAAAAAATGCAAAAATCAATCTTTAAAAATGTTCTGCTTGAAACTTTAAAATGTATCTATCAAGTTATCCATATTTCAGGATTCTTCGTCATCTACGAGACACTTTCTTTGAACGAAATTCTGGTTTGGAACGAATCAAGTGCAGACACGTCCTTTACAAAATTGGTTCCGCAAGCGGCGTAGCTTCTGAAACATAGATAGATAAGACTTGTTTCTAAGCAATGTCTCGAACTGCCTTTGATAGCTTCAATAGTTTTCAAACAAAGACGGCTTAAAACTAAATTTTATATTTTAAGTTACTTATAGATGGAGAAACGCAGAAGGGTAAAAAAAATACGAACATCAATGAATACAGAAGGCTGAATAATGAACTGAGAAGAGAGACGGACAAAGTCAAAGAAAAAGTATATGGAGTAGATATGAAGAAATAATGGAACTTCAACGGCGCGGCAGATATGATTTTATGTATCAGAAAGCACAAGAATTAGGAGGGAAAGCTAACAAAAGTATACGAATGTTTGGAATCGAAGATCAACAAGTTCATGTGGTCACTGACCATCAAGGAATCCTCAGAATTTGGGAGGAATATATAAAAGATCTGTATGATCAGAAGAATCGCCCCAAAGGATCGAAGCAGAGGAAGAGGTGGATGATGAAGGAAAAGGACCCAATATATTGAAAAGTGAAGTAATACAAGCAATCAAAGACATGCGAAGGAGAAAGGCCACTGGAGACGACGACATACCAGTAGATTTCTCAAGGGATTAGGAGACAGTGCAATGAAAGTACTGACTTCACTTATTAACAAGATCTACTTGAGTGGAGAATGGCCAAATAATTTTCTTGATACAATGGTTGCATTGCCTAAGAAAAAGCAAGCAAAGAAGTGCAGCGAGCACAGAACCATCAGCCTTATTTTCCACACTGGAAAGATTATTGCACGCATACTCAACAGGCAATTGGAAAGTAAAATACAATGTTAGAAGAAGATTAGTTTGAATTCCGGAAAGGAAAAGGCAGCAGAGATGCTATTGGGTTGATGAGAATTATATTCAGAACGAGTTCTTAGTGTGAAGGAAGGACTATGTTTGTACTTCATCGATTGGCGGAAAGCTTTCGACCGGGTCAATTGGACGAAAATTTTGAAAATACTTAAAGAAATCGGAGTCAACTGGAGAAACCGACGACTCATTCGAAACTTGTACATAGTACAACGAGTGAAGTTGCGCTTGAATGAAGGAGAAACCAGTAGTGTAGAGATCGGAAGAGAAGTCAGACAAGGGTGTAGTATGTCGCCACAATTATTCAATATTTACAGTGAATGTTTAATGAAGAAAGCATTAATGGGAATTGGAGATTTTAAGATCGAAGAGCAGACCATTAACAAGATCAGGTATGCAGATGATACAGTTATTATAGCTAAAACGGAAAAAGGACTACATGAAATGATTTAAAAAAAATAGTTGACATCGGAAAACTATATGGAATGGAAATCAACATCGAAAAGTCGAAAGTCATGAAAATAACCCGAGGAAACGCGCCCTTACGGGCCAGCGTAGAAGAAAGAGAACTTGAAGAGGTCGAGAATTTTCAAGTACCTGGGAAGTATTTTGACAAGAGACGCCTACTGCACCAAAAAGATCAAGTCAAGAATTGCCATAGAGAAAGAATCATTCAATAAGAAAAGATTATTCTTAACTAGCAAGCTTATTACTGGACTTAGGAAGAAGTCTGTCAAGTGCTATATCTGGAGCATTGGGCTGTATGGTTCCCAGACTTGGACAATACGATAGTTAGAGAAGAAATATTTAGAGAGCTTCGAAATGTGGTGCTGGAGGAAAATGGGGAAGATAAAATAGACACGGAAAGCAACAAACGAAGATAGACAGGAGAGAGGAGGACACTTCGTAGGAAGGCAAATTGGATTGCACATCTTGCAAAGAAATTGTCTTTTTCATACCACCATAGAAGGAAGGATGGAAGGAAAGCGATGAATAGGAAGGACACAACTGATCGATGATTTGAGAAACAGAAAAAAAATATTGGGAGTTAAAAAGAGGAGGCTGAGGATCGAAAAGCGTGTAAGAAACATTTCAGGCCTAAATCTAAAATTGATTTAAAAAAAAAAAAAAAAAAAAAAAAAACTTTAGTCCCAGGACCTGCCGAAAGGCAGAATACTTAATAATAAGTTACTTAAATGAGTAAAGCGAAGACATTTTTGACTCGCGTCAATATAAATTTACTTTCTTGTTTCGTGTGAGGATTTCGTCAGTGATTTCATATATATAGGCCTCTGATCTTCTCTTGAATGATTTTTGATTCTAACCACATTTGGGATGTAAGGATATCTTAATGCTCCAAAACATTTAATTAGCCCTTTTGACCCTGACTTTTTATTTTTATTTTGCACTATTATGCTTCTTAACAAATGAAATAAAATCGCCATTTCGTTTGCAGGTGTTATATTTGCAGAATTATGGGACGTACACATTTGTGAACACTAGGGTTGAAACATGTATGTAGAATATAAAATGAGGTTAATCGAAAATATCATTGTAATTTCGTAATTTAGTGACACAAAATACATCACTAAAGCAGAAAGATGACTTATTACAAATGTTCGTTTCGCTAAAAATAAAACGGCCTATGTGGTTGACTTTCGTTCATCGTGATAGCGCCTACAAATACTGTGTGTACCTACCTGACAACAGATGAAAGCACTAGAGAAATAGTGGAAAATAATTTAGACAAATTCAAAGAATACAAAGACATAAAAGGCAGCCATTTGGATCTTAAGAGTAATTGAAATACAATGTACACCTATGATACCGGCAGGGCCAAAAGGGTACGGAAATCAAAAGTACTTCACCGAACTAAATCTTGCATCGAAAGAAATTATATGAATCTTATTTCACAAGGACAAAAGAAATAAAAATAAAATACTGTAAATAAAAATAAAAATAAAATTTAAATCTAGACAAAGGAAATTTGGACAATAAATAGGCCTCCAGGAACAACAGAATTAATAAAAAAGATTACATAAGTTTTGGCATCCTGAGTAGTGCATCGGTTTCAATACAAACAAAGGAATTTCTAATGAGTTTTGCTAACTTTGATGTTGTCTCTTACAGTTTCAGTACACCAGTATATTTAAATAGATTCAAATGAGTGTACTGGATAATCGAATCAAGAGCAGTAGGATCATGGGATTTTCGATGATACGCAAAAAAATTGAAAAATACATTAGAAAAAATTGAAGCAAGGTGCACCTGTCATTTTGAACTATCAGTGAAAGTGATACATCAGTAGAGTAACAGAAATATTAGTGTTGATCAAGCTATTATATGTGTTGAAACTATCTACAATGTTATGGTTTATGTACGTTTTATTTTTTATTTTATTTTATTTTTTTAATTTAAATATTAGAGTAAGCTTTACCTTATCTAAACGGAGATTTCTTTCATTAATCAATGAAACCATGAGACATGATTGAATCAGCATTGTGAATTTATATAAGTAAAAAAGCTGCTGACGAAATTTTCAATATTATTAAATATTTAGATGCACTCTTGAGCTTAATCTACTAGTTGTGATTATGCGTCAACTTAGTTCCTTTTGTAGATGTTTAGTCATCTTTAATTATGAAAATTTCTATGCTCCTGTTCTCAGGTATTACACATAATAACATGTTCTCTCCACCTAAAGACAAAAAGGAGTCATAAGATTTCTAATATTGGCATAAATGTGTCATTTGGTGAAAGAGCAGATAATACAACTAGATGATTCAAAAAATCTTCGTTAGAGTTGCAAAAACCACATAGATCACGAAATCAAGTGGTTTTTGACTTTGTATTTTGTAAAAGTAAATTAGTATTTTGAGGTCAAACGCCAGAGCATAAAGGCAAATCAGACGATTACCACTCGAAAACTTGAACATCTGGAATGCACAAACTCAGTGTAGCTAAAACACTGTGGATGCTGCGTAAATCCAAATTAACCCTTGGTTGGCATGGAGTTGATAATGGGAGGGTGAGAGGAAAAAAGAATCCAAAATATCCTATATTTGTGTCGAATGGATAGTTTTCGGGATCACTGACATAAAAGATGATATTTCAGATGTGGATATGTCCAAGGTTGGCCCTATTGGCATGGGGTCATTTGGAGAACCAGTGAAGACTTCAGAACAGTTCCTTTTTGGTGCGTTTCAATACACTGAGAGTGAAAAGTGATAATGCACAAATACTGATATCACATTCGGAATTATCAGAGATATGACTTCTGGGGAAGTGTCGTTGCTCCAGGGAGGCATAACTAAGATCACTCCCTAAAATCGTCGCTGTTTTGCAGGGGTGTAGACAGGAATTTATTTCAGCGATTGAGGGCATATTTTACTACAATGTCTATCATCATCTCTAAAATTAGATATAATTTACAGAAAAGTAGTGATTTCATGGGGCAGGAGCTCTGAATTGTCATAAGCTCCTCTTTAAATGTAAGGCATAAAATGTAAATAATAAACGTTTAACATAGAATACTATATAAATAGAAAATATGTTGTTATAACTAAGAAACAGAAAATAATTATAAAATAAAGTTGGACAAGTTTTTATTTTTTAAATTTTTTTTAAAATAATCATACTTGAAAATAAAATACACTTTTAAAACAATTTTGGATTTATGCAGGGCTACAAACAAGTGAGGAGTGCCATGTAATAACAAATATCATATTTGAAAATAATTTTGAATTAAACTAGCTGTGACAACATTACTTCAAAATTGAACTTGTGGAATACACAGTATGAGCGTAGCTCAAGGAAAATAATAAGAATGGTCTTGATTCGAAGCTCGGATCATCCACGTAGGAGTAACTTACATTGACCATTCACCTATCAGACAATGACGCACAGGGTTTGACACTACTTTATCAGAAGGTTCTATCAAATATAACTTAAATTAACACAACAGTAACAAATTTTACTGCTTTAAAAAGTGTCCTGAACAAGGGGAAGTTCATTATGCACATTGTAACTAAGTTACAGGAGGTTTACGTCCTATCTGAACGGCGCATCCACCGAGTCAACTTTTGGAATATCCCATTAAGTTAGCTTTCAAAGTAGCTAAAGGAAACGTATGTGAACGAGTACATAAAGTTCTCCGTGGCAGAATGGATAAAGTCATGGTTCGATAACTACACGGTTCGTGGTTCGAAACCCGTCTTGGAAGCTGAGAATTTTTAAATTCTTAATTCCTCAGTTCTCAAGATTTTTCTCTCCCTTCGTAATCATCTGATACTCTAGAAAGAGTTCGTAATCATCTGATACTCTAGAAAGAGTTCTCACCTTAATTCGACAACTGTCTAATGTGATCCTCGCAGTTCGAAACCTTCCCTTCTTCTGATTCGCAAAATCACAATTTCCGTCATAATACGAATGTTGTCCGATCATTTTTCCCCCAACTCCAATTCTGTGTATATAAATCATTCTTCTCTGTCTTCATACTTAAATCTCTCTCTCTCTCTCTCTCTCTCTATGTCATCCAGGAACTCATATGGATTGAGATCAAACCTTCGACTCTTGAAACTAAATTAAGCTCTCCAGCAAGGTGCTATCGTAACTCTATAGGTTTGTTGCTAAAAGCAGTGTCTTTTAGATTTTATTCGGGTGGGGGGGGATTCTCCGCCGACATAAAATTTTCACTTTTTGATTAGTGTATTACTATATATTTGATCAAACAATACGTATTTATGAAGCTCAAGGAAGGGGAATTACATCTTCCTGTCCTGCCCAAATCACACCCCTGGAACATTTGCTTGCAACCAGGGTGGATTGATTTAAATCAGTCTGATTTAAATCACTTGATTTTTTAAATAAAAATCGTTGATTTAAATCGAATTCCGAAATAAATTAATTTAAAGTGAAAATAAGTAAAATCCCGTTTCTGTTCTTTTATTTTGATTATGGAAGTTAATAATCATAATACAATGAGACTCAAATGTACAGTATAATATGAAAACAAGTGTTATGCATGCAGAGGATGATTAGGGAAAATCCCGTTTTGAACAGGTAACGGAGCAATCCTGCTTTCTTCTTTTCGTAACATTGGGTTTGGGTTTTAAAATCGTTAACTATTCCAACGGGGAAATTACCATCGACATTTAAGACGAAACTTCTTTTTTGTGTGTATCTGTTTGTTTGTTTCCAGATAATAGGGCGGATTTGGAGGGGTCCTATCCCCCCTTTTTTTTTTTTTAAATTTTATGCGAAATTTCTGTATTTCATGCCGCAAGCTAGTTCTGAGTTTTTAAAAATAGGCCCCTGCCAAATATCAGTAACTTTTGTGAAAAAAAGTGTCATTTTGATAAAGTTGTTGTACTTTTCCCTTAATGTTTAAGCTTTTAAATTTTATCACCTATTTTTAGGTGCTAGGGTAGAATCTTCATTATTTGATTGTTTTTTCGTGATTTTCCCACCTGAGATGGAGACATATGAATGGTACCATTTGAAAGGCTGTTCTATTCTGAAGAAAATGATGTACTATGCTCCTAGGACAAATAGGGATGTCTCAGGAAACTGTTACCTGAGATCCTGTTTTATACGGGTATCTGGTGTATTTGGGGAATATTTTCGCGGGCTTACTTTTGCACCTACAAGATTGAAATTTTGCACATTTACTCAGTGCACCCCTCAGTATTTTCCAGATTTGCTTCAGATCTCTGCCTTAAAACAGGGGGAGGGGTTCACAAAGGTAAAAATAATAATAATAATAAAAAAGATATTTTTAACAAAAAATTCCTTTTTTCGTAATTTACCCTCCCCAGATACATGATGGAGACATCTGAAGGGTACCGTTTGAAAATTTGTTTTATTCTGAAGAGAATAATGTACAATTCATGACCCTAGGATAAATAGGGATGTCTGAGGAAATTTTTATATTACATCCGGGTCATCTGGGAATGTTCTTAGCTCATTGATAAATAGTTTCCTCACCCTTACTACTCAAGATAGAAGCTTGAAATTTTGTACACACATTTAGTACACCCTTTCGTATTTCCCAGTTGATTTTGAGATCTGTGCGTTAACACAGGGGAATCCAGAGGGATCATTTTTTTAAGTAAAAAAAAAAAAAAGCCGATTACTCTCAAAATTTCCCGCTTCAGGGACATGATAGGGAAATGTGAATGTTACCGTTTCAAAAGCTGTTCTATTCCAAAGAGAGTGATGTATGCACCATGATCCTAAGAGAAATAGGGATGATGCTGTAGCTGCTTGACAGAAAGTGTATAATTTACCTTTAAAAAGAGCCATAATTTTGAAGGGTTAGAAACATTGTTTGGGATTGATATAAGTTAACGATTGGGGATAATTCAAAATTCAACACCAATACTTTCACTTAAATAGCAAAATCAGCATTTAATACTAATTCCTAATGCTTTTTCTTCAGTTCGCGACTTGTATCATACGAGGAGAAAGATATGATTTAAAACCAAAAAAAAAAAAAAAAAAATCAACAAAAATGATTTTTTTTTAAAAAAAATCATGATTTTCTTCCACCCTGCTTCCAATTACTGAAAAGAAATGAAATGAATCATTGAATAACACTCATTTCTATCAGTAGATATTTTAGAGCTCTGTGCGTGCATTACAGACTTCAGGAAGCACAAAACCTACTGCCGTTATTGGCAATTTCCATAGATTTCTTAGGGAGCATCTTACTAGTTTGCAGTCTTTAAAGAAGGAAAAGAATGAAACTAAAGGTATTTATGAAGCTATGGGAACATTGTGTGACTTTTTTCAATTTAGGCTCTTAAAAATATTCCAGAACAAACGAATGGAAAGATTGTTTTAAAGCTATAACATTGTAAACTTGATTCCTGTTTCTTTTTCAGCTGAATGGAGAGATTGTACTACGTCACACACACTGCTTTAGACAAGGAGAGGTGGAGGAGTTGGATTGAATACTAGAAGCAACTAATTGATTGAGACATGTATTTCTGGATGCATACGAAAACGGGGGCAAGTGTTTGTTATTAATTTGGACTTAGAATTTGTGTAACGATTTCTATGCCGCGAATTGTACAAAAGCTGTATTTTGTATCTACAAGTGTAGTATTACTTGTGTACAACCATAACAAGTGCTACTGGAACTCGAAAAACCATATGTTACTACGACTTTTTCCTAAGTACATACTCACCATCACTGACGCGCTTGTTCCCTCGGAAGAAGCCCGCACGAGCCCACCAGCCCTGACTCGGTAGATATCATTCGTGGCCACCTAGTACAAGTTGGTTTCTTTTGTACTGTAATGTTTACGGTATATGCTTGGACATTGTATTTATGCGAAATCATGAAATAGTAATTGTACAATAATTACTTCTGGTGCCTTCTTAAATTTCAATTATGCTGATTGGGATCTTGTCGTGTTGCCCAGCGCAAATTTTTTGGAGGAAATTTGTACCAAAATTATAATTTTTCAACAGTTATTTCTCAAGTGACGTGCGTACACTTTATATGCCCGTTTTATGATTGCAAATGGAACGTTCCTAGTTTGAAACCATGACAAGTGGTATTGAACTCGTATCATAGTCAAAACTCACTTGTTTTCAGTACCCTCGGTCAGGTGTATAACCACCGTCGCTGACGCGCCTGATCCTTTCGCACGCATCTCTGCACTATCGTTCAGCAGCTTCGACCTGCCTAAGTTAGCATTCATAACTACTTTTAGTGGGTACCTAGGGTTAGTTTGTGCTTTTTGCACTGTAGCTTTTGTGCTATATATCCGGACGCCATAATTATACGCAAATCGTAAAATATTTTTTTTTTTTTTTTTTTTTTTTTTTTTTTTTACAAATGTTTTTTCCGGAAACCTTGAATTTTATCTATGCTACACCGAGTAATGTCATGTTGCCCAGTGCAAATCTTTCGGAGAACAATAATAAGAAAATTAGTGAAAGCATTATAATTTTGCAACAGTTATTTCGAGTGGTATGTCAAAACTTGACCTGCAAGATCAATATACTTACAGAATCACTGCAGAAAGCCACTCATTGTCTATTCACTTTTTTCGAACAGCTGGCCTACATTTGTATAATTCCTGTTAACTGACATGCACTTTTATTGTCAACGCACTTAGCCCCTTTTCACCTACGTTAAATCCTAAAGAGAACCGATATATTTCATCACCGTAACATAATATTTCATGATGATTTAAACCCCCTTACACTAGTTTCTCATCAGGTTATTTAGCTAGCAAATAAATCACCGCAGACGAAACACCTGATCAATTCTACACCTTGCACTTCTTTCTTTTATTTCGTTTCTTCTTCATCATCTTGTATTGAAACACATGTATACGGAATGATGCAACTACTCCCATTTTGGATAGTGGTATATAACAAAGATCATTTATCCCATATACATACAAAAAGGACCTGGGGTCATACTCGTTTACTTTTCTAGAGTAGAAAGAGAATTTCAAATTACATTTTGATACATTTCTATTCAGCAAACAAAATTTCAAATACATATCTCTGATTTGTTTGTTTCTAGTTATAGCCTAGTTATAAGTAACTTCCTTACGTTCTCTATTCCAAGGTTCTATGATGATTCTTATTCTTATTCTTATTGTTTTTTAATGAAATGATTAAGATCTACATCTCGCGGTTCTGCCGTATAAGATAAAGAAGACGGTGATGATAAAAAAAAAAAATAAATAAATAATGAGATGGTGGAATCAGGCCCGGACTGGCTACGTCAAGGGCCTCTGATGCTGATAGCTGATTGCCTCCCCCCGAAACCGTTTGTAACGCCATTTTACATTTAAATTGTAAATCACTGTTAGGAAAATGTAAATAAGCTACTAGCTTCCTGTAATGATCCGTTTCCGTATTACCAGTGGTCGAAGTGAAACGGTATGCGGTGGTATGCCATACCCCTCTGGTTTTTCAGTAATGAAGGCATACGGTCTGTGGTTTTTCAATTATGAAAACATACCGTCACTGGAAAGTAGATGAAAATACCTTCACTGGAAAGTAGATGCTAAATACCTTTAATAAATCCATTTTTATACATGGTAATTGACGGATAGCTTTGCACGTAAAAAGGTTTTATTTCTTATGTAGAAATGATTTCTAAGTTGACAACACTGACATTTTTGTTATCTTGTTTTGTTGTTTTTGTTTTTAAAATGAGGTGTCTTCAAAGAAGTTACCTATTTTATATAGTATGGCGCTAAATTCCTTGTATAAAAGCAGAGGGGTGGTTCCTGAGAGCAAAACAAACAAAAAAAAGTTCCAATAAACATAGGGTGAAAATCGGGTTGTTTACGTGTTAGCCTACGGTCACAGTGCATCCGTTTTTTCACTCTGGCGGTTACGGCAGACTGGTCGGCTGACCGCGTCTGCCGACTGCTTGATCGTACTGCAACCGATCCGTCGTCAGTCTAGCTTCTTGTGGGATACAGTATGGACAAATAAAAAAATGCTACTATTAGAAAGTCTTGTGTTAAAAATATTACTTTTAGAAGAAGATAAGAGTGATTATGTAAATACTATTTTTTAAGAAAGAGAGAAATATGGCGAGTTTCACAATCTATTTGCAAAGTTGGTGGAGCAGGCACAGAAGTTTTATACTTACTAGTACCCAGTGGCGTATTGAAGGAGCTTCCGGGCTTAAGCCCCTCCCGAAATTCAATAAACTATTTTAAAGTAAATGGGATATCTTGCAGAATTTTAACATGTCCAGGAATAAAGTTAACAAAGCCCCCCGAAACAAAATCGTAAATACGCCACTGCTAGTACTGTTTAATTCTTTGGTTACTTCTAACCACAGCCTTCTTGCTATGTCCCTGTTGTGGTTGCTCTTGTTCTGAATATCCCACAGAGGTTTCCGTTCATTCACTAAAGAAATCAATCTTTCAGAATCAACCATCTCGCATAAATAAGTAAAAAAAGGGAGTCTCAATATTTGCGATGAGTTGTAAACCGCCCGTTAATCTGGTCTAGTCTGAAGACAAAAACAAAATAATTTGTTTCCGATCGGTGGTCGGTAGAAGTTGGCCGTGGTAGTCAGAACATGTTTGCGCCAGTCTGACCACGTATACTTCTCTTAATGCATTTGTTATTTCACCGATGTTGCCAGAATATGTCACACACAAAAAAAAAAAAAAAAAAAAAAATCGGTGAAAGTCGGATCCACTGTGACCATATGCTTATGAGCTGCCGAAAGCGTGGAATAACAAACTTTAGAGTTAAATATTGTACGAACTACTGATATAGCCTTATTGTTATATATCTCTTAATCAACCCTCGTATACGGAAGAGAATTTCTAGGAATTAGTGCACACCAAGACAAAAATTCTTAGAATGGAAATGCTGCGAACTTTTTCGCTCATAAGTCTCTATGTGTGTGTATGGTTCCTCACCCATTTCTCTCTTCGCATTACCTGATATGGATAAAAAAATTCAACTCAGCTTAACTCTCTTCCCCCTCTTACTCAAACCTGAATTCCTAAGCTAAAAGGCAGAGTAGGACTATACGTCATAATGTGCATCTTTTACAATAATCACTTATTATTTACATTAGTATATTCGTATTAAACAATAAAAGACTTGAGTCAGAATTTTATAAAAGAGCAAGTGAACGTTTTAAGTGATGAAATCTGACTGCCTGCGCTCCCCGAGCGTCAGGCTTACCTTACACAATAGAAGCGCAAGAATACATTGATAGGAGGAAAGATAGTTCCCCCAAAACATTTAGGGCCTTATGCAGAGTCGTTTTGGCGTCTGATTAAGGCAATACTACGGGTATGACTAACAGATGGTCATCAAAAGTGTATTCAGAGTCTCTGGTTAGCACATAGTAATCGACGGAGTTCATTACATGTGACGAATTAATCTGGAACAGAGGGTACTCTTTTAGCCACGGTTTAGCTTGTGCGACACATTTCCGATTTCGTATGTCATGTATTTCCATTTTTACAGAGTACGCATGCGCACATCTCTTTTCCATAGTTGCCACATTTATTTTTCTCACCTGATGCATTGGATTTTATTAGTTAATCATACCCAAATCAATTTTATAGTTGTACTCAAAGTAGATTCTGAATACAAAAAGTACACCTTTCTTACTGAATTGCTAGTATTACACTAACTAGTCGTTGACTAACTATTGATTAACGAATTCTCTCTGAGTACCACCCTTAGTTTTTATGAGGTTGCTTCACTAATAAGAATGATTAACTGAGCATTGTCTTATTGGGAACACATTAACCACATTTATGACTCAATATTAATTCTGACTCAATCCGCCTTATGCAGAGTCGTTTCGACGCATTATTAGCGTTGGGGCCGCGGTGGCTCAGTGGATGAGCGTTCACCTCTGGGGCTTGGGGTCCCGGGTTCGATCCCAGCCCCCGCCAAGTGAACTTTGTGGTGGACAAACACCGTGTGCGTGGGTTTCCTCGGGGTTCTCCCGTTTCCTTCCACTTTCTTCATTCCACCATTTCATTCATTAATCATTATCACCGTCTCCTTTAGCCTAACCGGCATAACCGTGGGTCGTAAAACTCAAAGATTTCATTTCATTTCATTTTTTCATTATTAACGTCATACTAAAGGCCTGACTACTGAAGGCCAGGAAACTTATGTTAGTCGAACTCTTTAGTATGGCATTAATCGCGCTTCAAAACGACTCTGCATAAGGCCCAATAAGTCTTTTATTGTTTCATACAAATATATTATGTAAGCAGCGTGCTTTAAAAATGAAAAGTTGAATTTTCAAAATGTAATACCTTTTCTCTCAGTGGCATCAAAACTATGGGAACTAAAGAAAAACATCTAAGGATCCTCATAAAAGAAGTAATCTCTCAAGTGGGAGTCGGAGACTGATATATTTTTACTTTGAAGAATGTTTGTGTCTTCTGAGAATTAAACTATTGGAATCGTTAATGTTCGTGTATTAAATCGGTATCGGCAACGGTCGCGTTCGTCTATATATATTATTCTTGGGCCAATGTTTTACTAATCAAAGATATATCAATAGTGTGTAAAACGTATATGATTGTGATTCCCTAAAAGTTAGAATATATACATTGAAAATATTTATCGTGAGTGTTAATCTCTGTGTCAGTTGATAACACACTAATGGTATAATTGTGCGTATATCATAGTGATATTTTCTTCAACAGGATAAGCAATGTCATATATTGCATGTACATTTTAATATTTGATTCTTGCCATAGTGATAATGCAGTTAACGTAGCACAGTGCAAGGGTTCATTAGTTTCTCTGTACAATCATCTGGTGCTACTTTATGTCTCATGCTTCTCATGAATTTCCTTCCCGAGAGTATAAGAGACGTTAAGAAACACAAACTTAATTTATATGAGACTGTTGACGAGAAAATTTCTAACCCTACTTTTACGGTACGATTGTCTCGTCAGCGACGGTGGGCATATGACCAAACCTGCTTTCATTAACTTGATAGCACCTGAACCTAGAGACCGTAGTAGAATGTCGTTCCCTTACAGTGACATGAACCCGGCACTGTAATAGAATGGCGCCCGGACAGGGACACACGGTAACCGAACCCCAATACCGTAATAGAATGGCCCTCCTTCCCATGGACAGATGCTTCAGTAGGGGAAAGTGAATCTTTGGACTGTGCTACAATATATTCAATGCCACTTTATTAGTTTAATATATATATTGTGTGTTTTTGTAGTGTGAAATTTAATTTTATCATGGCAACAACGCGTGAGATAGAAACAGTGCTCGAAGCAGTGAAAAAGTTATCTGCAAACTGAACGAAACTAACCAATGTACGCAAAATAATCATGCTGAGTTAGTAAATCAAGTCGATATTCTGAAGACAGAAGTAGTTGAATTACGTGAAAAACACGATGCGTCAAATCAAGAGATTACAAACGATATTCAAGGAATACTGAGTTCAATGCTCTTAAATTAGAAATTAAAACCGAAATTGAAAGTGTGAGACGAGATTTTAGGGAGTTCAAAATAGAAGTCGATGATCGGTTAAGTGAAACGAAAGTTCAAACCTGCCATGAACTGATAGAAACGCAGGATGAGTTGTCACTAGCGATTCAACAAGTTGAAACCCGAAATAGTAGTTCTCTAACACAAGTGAAGCATGAATTGCAACAAATTTCTGAAATGTATGACCTTAGGATTATGGATTTGGAAAAGAAAATGTTATATCCAAAGAATGTTAGCAGATATTGAGGGTAGGATTCAAACCCACCAAGCACAGGGGCTGAGTGTATGCAAAAGGTAGCATTGAATGAAAGTAGCGTGAACAATAGTGGCGTGGAAATGGACTGCATTAATCAATCGTTACTCTTTCTCAAAAACACTAGATCGTTACAGTAGTAGTGTAGTAGAACTAACTAGAGATAGAGAAAAGGAATCAAAACAGTATGTTCAAATTCAGAGTACTGTTTTGGAGGTTAAGAATGACATTAGTAACCTCAGACAAAAATTACAAATGTTACAAACTCAGTTGTCATTAATACAGACTCAAATTTTGAATTCGCATGCCGAATCCAGACCTGGTAGTCTCAGTAACACTCGTACCGTTACTAATTCACTATACGATAGTGTAACCAGTACTCCCCGAACTCATAGTTCCATTAGTCGTAGTAGTAGTAAGAGCACTATCAGCAGCTATGAAACTAGTGTTAAACTAAAATCTAAAAGTAAAAATCGGTATCCTACCCATCATAGGGAACCGGTGCAGATTAAGAATATTAGGCCCATTAAGCGCAGTGATATTGAGTCTTTTGAAAAATTCTTAGGTCACGAAAGAGAAATTACTGCATCTAACTTTCTGGAAGTATTTGAGAAAAATGTCAAATTAATGCAAATCCCAGAAACAGTATTTAGATATTTTAGATTTTTGATGCAAGGATCTTTTAAATCTTGGTTTATTACTCATAAACCCGTTTCGAATCGTACAACGACTTTAAACAACAGTTCGAATCTCCTCAAGTCGTAGCAGGGAAAATGTCTGTGTTACAATCAGAAAAGTATGATCCCAAAGTTGAGTGTACAGTTTACCAATTTGTAGCTGATCGTTATCACAGAATTTGGGAATTGAATAAAAACGTTAGTGAGGCATTCATATTGAACAATTAACTGTTGTTGCCCAATTATTTCCAAAACAGTTAGTTTTGTTGCCATCTCTTGATTTGCGTCTTAACATTTCCGACTCGCCGCATATATGGTATGGCGCATAGAGCTGTCAAGTGACAGCGTGGAGGAGTGAGGAGCATCTGCGACTTCCAGGCAAGGGGTCCCGGGTTCAATTCCGCACGAGTTAACTTTTTTGATTTAACCAATAGCTTAACCATTTGTAACTACAAGTAAATTTTGTGATCACATATTTATAATGCATAAAACAATAGAAATGTTCAAATCAGTTCTAAAATAGTTTCATGTTAACCAGCAACAAAACGTAAACTATTTTGTAAATATATTGGCATCATGAGTTATATTATGGTTGCCACTGTCGTTGTGTAAAAATATTATTGACGCTTCCTGTCTATATCTGTGGACAGTATACGAATTACAAGGGGGATGAGAGGAATATTCCATTCGGTAATACTGGATGTATGCTATAACCAGGAGCGTCATTGCAGACTTCTTTTGGGGAATGGGAGGCGGGCCAAGAGCACCACCGACATAAGATTTTCAAGTTCTTTACTAGTATACAGTATTAGTAAACAATCTCTGTTCAAGTATCTGTATTTCTCAAGCTCTTGGGGGTTGGGCAATTGCTCCCTACTGCCCTCCCATAAATGATGCCCCTGGGTATAACTGTTATAGTTTCCCATGCTATTGTTGTCTAAAGAACAATCCACCCCCTTTTGCAAAGGTCCGGTTAATTAGTGTACTGCCCACAGATATAGACACGAAGCGTCAAAAACATTTTATTTTATTTTATTTATTTTATTCATAATAGGTTTCAGATACTGCACTAGGCCATTTTACGCTGAAACATTTTAACAATTTATAACATAACAATAGAATAACAATTTGAAATCAAGATAGTACAATACAATGGCAACATTACAAAGATAGTTTATTTATAGATGATCTGAAGGTATGCTTATTTGAAAAAAACGTCTACAGTTTCTGGTAACTTATTATACGTGCTAACAATTCGGTCTAGAAGGGACCTTTGGACAATATTAACTCTCGCAGCTCGAGTGTAAAAGAGATCACTAGATCGTGTTGTTCTGGCGGGTACGCAAAAATTGATCTGACTTAATAACTGTTCACATGATATATGGCCATTTACAATTTTATGCAAAAATATTAGGTCAGAAATTTTGTTTCTCACTAGCGGAGGTATGATATTGAGAAATGTTAAAACATCATTTTTCGAAGTGTTCGAAGGTGAGGTACTCGGTAGGATACAATGGCTAAAAAGAAATTTATTACAGAATTTAATTTTTTC
The DNA here is from genome assembly GCF_964235325.1 of Thermobia domestica. Classification (NCBI taxonomy): domain Eukaryota; kingdom Metazoa; phylum Arthropoda; class Insecta; order Zygentoma; family Lepismatidae; genus Thermobia; species Thermobia domestica. The sequence goes on from NC_137458.1 coordinate 159,212,053, forward strand.
AGATGAGTAGGGCAGGCCATAGACCAGATAGGAGAACAGTACTCAATAGTGGGAGCAACATATGACTTATAGAATAAGCTTAAGGAACTAGGATTTCTTATGTCAGTGAAGCGATAAAGGAGTCCTAGTTTTCTCAAGCCGTACAAGATATTGTGCTTATATGATCCGCAAAAGTAAGCTTACTGTCAATGATAAAACCCAGATCTCTGAAAGAGGTAACAGGATTTATGTTCTGACGACCAATTTTGTAGATGTGGTTTATACGGTCCTTTTTTAGAGAAATCGTAAGAGAAGCAAATTTTTTTATGTTTAAATTAAATTTCCAAGAGTTACACCAGTTGAGAAGAATAGAAGCATCATGCTCAAGTGCAAGAGCATCGTACTCTGATTTAAATTGTCTGTAGAGTTTGCAATCATTAGCAAATAGAAGAATTTTGGTAGAGCTGTTTGTGAACAAAGAAGGCAAATCGTCCATGTATAATAAAAATAGAAGTGGACCCAGAACACTGCCTTGAGGAACTCCAGAAGTTACGGAAATAAAGTCAGAAAAGTAACCTAATACTGAAACTCGTTGTATTCTATTACTGAGATATGTTTCTAGAAGACTAAGTAATTTACCATGTATATTGAATCTAGAACTGAGTTTGTATAGAAGAAGATGGTGTGGAAGAGAATCGAAAGCCTTAGACAGGTCCAAATACAAATGTCGAGTTGCGAATTTTCTGAGATGCTGTCCACAGGGTCGGACAGAAGAACTGATAAATTAGTAAGATAAGATCTTCCTGGCAAAAAGCCGTGTTGTGAGGAGTTTATAAATGGACCAACAAATTGAAAAAGCCTGTTTTTGATTATCTTTTCACAAACAAGTGAGAGTTGAGATAATAAGGAAATAGGTCGATAAGAGAACACATCATTTTTATTTTTACCAGACTTATGAACAGGAGTGATATTAGCTCTCTTCCAACTGGTGGGAAAGAAACCTTCAGCAAAACAGCGATTTAGTATTAAACGAAAGGGGTTGAGAAAGAGAACTGGCAAAACTGCGTAGGAAGTAAGTATAGATATTATCTGGCCCTAAGGCGTGCTGTTGGGTCAATGACAAGAGTACTTCAGCCGGTGTGGTACTGATAGAAGATAAAGACTCAGAACAAACAGGTTGAAGAGAGTAGGGGAAGGAAAGAGAGGTGGGAGGGGATGAAGCAAAGCTGCTATCAAAATATTCATTAAATACCTTTGCCCTGTCTTCTTCATTGACAGAATCACAACACAAACACAGGACTGAGAAACACACTGTTTATCAATATCACACCATCGTGCAGTTATAGATAACAAACACCTCTAACACACGGGTAAACCAGACAAAAAGTAAAAAAATATCAGAGCACAACAAAACACCGACACACCACTTTTACACAACGACAGTGGTAACCATAATATAACTCTTGATGTCAATATTTTATGGAATAGTTTACATTTTGTTGCTAGTTAACGTGGAACATTGATTGGTTCCCTTCTAGGGGTACAAAGTTGCCAAAATATAAACGTAAGCAATACGTTGTACCACGTGTTTGGTCTTTTGGCCCAATTTATCCCCTTTGATGAAGGTTATTATCCTATATATTTATATGGGCGTATACAGGGGACCATTCCCTTTCGTAAGATATGGATATATTTGTGCACTCCTTTAAAATTTGGGAGGGGTACCTTGGCCCACCCCTTAAATTTTGGAAATTGCCCATTTTATACATTTGGTATAATAGTATAGGACCCTAATATATATTACTATCAATTTGGGTGGTCCACCTTGTTCCCTTTCATTGGTATGAAATTGCCAAATTTTAGTACAACCACGTGTTTCGTTTTGGATCTAATTTATTCCCTTGGATGAGATCCTATTACCTTATATGGTTATATGGTCATGTATAGGGGTCCATTACCTATCATAAGACATAGGTACATTTGTGCACCCCTTTAAATTTTTGGGAGGGGTAACTTGGCCCATCCCTTTAATTTTGGAAATTGCCCATTTTATATATTTTGTATTATAGTATAGGACCCTAATATAGATTACTATAAATTTGGGTGGTCCACCTCGTTCCCTTTAATGGGTAAGAATTTGCCAAATTTTAGTACAACTACGTGTTTGGTTTTGGTTCAATTTATCACCTTGGATGAGGTCCTATTACCTTATATGGTCATGTATATTGGTCCATTTCCTATTATAAGACATGGGTATATTGATGCACCCTGGAGGGGTACTTTGGCTCACCCCCTTAAATTTTGGAAATTGCCCAATCTAAACATTTGGTATTATAGTATAGAACCCTAATATAGATCACTATAAATTTGGGCGGTCCACCTCGTTTACTTTCATGGGTACAAAATTGCCAAATTTTAGTACAATCACGTGTTTGGTTTTGGCCCAATTTATCCCCTTGGATGAGGTCCTATTACCTTATATGGTTATATGATCATGTATAGGGTTCCATTCCATATCATAAACCATAGGTACATTAATGCACCAATTTTTTGGGAGGGGTACCATGGTGTAACGAACCTTGTGCCGAGGATTGTTTGACACCTACCTTAATTCTATTCAAGACAAATAAGCAATGATTAAGTTTAGCCAAACTATCTTTTGACACGGTTCTGATATCTGGCATAAATAAAAAAAGGAATCCCCCAAGTAATGCAAGCTTCAAATCTCCCAAACGAAAATGCAAGGTTATCAAGATTACAAATACTAAATATTTTAAATAAAAGAAAATGTTCAATTTGCTTTTTATTACAATTAATTATATATTTTAAAAAAATACAAACCAACAACAACAATTTAAATTCTGAGAATGAGTTGCTTACTACGAATAATCGAAAACGTGATTAAATGCAATTGAATAATAATTGAATGTTCCTTGAATAGAGGTTAAATACACTTTGATTCAATATATAATTCCAAACAAGAACAATTCAAAAGCTATTAACAATTTCAAAGGTGAATGAAAATTTAACCGGAATAGAAAGTGTCGAAACTTAGTCAAAAGCGACCGCGACTCGACCAAACAATTTAAATACAATATAACGCGAAAACTACAACTCTACTTAAATTCGCGAAGCAAGAATCAAGAAAAAATAATTCGACGTCGAAAAATCAATATCTCAACAGAGATCTCAAAAGGATTATAATGGGACGCTAAATGCAATTTTCTTTCGGCATTAAATTACGAACGTATTTCGTACCAAGTCTTAAATCTAGTAATTAATAGTCTAAAAACTACTTCTATTTATTTTAGCAGGAAAAATGTATTAGTCAAACTTGTTAGTTAATTAACCAAACCATGGTTACCAGAGTTTAGGTTCTAGAAACTACAAAAGGTTTGTACTTACCAATTTCCAAACTGCTCTATTCTGCCATAGGAATCGTCTGTCCTCAATCACCTCTACTCGATTCTACCTTTCCCAGTTAATAGAAAAAGCTTGGTAGGAAATCTGATGTTTCTAGAGAACGCCAAACCCATAACTTAAAATTACTTCGTATTCTTCCGATCCGGTATAATTCAAACGAAGAGAAAAAATCAACTTCCAACTTTCTATTCCTTTAGATTCCGTTAACATTCGACCAGAAGAGCACAAACAGACAGGTACTACCAGATGGACGTTCAACGCAGCAACTAACCTGGCTCACGACTTTCGCTCACGAGCGAGACAGCTGTCCACGCGCAAACGACCAGACACTACGTCACATGATTTAACCTTGAGTTTGTTGCAAACAAACTCGCTTCTACAACCTTCGCTCTTCTTCTCATTACCTACGATTTTACTCTTTTTCTTTTTTTTTAAAAAAAAAGTAAACACAATAGATTCTCTTAATCGAGGAAATACAAAAATAGGAGTAATTTATACAATCAGAGTTTATACATTTTTCATTCTTTTCTTTTATATCTTGTAATTAGTCCATATTTTCTTTTATCTTCCAGACACTAGCATATACAGAGTGTTCCAAAAATAAAGGCAGCTCCAACTCAATGTAGCTGAGCATGCTACACATGGCCAACCCCTTAAATTTTGGAAATTGCCCAATTTAAACATTTGGTATTATAGTACTGGACCCTAACATGTATTATGATAAATTTGGGTGGTCCAATTTGTTCCCTTTCATGGGTAAAAAATTGCCAAAATATAAACATTAGCAATATGTTGTACCACGTGTTTGGTTTTTGGCCCAATTTATTCTCTTTGACGCAGTCTTATTACCGTATATGGTTATATGCATTATATGTTCAATAAGGTCAATAATGTCAGTCAATTGTTTACCTGAGTAGAACCAACTGTTTTCTACAAGTGTCTACTCAAACTTAAGAAATACCACAACAAAGGAAATGAATCCCTGTACACCATCTCATCAAGGTCAATCACGTGGTACATCGTATTGCTTACGTTTATATTTGGTCCATAGACTGGAATAATCAAAACCAATGACGCAATTTCATTTGACAATTCTCAAACTACCCTACAAAGTTTAAATGTACCAATGTCCTGGACTCCTAATCCCATCATAGGTCAATAACTGATCACGTGATCATACTAATATTTGACAATGATTTACTCAATGAATGAGATACTATCCAATTTTAAGAACAATTACCAATTATTGATATGACAATAAGAAATGTACGCCTCCTAAAATTTAAGATTGGTACAGAAATACACCTGTGTCTTATGAAAAAGTAATAAATGCTGTAGTTATTCAATAATAAAGCCGTATCAAAAAATAGGTCAATAACCTTTAAATTTTGAATATTTGGCCATAAGAGGAACACCAAAATCTACAATGCCCCATCAGGAAGTCGCGGTCGGAAAGAGGGATTGCCGCCGTCGACGGTGGCGGGCCGCCGGAGGCAGCCGGCACCCGTCCGCGGCGGCACGACGATCTACTTGTTCAAAGTTGCCGACCTTTTGCCGAGGCGGGAAGCGGTCGAAAATCGTCAAGTAAAATTCCCTTTGCCGACTCTTTGCCGACTGTTGCCGTCCGTCAGAGCAGGCAAAACAATCGGAAAGGCCTCTTTCCGACCCTCTGCCGACTCCTTATGCCGGCCTCTTTTCGACGGCGGCGCCGGCGCATTTACTGCGCCTTTACGGTTGTTTGCCGACTGCTCGGCAAGACAACTTTCCGACGGCGGTGCCGGCGCATTTAATGCTCATTTCCGGCTGTTTGCCGACCGCTCGCCAAGGCAACTATTCGTCGCGGTCGAAAATCGCGCTGAAAGATGCCGGCGTCCGGCGCCGGCAATCCGACCGCGGCATCTGGTCGGCATGGACAAATTGTCCGACTATAGGCGGCAGAATCCTGATGGGGTGGGTCCTAGAAAACGTTTACAAAATTTTATTTGATAATTCCCAAATTTGAAAGGGAACATAAACATATAAAGGTAATAAATCTGAGTACATACCCATATAACGTGCTAAATACTTATCAAATGGGTCAATAACCTCCGAAATTTGATTTTTGGTAGTTCTTTACCCATGAAAGGGAACAATGTGGATCATCCAAATTTATAGTGGTACATATTAAAGGGGTGCACAAATGTACCTATGTCTTATGATAGGAAATGGACCCCTATACATGACCATATAACCATATAAGGTTATAGGACCTCATCCAAGGGAATAAATTAAGTCAAAAACGAAACACGTGGTTGTACTAAAATTTGTCAATTTTGTACCCATGAAAGGGAACGAGGTGGACCACCCAAATTTTTAGTAAAATATATTAGGGTTCTATACTATTATACCAAATGTATAAAATGGGCAATTTCTAAAATTTAAGGGGTGGGCCAAGGTACACCTCCCAAATTTTTAAAGGGGTGCACAAATATACCCTATCTTATGAAAGGGTATGGACCCCTATACATGACCATTTAACCATATAAGGTAATAGGACCTCATCCAAGAGGATAAATTGGGCCAAAAGACCAAACACGTGGTACAACGTATTGCTTACGTTTATATTTTGGCAATTTTGTACGAGGGAACGAGGTGGGCCACCCAAATTTATCATAATACATGTTAGGTTCCAGTACTATAATACCAAATGTTTAAATTAGGCAATTTCCAAAATTTAAGGGGTGGGCCAAGGTACTCCCCAAATTTTAAAGGGGTGCACAAATATACCCATATCTTATGAAAGGGAATGGACCCCTGTATACGCCCATATAACTATATAGGATAATAACACTTCATCAAAGCGGATAAATTAGGTCAAAACTCTCCGAAATTTGAATTTTTGGTAATTTTTTACCCATGAAAGGGAACGACATAGACCCCAATACTGATAGAGGTACATACTATGGTCCTAGGCTACCATACTAAATTTTTAGATTTGGCAATTTCCAAAATTTAAGGGGGGTGGTCCTAGGTACCCCTGCCAAAATTTAGGGAGTGGGCCATTGTACCCTGCCAATATTTAGAGGTGGTGGTCCTATGTACCCCTAGGTTATTGACCCCGGGCCAAGGTCATTGACCTTTGACCTATGACGTCACAAATGTCGGGGTCAAAGTCCAAAGTTAGATCAAGTGGGGCGAGTACTATTTACGTGATATTCAAATCACGAAGGGAGAGAGGATGCTGTAAATATATTTCTTATTTTTGTCTGTCCTGCTTATCAGAAATTACTTTTTGTTGGGAGGGTACTGAAATGAGAGGGTCAAAATAAAACGTCGTGCCCTCTCCTACATGGTTGCTTAAATTTCTACTAAGGAACACATTTTAAATAAGATGTCTAAGGTTACTATATTATGTAAGGATATCATATTCAGGAATATTATTATTATACTAATGCCTTTGGAGCACTGTGAGACGAACCATGGTATGTAGAGGTTTAAGGTGGTTGGTCATAAGGGAGGAAAAAACAGGATTTTTCTCTGACTCTCTAATGTAAAGATAATGTGCTGAAGGTAAGAAGTATCATCATTCTACAATAGGTTGCTTTTACGTAGAATATCAGCTACTTCAGTTCTCCTCCTTCGGGCTACTTACCTCATGTGGTAAATTCAAAACAATTTCAATTCAAGATAAATACACTGTAAAACTTTTCCGTAATTAAACATCTAGGGAAAATTAAACATTTAATAGGTAAATCTGTTATCAAAATGTCCAAACGAGTAGATAGACTATTTAATGATAAACATTGTGAATTTTTTAAAATTCTTCAAATTAGAATTAACATTTACTGAAAAAACATTTCGTTATACACCAGCGAGCATATATTGAGCAGTGAGCACAGGTGTGAGGTGCCGGTAGCAATAGAAGTAATCTATGCATACAAATGAAAACAACAACACATAATGATAAGTTACTAGCTGGTGGAGTGGCGAGGGATAGTTAAATTTATGTAAATATCACAAAAAATGTAAATGAAATACCTTTGCATATGTAAATCCCTTTCGGAGTAATAAGGATGATCTCCTGTTGGAGCCGCCACTGCCACAATTGATAGTCGGTAGAGCATTAGTAAAATAAAACAAAAACAAAATCTCAGGGTTTTAAATTATGAAGTATATATCTCAGGGATTCTGACAACAGTTATGGTCTCTGCAGCTACTTGTAAATAGTTTCAAAAATGTAATAAGGTTAAAAAATGATTTAGATACAACAGGTAGCAGCCTGTTACGCACTCTTTACACTCATAACTGTGTCTTATTTGTTCTCTGGGCGTATACCTTCCTGGGCCCCATTCAGGAAGGTGGTCAGATGTACTAGAGTAAGGAGAAATGTTTCCTTGACTCTCACTCCTGAAATAAAAACACATGGATTAGAGTTCGGGTACTAACCAATCAGGAAAATAGACACCCTCACTATACTGTTGGAAGATGGATATTTATTTCTCCACATAGATCAATAGGTGACTGAAATCAACACTCACCACTCTCATGTTACAAAACACTTATTAGAAACTTTCTTTCACTGGTGCACCAATCACACCAATTTATATAGATACACATTATTCACTGCATAGATACAGAAGATTTATATATTTTACACTAGAGATCTGTCTGACCTCTTAAAGTGAACTGCCAAGCAGATTAACAAACAAAATCATTCTCCTCATGTTTTTTGAGTTTTTAGTCTCTGACTGTTCTTATACAGAGAGGAGGATAAAAGAAAAAAACAAATTTTATATTGTTAAATTTCAACTCTAAGATATATGACTCAGTTTCATGGTGTTTAGATGTTGACCTAATGTCCACTTCACGGATAGTCTCTGCTAGAGGAGGGACTGGAAATGTCTACAATGAAATCACACGCCAATTGTACTCGCCCACATTTCCATTCCACGGGAATAAAAACTTCCTCAATGGTGAAAACTAGTGACATTCGAACTGTGTCACCTCTGACCCAAAAGATGTCAGATTAAAGTTAGCAATACTTCATGTCTTGCTGGTCTCCTTGTTTAAGAGTTCAGGAGGGCACTGTCGTATAGGGAGACAGGCCTTGCAATCTCACTTGAGATTTGTACTAACAATTTTAATATTCCATAACAGGAATGGATAATAGTGCCACGGCACTATAAATAAGTTTTGTCCACAGAATGACTGTTACTAAAAAAATACTGAAACACACATGGCAAATATAGCCACTGTTCAGAAGTAGTGGTCGAAAATTGATTAAGTTGAAAATTTGAACATGACGTGTTTAATAATTTTATGAAGTTCCACTGTTCTGCAGCACTTCGTAGTATCTACCACTATAAAATTTATATCTATGAACACTGTCCACTAACACAACCGTGGCACGATACATGGATGTCCATGTATATAATTTCACAGGACTCCACGGGAAGAACGATCTTCACACTGTCCTGGGTTATAACTTCTCGACTCTCGAAAAGTTCGAATCAACTTCACACTCTCGAGCTTAGGAATCAACTAAACCGCGTTTCAGCAACAACTAACTGCCACAATGACCACGAAAGGGTATTAAACTCTCCACTTCCTGGAAAAAGCAGGGACTCACTCTTCCAAGAATCACTGACAAAAGGTTTTGATGCCTGAGGCGATAACTGTGTGTGGTCTCTTCACCAAGCAGCACTCCGAAAACCAGCTTGCGCTTGCAAACAAGCATACACTGCGTGACAGGTGGTGCCACCACCGTTGAGAGCGGCAGTTTCGAAAGCTTCTGCCCAAACAGAAGTCCATAACAACAAATAGATAAACCTTACTATTTTCACTGAAATTAACAATACAAAGAATAGTTACACTTGATTATATACGCACAAAGTTAATAAAATATATACATAATGCAATAGAATCATTATATACAGTTGTCATCTCTCCGAGTATGTGTAGGAAGTCTTTTTTCCACTGGCTTCCCTCAAAACGGTTTGCTACCATCCAGCAGCCATTACTCCAAGAGAGAGAGAGATAGAAACATTTTTGTTATGATTAATTTTGACAATATTACAAGATCTAAATGTCTTGAACGTTGGGAAACAAGATGACAAATATGGTCATGAATTTTAAACGGTCTTTCCAAGAACTTGTGAGCGTAATACGTTAATATTAATAATTTACACATAAAATAATTGAAAATAAAATACAAGTTTTCAAAAGTGCAGTGCATCATGGGAGAAAAACATAGGCCGGTTCGCTGACGGTAACGAACTTTGCTAGAAGCCACGCTATGGTCTTGGGACTTGTGAGATTCTTTTCAAACGTGTGATTTCGACACCTTTAGAAATAGGAAATCTATCGTGTTGACGCTAAAATTTTTATGACTTTTGCAACAAAGCCTGGAGATCGTCTGTAAGCAATGTTTCCACCTAGCCATTGCTATACGTAGGAAGTTACCAGTATACTTCCTATACAAAATGTTCCATGCTTCCATGTTTATTTAGGGATTTCTCCACCCACTAGGAGTCAAAGACCTCACACAAACTTTGCAGCTCAGACGGCTGTCGCCGAAAAAAACTCTGTCCAAGCTATCTCTGTAGCAACGACGTTCAAACTTCTATACATGAAGTAAGTGAAATAATATGATTTCTTCTTTATTTAATCATATGTAGAATATGTATGCTGGATATGTAACTCCATTAACGCATGTAATATATACATTTCAAATTCCCATCAATGAGATGCACGCAAAGTTTAATGATGTTCATAGCCTATAAAGGAATAAAATACATACATGAAGTACAATATACATCAAAATTGTATTAATACTCTCGTATTACGCTCGGTGTTTACCCAATAATATTCATAAAAGTTACATAAATAGTTAAAATGAATGCTAATTAGTAAGCAATTAATTTGATCACAAATTATCATATATTTACATATTGATAGCGAAATGTGCATTCATATGCATTTTGATATGCAGATGAAGGAGAAGGCACTCTGCCGTCTACACAGGTGAAATTATTACGAAACTGTTTGCAAACTAAAATTAGGCACGCTAATGCAAGTGTGACAACATTTTTTTGGTATCGTCATGAATTTTACACATATGTTACAATTTGTTTCTTTTCCACATAAAAGAATAAATAAAATAAGCATAATAATAATAAAAATTACAATTGGAATTCTATGGGACTCGAACCACCTACTTTCGGTATACAGACTCGTTGCTTTAACTAACTAAGCTATTCGTTTTCTTACGTGAACTGAACCTCTTCTACCGTAAATACGATTTTTCATTACGATCGTGCTACCGATTCGTCTTTTTCCACAGGTAATTTCCATTATTTGCTCTATCTATACGTTAATACTTGGAATAGATTCATATATTTCGAGTTTGCAGATAATGCACGTAATAAGACATATTAGAAATGTTTCGTTAAAAGTTTCGTTTATAGATTTAATCCACATTTCTCTCAATGAAATAGATGTCGCTGCTTCGTGTTGAACTGCATAATTCATTAGCCTTCTTGAAAATTTCCCACTTTAGCAGAGTTGGTAATTCTTGTAATTTCGGTCGATTTCAAGTTTTTTGCTTCTAATTTCTTTGTTTTAAGCTAATATCTAACACAAATATTAAAAACGGGTTTGTTATTAAATTTTCCTGTTGGGAAAACCTTCCGAAATTTCGAACATATAAAGAAAACGGAGATATTTTCAAAAAACTTCAAAATAAAGAGACGCGTCATTTATTTTGCTCATAGTCGTACATGAATCTTCTGACGTGATGTTTTTCCACGTTAATAGCAACGTGTCGGTGGCCCGGAAATAATTACAAATTGCAGTTAGAATGACAATTCAAAAATAGCCCTGGGCGCAAAAAGGAGTAGGACCAAGTTGTCGACTGCCAACGCCGACCAGAGTTACATTAGAGCTCTAGGTTGGACATGGAGCGTGACAAGGTATCATGTACTAAAATTAATCCTTTGTGGATTTTTGATACAGATCTGTACCATGGCATCGACCTTCAGAGTTTGCTTTATAAATCTCTAGTAAAGCTTTTCACACCGTGTTTTTTTGCATTCATTCAAGCGGGGAAGCATCAAAGAATATATTTTATGGGCATTTTGCACTCACGCGTGCGATGCCTGAGGCAGTGATGTCACAAAGATAGACGAAGGACAAAAGAAAAGGGTGCAAAAAATCCCACATTTCGTTATTAATCCTAGGATCATGGTCCGTTCCTCGTTGTGTTCATAATGAAGGAATGTTTCCAAGTGTACCACTCAAATTTCCCTATTATGTACCAGAAGCGGGAATATCCCGCTCAAATTGGAAAAGGGGGTTTTCAGGAGACTTTCCTTTTTCAGAATTCCTTCTATCAGGTACATGATAGGGGCATGTGAGTGGTACAGTATAAACCTAGCATCATTCCAAATAAAAAGAGGCACGAACCATGATCGTAGAGTAAATAGGGATTTTTTAAAAATTAATTTTTCCCCTATCATACATTTTGTCAATGCGTTTAGTAAAGTAGCTATAGTGTCATCCCTATATGTCGTAGGATCATGGTTTGTACCTCATTTTGTTTGTAATGATACAACGTTTCCAACGGTACCGTTGCGCTGTCATGTACCTGAGGAGATAAATTTTCGGAAAAGGGAATTTTTATAAATTTCAATTTCCCGCTACTTATTTATACATTTTGGGCGGAAATTCTTGCCCTCAGGTACATGCAAGTGGTACGATTTAAAACGCTGTTTCATTACGAACAAAATTAGGTATAAACCATAATCCTAGAATAAATAGTCTTGGTGCTAGAGCTGATTTACTAAATTTTCGTCCCCATTTTTGGGTAATAATTATAAATGTATTGTTATTCAATAAGCTCTAGCCCCAAAAGCGTTCAGTGTGGAATCATGGTCCATACCTCATTTTCCCTGTAACGAAGCAACGTTTAAAACTGTACCAATCACGTAGCGCTAGCATGTACCCTGGGGGAACAAATTCCCGAAAAACTGTTTTTTCTGATAAAAATCTTTTTCCCAATTTGAGCTGGATTTTTCCACTTCTGGTACATAATAGGGGAATTTGAGTGGCACAGTTGAATCCACTGCTTCATTACGAAGACAATGAGGTACGAACTATGATCGTACGATAAAGAGTCTTGACACTGGAGCTTATTGAATAGCAATAGATTATTAGTTATTACGAAAAACTGTGTCGGGGAAAAATAGTAAATGAATTTTAGCGCCGATATTATTTAGTCCAGGATCATGGTTTTTACCTCGTTTTGTTCGGAATGAAGCATAGTTTTTTTGGTAACATTCACATGTCCGTGTTATGTATCGGAGAGGAGAAATTCTCGGGAAACGGTTACATTTAAAAAAGAACTTTTTCCCACTTTGGGCATGCATTTTATTGCCTTAGGTACATATTAGGGAAATGTGACTGGTACAGTTGGAAACACTGTTTTCTTTCAAACAAACTGAGGCATGAACATGAACCATTATACTACGACAAATAGCCTCGACGCAATAACTGCTTGACTGACAGTCTAAAATTTACCTTTAAAAAGTGGAAGTTTTGAAAGTTTTACAGTATTTACTCAAATATGAGGTGACTTGAAAACAAGACCGAATTTTTGCTGTTGTTTCTTTTCCTTGAAGCAGTGTTGCCAACTCAGCATAAAAGTATTTTGTTTAAAATAGCACCATATACAAATGTAGATATGCGAGGAAAGAAACCCGTTTTTCTAATTCTGTAAACTGCTTTTTCAAATGATCTTATCCAGATTTATATATTACGGCGTATTAGAAGAGAGTACTTGTATTCTTTTGATATCGTATATGCTTCTAATAAAATATGCTTGTATTATTAATTGGGGATTAAATTACACAAACTCATGTTATGTGCACACCTAATATTTGTCATATTTGAAACATATGACATGTTTTCTACTGATGCAATGGTGTTCACAAATTGAAGTGACACACTGCACATCTTGTTTTTACTTTCTTAGATTGTCTTTTTCTTTTTCTTTCTCCACTATATTTCTTTTCTCTTTTGCTTTATTTTCCGAACATACTGGAAACCAGCAATATAACATCAGAAAATATTCTTGTTAGGTTTAATGTGTAAATAAAATAATAATAATACATTTAGAAAACTAAAAACTAGGATGGTTTTGCTGATTAAAAAAATATTCTCGGAAAACAAAGATGGAAGTCAAATTACCTTGACCTGATATTTTTTCATAAATTTTTATAGAGATATCAAAACTGATAACTAAGGAAAGTGAAGGTAACGTTGAAAGGAATAATGTAAAACATTTACAGATTTACAAAATGCTGTAAGCTTTGAAATGAAATGAATGCTTGACCAACATTGATTTTTCCTTTGTATATCTAAGGTAAAATAAAATTTCTCCGTAATTCTCTCATGATATCAATCGCTCTGTAGATACTAAACGGTGAATTCTACCCGATTTTTTATTCGTTGCAGAATTATAGATATTTTTCTATTTTTGCTGCTTGCTACACTGACATGTTTCGAAGAAACAAGTGCACTAGTGTAGAAGAAACGGCTTGTGTAATTCTCAACCAGCGAATCTTATCGGTATTGTTGGTTGTCTAACGTTGAAGGATATGGAAATTGGAAGTGTGAATGCATTTTTGCTAGTGTGTATACATTGCTTTAATTGCTGAATTTCCATTGCACATTAGACATTGCTGAATCGTTTGTAAAACCTGCTGCTTGACATGTTATCATTTTCGTTCTATGACGATTCAAGTTGGAAACTAAAATGACTTATTTATACTACTTCCGCTTTAAATGTAGTGTTAACGGAGAAGATGAACCTATTCCTTTGAAGCTGAATCGATTGCAAAAGAATTACTTTCCTCAATATCACTTACTGTTTTTGCTCTGATTCCTGTCGACAGATAGACTGATTGACAAATCCGTTCTATAAGACTTCCGCTACTTATGCAAAGCATAGTTTGAAACCCTAAAAACTAAAAGTACCCGATTACCCACAGCTTCCGAACTTCTGATTAGACGAAGATTGGCTATAGCGAGAGGCGGACTAAGTGAATGTATATCCCTACTTTTCATCAGAAACGAAGCAGATATACGATGTTTCCGATGACGAAGTATTTAAATTATCGGAGTTTGCAGAAGATACTAACGCAAAACAAGCTTTGGTTTCACCGGTACCTTTGCCAGAACCGACGGAGCTAGTCTGAAAGGCGTGTGAATGCAAACTTTGTTAATGTAAAATACGTGAAAGAAAGTTTGGAAAATAAGTGTTGTACACTTACGTTATTTGTTTTGATTGTTACCATAATGAAAATATTAAATGGGCCCATGAATGCTTGTATGAAATTTTGAAGTTCTTGTTATGTAGTCGAAGTTGTGTTTGAGTGCGCAGAACGAGATCTTCAATGTCTACTTGCAAACACACTGTTGGAAACACTACTAAAAAGAAATTTTACCATGTGTGAATCAATATATAATTGTGTTTGAGTGCATGTGACCATACATTCTATTTCCATTGCTTAGTAAAATCATTAATTGTGTATATATCATCGTATCATTAAATTGTCAAAAACAAATTGATTGGTTAACTATTAATTTACATGGACTAAGTTATAATAACAAGAATGGATATAATTATCACTACATACGTAACCTTGTGTAATAATTATGAATGTAAGATACAACCTTTTATTGCAAAAGTGCAGAGAAATTAATTTAGATTAAGAAATTCATCGTATTAGATAATGTTATTGATCTTTAAAGTAAACAATGTTCACCACTGAATAATTTAAATGCAAGTATGTGTTACAATTTGTGTTCTTTTCATCAACATCATAATAATATTTAAAAAATCAAGATGTTCAAATCGTAATGCACAGCAGTTAAATAATTCATGAAGTATGAATGACAATAACATTAACTAAGGCATTCTCAATGTTATGAACACAAACATGTACTTTGATTTCGTTTCTGTATTATACGAAATTGTGAGAGGAACACAATTAAAATTTGTAAATGAAAATATTTATTAATGTAACTACTTTGTGCTTAATATGTTTCATGCATGATTATACACAATTTTAATTATTTGTTTAAGGTTATGCTTATTAAATAATTTTAAACAATCTACAGAAGATTTGTTTCTGATGTGATACAGAAAGTACAATATAAAATATTGGCGTAATGTGAATTCATGTTAATATGAATCGCTCTTTCTAAAATATATATTCTAGAATTCTATTTAAAATGTTTTGTTCAGGTACAGGGATTGCGAGGCTGTCAAAATAATATGCACGTTAGTTTTTATCTATATAGGTGCACACCTCAAGAATCAAAAGTATCTAAATTAATAAGAAATCTACTGGTGGTTGCAAAACAACTGGCAATTTACTAATAATGTAAATTTCACACACAGTAGCACCTGTAGGTTTATTAGTGACTAATACATTTATTAAACCATCCATATACACAATTATTATTTTGTTTCTAAGCACATATAACACTTTCTAACGATGAACAGGTCACATCTCGGTGAATTGATTCATCATCCTGTAGTATTTGAAGAGCACTTTGTCATTGTCTTCCAATTATTATAAAAGGCGATAGCACTGATGTAATACTCTTCAAATACATGGTGAAGAGAGTTAAATAACGTAATATGGAATGACTAGTGCAGAATATAATTTGAATGCATTGACAAACTTTATGCAGAATAAAAATAGTCAAGGATCTCTTGAGATTTTTACTACTGATCAAGTATACTAACTTTACTCAAATGAGAAGAATTGAAAATTGTAATCGCTATCTCAAGTAGATCATTTAACATTCCATTGGATGGTATAACAAACACATAAATAATATATCCATGTGTATAGTCATCAGGAGAAATAGTGTTTCATGATTTTTTATAATGAATATCAGTACCTGAAATCAGAGAAAGGTAACTTACAAGGTATAATTATTTTTCAATATCGGGAGCGAATGAATTAGGAGGATATGATTTGGATCCCCTTTTTAATTGCAGTTTGGTAACGTAAAGTGTTGGAATTAAAATGGATTAAGATTTGGTTTCACATTTATGTCTCCCAATAACCAATAACCAAGACTCTAGGTACGTTATCTAGGAAACTATTATCAAGTTTGTAAGAGTTTACAATCACCGGAAGTATGTGCGGCCTTGTTTGAACTCTTTAAGAGATAATTTTGCCGTACTAAGTAACATTTTACTATTAATTTTGATTGCTAAAATCTGCAGCAACACCTATGCGAAGTACTTACAGAGTAACATATTCAATTTTAGCCTTATATGCATTATTTTCACTATGCAATAAACAAAACATCTTTACTACGATAAAATTTTACACGCAAACATACTTTATTTACTAGTTTACATGGTAAACCTACAATATTAGCATAAAGAAATCCAAACGTTCCAGATAATTTACTATTTTAAAAAATAGATTGATTTTGAAATTCTTCAATATTACCTTCTAATGTATTGTATTTTGTATTATCTTTGTACCACATTATGTTTCAAATGTGCTTTAGTAACATCTCTACCATAATTTAATAAACTCAATGTATGCACGATAAGAATAAAATCTTGATGTAGTTAATTTATCATTTAATGAAGTGTAAATTTGAGTGACTAATGAATGCAAGTAATAATTTTGTTGGTACAACATCAGTTGGAGCCCAAAACTTCCATTAAGTTTTACAATTTTACATTCAACGTAAAGATCAAAATGTTCAAGATAAATGCATTCTCCTGTCCCACTAAGAACTCGAAATTAATATCTCCTTCAGATGATAAGGATGATATTGGATAATATTCAGAAAATGTAGTACTTTCGATAGCAGTTTGTGTCATTGCAGTTGAGAACAAATCAAAATTACTGGTACAGCATACTTTACTAATTGGATTAAATAGAGCTATTATATGATACTTCGCTTATCTTTTTGATTTTTCTACTCTTTTAGTACTGTGTGAACTCTTACATTTTAATGGTGGTCCGAAATTTACTAGGATAGGAGTTTTATGTTTACCTGCTCACTTGTTTCGGGGTAAAACTGACCAAATTTATTAATAGCTTTTGTCATTAATGTACCACCTTCCGCTTTTATGAGTGCACAAATTGATTCTTTTAAACGGACGAACTTCTAATACATTGCCTTACTTGTATCACCGTTTATAATACTTGACGAGCTACAGCTTTAGTATCCTGTTTAAGAAATGGTTATGCAAAACGGAATAACCCTTTAAAGAAACTACCTATATCACATCTTTTTGGATATAGAGGTCCTCAAAAATAATGTATACTACGTCCTTCGTAATAATATGCATATTTTGATCTCATTTCTTATTTATTTATGATTAGCAGAGTGTTTAAAATGAATGGTAACATCCCAGAACGAAATGGCGAACTTCGTGCTGTGATCTTTCAGTAATATCTCAATAGTATTGAAAGAAAATATTATAAGTAGTAAATAATGCATACCTTGAAATATTAATGTCCAAATTTTTCAATATTTAATATTTGACAGTTACAGTATGTAATAATGGTGCTTTTGTATCACCTAAAATTTGATACAGTATTTTAAAATAAATCTATAAATAAAAATTCGACGTTGATATATTGACATATGTTTGTTTAATAGTACGTTGTTAAAAGATTTTATTTTTCAGAAAATCTTAGTTGTAATGGTAGTGTTGGTGACAATCTTACTGATTCCACGTGATCATTGCACTCAATGTGTACAATATTTGATACACTAAATCTTATCTTCCTTTATACTTTATAGGATGTACTAGGTTATAGGCCTCCACATGATCTAGGATTCGAACCCGAACTGACCCGGTGATTCGATTGAGACTTATTAACCTAGAGAACAAAGAAAAGATTTTACTTATTTACTTAATTTCCTTGCGTTTAAATGCTATTGTAGTATTTCGTTCAGGACTGGAGATATTATTCCCAGAACACGAGAAAAACGCTGCAGAAATTTTCAGGTAATGAGATTTTCTAGACTGGGTCAAACGGGTCATTCGAATGAATGTTGGACCGGGACGCTAACACAATATATAATTTTAGATGGTAATTTATAGGGGAAGGCGTTATACCTGTGAACACTTTTAGAGTCTTCGAAATTTTGGAGCTAATATTCAGCACTTTTCCACCAATTTTTATCATATATTTGAAGAGCCATCTCTTTGCTATCAGATAGGATGATTTTTAAACTTGTTACATAATTACAGTAGGTTTTATAGGATATAATAAGAAAACATCCGTTTTGTTCACAGGTACATTATGGTCGTGTACCATTGAACAGACCCTCTTGTACCTTTGAACAGACTGATAATTACAACGTTTCTGAGGCAATAATATAAAAAGAAGCCATAAATATTAATATTATAAATTGCAACAAAAGATTTAGCTATAAAAAGCTCCCCAGAATGGAAATTTTATTTATTAAATTAAAAATTGAAGAGAAGTTCTAACAAAAACTTGTGAACAATAAAGTTGAACATATACAACTCTTAACATAACCTTATATGTTATATAATAAGCGAATATTTAGAAACTACTTAAAATTATAATTAATAACTTTATATCCTAACCTAACGTATATAAATATATCAATTGTTTTAACTACTTACATTGTGAGCTCCTCCGTGGCTAAGCGGTTAGCGTACGTGCCTTTGGCGTGGGAGACCCGGGTTCGATTCCCGGCGGGAGCTCATGTGGTTCGGATTCCACATTAATCAGTAAGTCCACGTCTCATATAGCCTCGCTGCTGAAAGGGACGCTAAACTAAAATCAACTCAACTCAACTCAACTCAACTACTTACATTGTGTAGCTTTAAACAGTATTATTTATTGTTCAAAAGTACACGATGCATTAATGTTCATAGGTGCAAGAGGGCCATCATTACGAAAAAACGTTCTTCACTAGCTTAAATATTGAACAGAAGTTAAAACTAAAAATATTATGGTATTCACCAATGATTCTACCCCAAGTTTGGGCAAATAAATATCACAAGTTGCGGAAACCGAAGAGTACAAAACTCAAAAGGTAACTACAAAAAAATCTTCGTTTTGGGGGTGAAAAAATTAAAAGGAACATTACTCGGCACAACACTCAGTAAACAACATCCAACCGCGTTTGTAGTGCTTTTTTCATTTACCCTTTCAAACGAATTTTAATCAGTGCACCTAGATAGCTCTGAATTCGAGAAAAGCACAGGTGTTCAAAGGTACATTGTTTCAAAGGTACAACACCTTCCCTTTCGTATACTAGATTCGTTTGAAATTCTTCCAGGAGTCCATGTTGCATTGTATGGTCCACTGTACATTTTTTTCTGTGTCAAAAATATTTAAAGATGTATAAATATATTACAGTAACAATAAAATGTATTACCGCACGACTGTTGTCGTTGTGTAAAACTTCATCATGATGTAACATAGGGAAATGAGTTAAATTAAGTTTGTGAGTTTTAATATCAAAGTTGAAACATCGCAAGTTAAAGAAAATCATGTAATAACAAATCTCATATTTGAAAATAATTTCGTCTTAAACTAGCTGCAACTATATGTAATTCAAACTTGAACTTCTGTAGCACACAGTATGAGCATAGCCAAAAGAAAAAACAAATAAGAACAGTAAGGATTCGAACCTAGGACCATCCGCTTAGGAATCCTTTACACTAACCATTCACCTAACAGATTATGACGTAAGCACGACATTTCTTAACGTTATAGGTTTGCATCCAAGCGAGACTCTCGTGTGCACTTCCATTGCTTTTTTTTTTAAGACAAAACACTTGTTCTTTTCAGAAGTGTATGATGTTTACAACGATTTGTTTCATTTTCCTCTAGAGCTACACAAAAAGTGATTTATGTTTGAGTATTTGACACTATATCAGACGGTCCCATCAATATAACTCAATTAGTACAGTAGTAACAAATTTTCACTGCCTTGAAAAGTGTTCCTCAACAAGGGGAAGTTCATTATGCACCCTGGAACTAAGCTACAAGAGATCTATTCAACATAACCGGTGCACCCACCGAGACAACTTTTGGAATATTCTGTTAGTTTCTCAACGTAAAGAAAAAGTATATGAATGACTGCGTAGAGTTCTCGGTGGCTGAATGGATGGGCATGGTTCGATAGCTAAGACGTTCGTGGTTTGAAACCCGTTTCGGAAGCTTAAGATTTTTAAAATTTTTAATTCACCAATTCTTAGGATCTTTCTCTTCCTTCGCAATCATTTGATGCTCTAGAAAGAGTTCTTCACCTTAATTTGACACTGCCTGAGGTGATCCTCTCAGTTCGAAACTTTCCTTTTTCTATTTCACAAAATCACAAATTTTCGTCATAATATGGATGTTGTCCGATAATTTTTTCTCAGATTCTAAACTTGCGTATGTAAATCATCATTTTCTGTCTCCATATTTGAATCTCTCCGTCCACTATGAACGAACATGGCTTGGGATCAAACCTTCGACTCTTGAAACCAAATGTAAGCTCTTTAGCAATGTGCTATCGCAACTCTATAGGTTTGTTGCTTAAAGCAGTGTCATTCTAGATTTTGTTCGGAAGAGGGATTTTACGCCGACTTAAGAGTTTCACTTTTTATATCAGTGTTTCACTATACATTCGATCAAACAATAAGTGTTTATCACACCCTTCTGTCCTGTCCAAATGACGCCCCTGAAACATTTGTTTGCAATTACTGATAAGAAATTATATTAATCATTGAATAATACTCATTTCTGCCATTAGGTTTTTAGAGCTCTGCCCCGTCATTACATACGTAGAGAAGCATACAACTTGCTGCTGTGATTGACAATTTCCATAGATTTCACAAGGAACATCTTGATGTGATATGTAGTCTTTGAAGAATCGAGAAAAAGCAAACAAAGGTGTTTGAAAAGCTATGGGAACATTTTATGACATTTTTTTATTCAGGGCATTTCAGAACAAACGAATGAAAAAGACAGCCTTAGAGCTATAATGCTTGTAAACATGGTTCCTGTTTCTTCCGTCTGAATGGAAGTAAAGTACAGTATATCTTTTCTACGCGTCTGGACGTTACACAGACAGCTTTAGACAAGAAGAGGAGGAGGGAGAGTTGGATTGAAGACCAGGAGCAGTTAGTCGATCGACACATGTGTTTCTGAAGGCATAAGCACACGGTGCAAGAGTTTGATAGTAATTTAAACTTAAACTTTTTGTTACACTTTCATTGCTTCGATCGACCTCAAGACGTCTTCTTGTCACGTCCTCTCTTTTTCCTTATCTCAGCGTGAGCCTTGGTGTAAGTTATTTTTAATGAAAAACAAATGACTAGAGCTTTACCTCCTGCAAAAATGCTTAAGACGCCCATGTAAAAGCATGCTAATAAATAGGCAAATGAATAACGACAATGGGTGAAATGTGCCAAGTAAAATTTATAACTAAACCGTTTCAAGTACCAAAAAAAGAAAATGAAGCAATCACAGCAGTATTTAAGTTTCTGAATTATGGCGTTATTCATGATAATTCTATTAATCTTCTGCATTTCTGTCGTAAACTTGAGAGAGATCCAGAGTTATGATTTTGCAGTTGTGGGAACAACTTTATTTAGTGCAGAAGATTTAAAGACAACATGTTGGAAGTCAGAAGGACTTCTCCTTCTAGATGCAAGAATTGCCTTTCAAATGCTTATTCCGAAGCCTGTAAATATAACAACTTTCAGAATATCGACAGATTACTTGGGTAGTAACAATGCTCTTTTGATTAATTGTGATAGGAAACATTTCACTCAACCAATTATGGAATACATGAGAATTAGTAGAGGAGCCATTCGAAGAAGAACAACTGACCGCGTTAGAAAAATCATGGAGGTAGCACAAGCAGATGCTTTTGGCGGATTCATTAGGACATACTTTTTACCGGTAGTTAAACAGAAATACTACGTTGGTGTGCTCTGCTACGAAGATGCAAGAGAAGTTCTTACTGTATATAATGAATTTAAGCAGATGTTAAAACAATATTTGCACCTTTGTAGTGACGATAAATTATACAAACGTTGGGCAACTCCTATTTTTATGCCTCCATATCGGGGTGTAAGAGCGTACGATTTGAAGACTCCAAGCAGTGGAAACCCTTGTAATTCACTAGTACTTACTGAAAATTCAGGTAAATTTTCAGATTTTAGTTACACAGCTTAAGGGGGTAGACTACTAAATATTTTTCAAAAGCTAACAATTTTTCTTTTGTCGGTTTTTCGTAAGTGAAAAGAGATAATAACATGTAACTTACCACAATAATAGATACTGTTTTACTACACCCGAAAATACGAATCGGAAGAATTTTCAGTAGTGCCATCCATAGAAATTACAGTGTGACCAGAATTTGAATTACCCAAAAATATAGGTTAAGGCAGCGACTAGAAAAATGATCTCAACGGTAATCAATGACTTATCATGTTGTCTATGTTCCTTTTAACTACTTTTTAAATAATATTTGTATTTATTTTGTAATAACTTACATAATAACTTGTATAACTTTCGTAATAACTTACTTTCGTATTTTCGGGTGTAGAATAACATTATCTATTATTATATTAAGTTATATTTTATTATCTCTTTTCGCTTACGAAAAACGAGCAAAAGAAAAATTTTTAGCTTTTGAAAAATATTTAGTAGTCTGCCGCCGTAACACCTTGATTAATGCATAAGTAAGGATAGCAAATATTTGTTAAATAGGCATATACTAACTTTTATTATAAAATGACAAGAAATTTTCATACTTCATTTCAGAGATCTGAAGAGAAATATGGCCACTCTAAATAAGTTAATTCCTAATTGAGATTACTTATTTTGCTATTTAAACAAAATTTAGATTAAGAGAACAATTGTACAATAGGTAACGTGGCTTACCCTCAAAAGTAACACAAGTTGAACTGCATAGGAGATATTTCTTTAAGCTTATCTCTCTTTCAACTGTGTTTTTTTTTTTAAATCGGTTCCCAAAATAAGATTGTAATTATAAAATGTTAATTTTGCAGGTAAGGCAGAAACAAGAATATTTTTTGTACTAAGAGAAACTTCATTATGTTTTCTGGTTTTGGGAAATTATAACGTTAATTCAATATGTAGGCCTATAGTAGGTCTATTAATTTTTGTAGAGAAATCCTTTCTTAAGTACATCAAAATTACAATTATTACACGTTAAAAACTAACATAAATTTAAAACCTACTTTGATTTACGACAGCCTTGTTCTGGTGGTGTTTGATAATTAACCTCTGAAGAATGACACATTTAATTTTAAGGATATGTTATATATAACCTTTAAAGAGTTGTATCCGAAGCTCAGTAGTTGTTTCTCTATAACAAAAGCAAAAATTTAAGTATGTATGTGCTTAACCTCATGCTTGAAAAAGTCTGGAGATTTCACCCTGCCATGTTAGTGCACATAACTTCCTCTTATTTAGAAATGTACGTACATGATACTAAATTCCTTATCATTAGAGGTGTGCCCTTCCTGCTGATCTCGTAGCTAGCCTGCGCTCCTCTGGTGCACGGGGTCCCAGAGAAGCTTTGAAAAAAGTTATACGCATTATTACAGCGGTACAATTTTCTTTACTACAGATGGAGAACGAGAGGTCCCAATATCCTCCGAGAGTTTCAGAAACACATGCTTTTAATAAAATGTATACTAATCTCTACATATAAAAAGAAGTCCTGACTAACTGACTAAACGCCGAGGCCAACCTACTTAAATTAGAATCTTTAAATTTAGACAGTGCATAGGATTTGTAATATATCTTTAAGGAAATGAAATGAAATTATGAGTTTTATGTCCCACACTTATGCTGGCTTGGCTAAAGGAGACGGTGATGATGAGAAATGAAGAAAATTATGGAATGAAGAAAGTGGGAGGAAACGGGAAAACTCCGAGGAAACCCACGTATACAGTGTTTGTCTACCACAAAGTTCACTTGGCACGAGCTGGAATCGAACCAGGGACCCCATGCACCAGAGGTGAACGCTCTATCACTAAGCCACCACGGCCCCCATCTTTAAGGAAAGATTTTTGAAAATTCGAGAAGGAAGAGAGAAAATAGGGGTGACAATTAATATATTAAAGTGTCCATATTCTTTAATCTCTGAGGGTTAGAAAAATGAAATTTATTATACGAAATTCTGATACAAAATAAGAGACGTGTTTCAGCATTTTTTTTTTTTTTTTTTTTTTTTTTTTTTTTTTTTTTGATATTTGGCCTAGAAGGGAAGAAAAGGAGTGGCGATTAAAATTATTATAAGATTGCCTTATCTCCGAGTCTATTAACGTTAGAAACATAACAATTAGTATTTGGACTTTTTATTTAAAACAATTTAACACTTATTTAAGTGTTTTTGTTTTTGATATTTGTCCTAGAAGGGCAGAAGAATATACAATAGAAAGAAAGAGTTGGGATTGCTATTTTTGTAATAAGATGTCCATATCTCGAAATCTCTTAAGGCTAGAAATATGAAATATCATGTTTAGAGTTATCTAATACAAATAAAAGAGTGTTTCAGTGCTTTGAGATATTTAAGCAAGAATGGAGAAATAAGGGAAAATGAAATAAAAACTTTGAATTTAACGTCCCATGATTATGCCCTTGATGCTAAGAGAGACGATGATTAAAGGAAATGAATGATGATTAAAGAATTGGTGGAAAGAGAAAATGACAGGGAACGGGAGTACCCCGAGAAAACTCACGTGCACGATGTTGTCCATCACGAACTTATTTGTCCGGGATCGAACTAGGGACCTCACGAATCAGAGTTAAGCACTATACCACTGAGCCATCGTGCCTTCCATAGAGGTATAAGGGATATATGAGTGTTTTTCTAAGATGCTCATATGAAACGTTTGAATTTTGTGCAAGATTAGAGTTCAGACGCATTCTATTTGAAAGGTATTGAAGAAAAAATGCAAAATATTGCCAACAATAACAATGGGGGCATTTGCAAATATACTAATAAAAAAAACATGAAACTATTATTATGTCGGTACACAATTCTTCTCCCATCCTCTGGCAAAATCTGAAATAACACAACTTCGAATAAGTGGACGTAACACTGCAAACAAATCATGTAGGTGGTATCTTATGTTTCTAGTTTTAATGGGATCATACCGCATAAACAGAGCATTAAGTTACTCAATAAATTAACAATCAGTTCCGAATTAAAACTGAGAGAAGTACAGCTCATGCAAATAGACGTGAACAGTAAGCTGCGCGAGAAGGGAACGTAGGAGGAGCGAACAGTATAGTGGTGTGGGGCACGTTCGAAGGGAAAGACCAAGTAGCGAGAGCAATAAGATTGTTTCAAGAAAGAAGGCTGCAGTGGTACCAGCTCTGTTAAGGCAGAATTTGTCAAAAAAAATTGTGCTCTGAAATAACAAACGACAATCAAAGTATAAACGAAAAAAAAAAGACTTGAAATGTTTACTTGTATAGGAAGACGGAAGAGAAAATATGACTCAAGGAATTGATCCGTGAACACGTGTTTCATAAATACAAAGGTGCCATTTGTTCTGACAACTACGTCATATTTTTTGTCCAAGTTGATAAGCTGTGACAGGAACAGCACCGCGTGAGGCTATTTTGGCTATCTCCCTCTCCATCCACCCCGAGCATTCCATCATATAACAACTCTAAAACTTCCGTAACTAAAATTAATGCTTGGATACAGAAGAAAGAAAAAAGGCTGTTAGAAATGGTCTTCGGTGTTAGGCAGTAGGTCAAGAACAGATGCTATGTTGTGAATTTAAAAAGACGAAGTTAAAAATGTACTGTAGAAGAGTACTTTTGTCCTCTCCTATTTTATTCGCAGGAAGTAACCAAATAAAAAAGTAAGTTACAGCATACATTTCCCTTACGGCTCCCAGAATTTAAATTTATTTTATTACCTTTAGACAATTATGGCTCAGGAAGGGACAGAGCTTGGGAAGGTTGTGGGGCAGATCCTATTATGAAGATACAGTCTCGGCATTTGCCTAGCGGGACTGGGGAAAACCTTCATTCAGGATGGTCGGCAGCGGGATTGGAATCCACGCACCTCCCCATTGCCGCTCCGAAGTCTGCGACAATATCACTTGGACTACCGCGGCTAGGTAGGACTCCCAGAAGTATTGACACACTTCAATAGAGGGTGTCCAAAATGTGCCGACCTTCAAAGAAGTTAAGAAACTGCAGTAAGGTTGAGTTATGCAAGTGCTATTCAACCACACTGGCTTCAGCCAAAGTTGCCTCAATAACATAAATAAATTGATCTCAATTGAATAAAACCACACTTCAGCAAACTATCGTAGGCCTATGACAAAGATAAGGGTTAATATCAATTAAACTTACCTTGTTAAGAAAGTGCTGTTTCCTCCATACATTTTTCTCTTCTGACAACTCGCTGTGGTTTTATTGGATAACAAAAGAAATATAGGCCTAATTGTTTTGTATTCCAAAATATGAAAAGATAAATAACACACACACACAGTTACAAAAGTGAAACAATCACAAGGAAGAAAACTCGCATCACAGTTATAACAATTGTAAACACCACACTGGAACTATTCACTCACTATCGCTGTCTACGTCTATGGGATGAATACCCGACATTGTCACACCGGAAGTTTCCCCCCCATCACCTCCCTCATCACCACTGTCAGTCAAACTATTATCGCTGTCACTCATATCCGAATCAGTGTCTTCTCCAACATTAACGATTATTTCTTCCATCCCTTGATCCAACAAACCCTCTCTTCTAAAACATGTTTCCTCAATAGCCTTAACATGGTCACACTTTCGTTTCCACTCTTCCTTTGAAATTGACGCAAATTTCTCATCTGCCAGCTTCATCACATTATCTAATTTAAAAGTTGTGTTCTTGTCTGCAATCCAGTTTTTTGCATCTGCCCAGATCAATTCTATTGGGTTTAATTCTGGATGATAAGGCGGTAAACGGAGAACTGTGTGGCCATGTTCAGATAGAATAGTATCTATTTTGTAGGTGCGATGGACTGGTTTATTTGCTTTGATTATTGTGTACAACTGTGGTTTCAACATGTCTTCACTGAAAGGAATGCCTTTTTCAGTAAGCCAGGATACCATTGTCTTTCGAGTTGAATTGGAATTAGGAGGAGGATTGACTTGTTTATTATGGTATGGAGCGTTATCAATGACGACTACACTTCGAGGGGGTAAATTGGGAATTAATTTTTCTTTCAACCCCTTTCCATAATTTTGATAGTCCATATCATGATGGTAATCCCCAGTTTTCTGGCCAGATTTAAATCTTACATACGCGTTTGGCACAAAACCTTCTTCGCTACCGGCGTGAATGATTATTATTCTCTTTCCCTTCGAAATCGGGGAGAATAATCCATGTAATGATTCATCGCTCCAGCCATAAGGTGACGTATGTGACGCATGTACGTAAGTCTCATCCATGTATATAATAGGGCGAGAATCATTTCTGTATTTCCTTATGCTTCGCAAAAAGGAAATTCTTTGTGTCCGGATATTGCTTTGTTCAATTAAAACTCGTCTATTGTTTCTAGTTTTTTTTCATTTAAATCCAAGAGTAAGGAGTATCTTCCTAAGTGTGTTGAGGCTGCCATCGAAATTTATGGACTGGGTTAATTTAAAGTGGACTTTTTTAAGAGTTGGCCTTTGCTTTTCTGTTATATAAAAATCATTTACTGTTCGACGCACAACAGATTCATTGAAGTCATCTAGTTCCGCCTTCCTTGATCTTCTGGGCCTTTCTTTATGCGGTGTTGTGAATGACGCAGATGCACCCGACTCGATACTTGCCAATTCATTTTTTATCCGACGTACTGAACTTAGGGACACGCCAGTTGCTGTGGAAACTCTCTCTAAAACAGAACTTAATTTAATAGTTAGAGCTCCCCGCTCAGCTTCCGTTTTCATGAACTTATACACGTTCGCAACCACCTCCCGCGTTTGGCTGTGCAGTACTTTACCCTTGAGTTTACTTTGTACTGGTGCCATCACTGTATGGTTGGCAACACCAGGCAAAACCGATCTACACGTGACACCGCACGATACGCACCGTTCCAATGCTTATAACCGACTGACCAACACACCCCTTTTTTTCTTATCCCTCCGTGATAGACTCCTCCAATTCTACTGCGCATATTGTTTACACTGTTCACGTCTAAATGCATGAGCGTATTGACACAGGAAATCTACAGAGCCCCACAAGAAACAAGAACTAAAGTCAGTGCCGGATTTAGGTTTGATTGGGGTCTAAGCTATTGAAAGTAATGGGGCCTTTTATGTGTTCTTTCTTTTTCAGTCAAACAACGTCGCCGCTTTTTAGGTCTGAATGTATACTATATAGTAATTTATTGACCTAACAGTTATCTAAATACATACGTTTTCGTATAAAATATGTATTTAATTAACGTAAATATTAATCAATTTACAACATTTTATCATCTTCCATCATTTACAACATATTGCAAAATTCTTTAGAAACACAAATTACAGACTCATATTCTAGTCTCTGCAAGTTTGCTATAACATGAAATAATAAGAGATATCACGCTATTATGCAAACTACTAATAATTATACAGGACAAGTCAAATTGATCGACCCAAGTTCAGAAATTTATTCTGTGAAATCTGATAAACATACGTTATTGTGAGGGGATACGGACAAAATCTCGCGGCCGAAACCTAGCCAATTAAAATCTCACGGGCCAAAACTTCGCCACCCAAAACCTTGCGTGCCAAAATCTCGCCGGGCTAAAACACTGCGTGGACAAAACCTCGCCGCCCAAGATCTCGCTTGGCCAAAACCTAGCCGCCCAAAATCTCGTTGGCCAAAATCTCGCCTGGTCAAAATCTCGCTGTCCAAAAACCTCGCGGACCAAAATCTCGCTTGGCCAGCTTGGAATGAAAACTTTCCTTAAAATTTACCCAATGAGTTTCTTAATATGAAATTCCATATTACTACTACTATTTCTACTACTATTATTATTATTATTATTATTATTATTAATAATAATAATAATAATAATAAAAGAAGAAGAAGAAGAAGAAGATACAAAATATCGTGAGCGTGGGCTTTCTCGGGGTATTCCCGTTTCCTCCCACTTTCTTCATTCTATCATTTCTTTCATCCTGATCATCTATGTTTCCCTTAACCTACAAATGACCATAATCGAGGGACGTAAAAACTCAAATATTATTTCATACTTTCACAAATATTATTAGATTTTGTTAGAATTTTCTAAGGTCACCGTCAAAGTGAAATAAAAACCATCCCAGGCTCAAACCCCATATATGTTGAAAATTTGATCGAGACCAGTCGAGTGGTTCAAGAGTTATTAAGTCACAAACGCAGTCATTTTTATTTACTTCTATGTCTCCCCCTTCCCTCCCCAATCCCCTCAAAGTGAAATGATAAAAACCATCCCAAGTTCTAATCTGATCTGTGTGGCAAATTAGATCGAGATTGGTCTCGTTGTTTAAGAGTTATTAAGTTTTATTTATTTTTAAATATCTCCCTTTCCCCTTCGTTGTGACGTCAAAATGAAATTATAAAATACATTCTAGGCACGAATCTCATAAATGTTGAAAATTTCATCGAGATCGGTCGGGTGGCTCAAGAACTATGATGTCACAAACATAGTAATTTTCATTTTCATATACACAGATTTTCAAAGTACGCGTTAGAATTTTTCTTCTCATTATTTTAATGCAATTGTTTCATTACAAAATATATACATGTAGCAAAATATAGAGCATTCTACATGGAAGAAATCGTCGTGACGACGTTTTACACTGACATTTCTTCCCAGGCGAGATTACGTCCCTCAGTAGTTTAGATCAGGCGAGATTCTGTGCCCCGAGATCAGGAAGTTTTGGCTAGGCGAGATTTTGGGTATGACGAGATTTTGGGATGCGAGGTTTTGGCAAGGCGACGTTTTGGACCAGCGAGATTTTTGCCCGCGAGGTTTTGTCCTGGCGAGATTTTGGCCCGCGAAATTTTGGTCGGCGAGGTTTTGGCCAGGCGAAATTTTGGTCCGCGATGATGTCGCCACGAAGTTCTGGCCGCGAGGGTTTTCACCCAAACCTATTGAAAGATATGCGCTTCGAAAGGGTAATTTACACGTCTATGAATTTGTCCAGCCCACTTAACGATTTTTTTCTTATCTACATCGTTAGGTTATCGTTAATTTTGCTTAAATTATCGTTAGTTTCGTAAAAAAAAAAATATTCAAAAAATAATCGGGCAGGCCAACTTCACGGTTCCCCATCCACAAACGAATTTCAAAATTTTTCACATCACAACGTTAGTTTATCATTAGTTTACATTAGTTTTGCTAAAACTATAGTTAGTTTCGCAAAAATAACGATTTTATTCTAGAAATAAAGTTTCCACCAACTGTGAATTAGCCTGCCCATATTGAATTCTCATAAATTTCCAACTCATATCCCGGGCTAATTCGTAGTTAGCGGGAAACTACTTCTAGAAAAAAATCGTTATTTTTGCGAAACTAACGATAGTTTTAGCAAAACAAACATAAACTAACGATAAACTAACGATATGATGAAAAAAAAGCTTTGAAATTCATTTGCGGGTGGGGAACCGTGAAGTTGGCCTGCCCATTTATTTCTCGAATAAAATCGTTATTTTTGCATGATTAACGATAGTTTTAGTAAAAGTAACGTAAACTAACGATGTGAGATGGAAATTTATAGTAATTCTTTATAGGCGGGCTAACTTTACATTTGGCGGGAACCTTTATTTCTCGAATGAAATCGTTATTTTTCCATAACACCGTTAATTTTAGCAAAACTAATGTAAACTAATGTGATTTTTTTTTATGCCTCCACTTCCCCCTGCCTTGGCCGATTACTTTCGGACTTATTTATGGCAGACGCAACTGCCTCTTGCCTTTATTCTCTCTCTTATACTTGATGTTTCTTTATTATCTCCCTGTCTTTTCGGCTGTCAAACCTCAGCAGATTGAGGTGAGGCACATTTCTTTTCAGCATGGCACCTAATATTTAAAACCATGCCCTTATATTTCTCTCTCTTTTTTGTTTGTTTGTTTTATTTTGCTTTATTTAACCTTTTACATGCAGAAAATAACCTGAAAGAAGAAAGAAAATAATTGATTAATACATAATATAAATGATTGGGAAGAGCGCATTAACCACCCTGAAAAGTAAAAATTTAAAAAGAAAAAGATAAACAAAACACAGTGTAAAAAACATCTTCTCATTTGGTGTTAACTGTCTTGTAGTTTCTTCTTTCTTCTATGATTCTCTAAGCTTTTATCACACTGTTTCTCATATGTGTTTATTACACTAACACGCACAACACTGACACACACACAATGTTAATAGGGGTTATAGAAATAAAAACGACATAAATAAATAAATAAATAAAAAGAGACGTAAGTTTGTACTATAGTTCTGGATGTTTGCCAGAACTTTAAGATTGTTTCTATTAGAATTTGATTTGTTTTTTATTTAATTGTATCTTTTCAAAGTGCTATTTGTTCAATTACCTTCTTCGTTGGGTTCGTTCATTCCATAGGTTTCTCACTATATGCTCTGTTATTTTTTGAAAGTTATCGAATTTTGTTTTATCCTGCCGTAAGCTAGTCCAATCTTCATCACTAAGTTCATCTCTGAGATTCCTTATTTCTTCACTAGTTACGTAATTTTCACAATTCCATATTACGTGTTCAGGTGTTTGGATTTCTCCACATGAACACATTTCGTCATTTTCAATATTTAATCTTTTCAAATGTGTTTTGAAGGGTCCATGTCCCGACAGCGCTTCCATAGTTTCCTTCTTTATTTCACCAATTTCTTTCCTTACTTTGATAGTTGGTATGTATTCTTTGAGCTTTTCTCCTTTTGTTGTGGTGTACCATTCCTCCTGCCATTTTCTTTCTATCAACATATTTAGTTCATCTTCGTTGTTCGGATTTGTACCTAGAATCTCTATTATTTTTATAGTTTCATTATTTGTCTTCCATCGTTTTACAGCTTCTCTTAGTATTTGGTAGTGGATTGGTTCTTCTAGTGCAAGCACCTGTAAGGATTCTATCGGTAGTGTTTTCATTATTCCTATTGTTCTAATTATAACTCCTCTCTGAACTCTGTTTATTTGTTCCCTTATTTTTTATTTGCAAATATTCTGTGAGCCCAGATGCTGGCACAGTATTTTAGTGTTGGCATTATTACAGCATTGTTGTACGTTTGTAGGGTCTGTTTGGGTATCTTATAGTCTTTTCTTGCAATTGTAAGTATTTTATGTGCAACTTTCTTTCCTTTGTCAGTTACGTTTTCGACATGTTTAGCATAGTTCAGTTTATCGTCAATCCATACTCCCAAATACTTGAATTCTTTCACTCGTTCAATTTTTTGGTTGTTAATCCTTAATATTGGATCTCTTTGTATAGATTGCCCGAATATCGTATATTTAGTTTTATTTCCTGATAGTTTCAGTTTATTTATTTCGCACCATTTTTGAAGCGTGTGTAAGACTTGGTTCCCTTTCCTCTCAATTTCGTCTCTTGATCGTGCTGATACGACTATTGCAATATCGTCTGCATAGCCGACTACTCCTTCCGTGTCTTCCGTAATTTCCAGTGTTTTTAGGCATGGTTCGATAACGATGTCCCACATCGTTGGACCACATATGGATCCCTGTGGACATTCCTTTGTTGTATATGTGGTAATGTTATTATTTGGTGCCTTGTAAGTGACCTGTCTTTCGTTGCAGTATTCTAACATTAGTTGGTATAGTGATTTAGGTACTTTCATTTTTTTAAATTGTTTGAAAAGTGATGGCCACCACAAATTGTCAAAAGCTCCACTGATATCAACATAGATTACTACCTGGTACTTGTCTATTTTTCCATTTTCTATTAATTCTAAAAGCCTCCTTATAGCTGTCTCCGTACTTTTCTTCTTCCTAAAGCCATGCTGTAGCTTATCTTTTTCTATGTTTCGATATTTGCTAAGTCTGTTAGTGATTACTCTTTCGAATATTTTTCCTATTATATTTAAGAGACAGATCGGTCTATACGCCTTAGGATCATCATTTCTTTTATCTTCGCTCTTTTTTATTATTACTAAGTTTGAGTGTTTCCATATTTTAGGAATTCTTTTCGTTTTGAGGCATAAATTGTAGAGTCTTGATAGATATGGTGACCATGTATCTGCATTTTCCAGGAAAATTTCTGATTTTATCATGTCTGGACCTGCTGCTTTCTTCTTTTTTAACATTTTTATGTAATTACTTATTTCTTGATTGGTTGTTTCTTCCATAATTTCGTCGTTTATTGGTAAAATTTTCATTTCTTCCCTCATTTGTTTGTGCACCTCGTCATCGTCTTCTTTTTCGTCCTTGGGTAAAAGTTTTTCCATTAAAAATTTTATGGTGCTTTCCCATCCTTCAGTAAAACTTCCGTCATCTTTTCTTAAGGTTGAGAGAGTTGTTGGCTTCTTTATTTTCTGACTAATTATTTTATATGGTTCACCCCAAATGTCTAGGTTAGTATTTTCTTTAAGGTAGTTTTTCCAACTATTTACTTTAATTTCTTTTATTTTGTTTTCATATATTTCTTTTTGTTCCCTGTATTTTCTTAGTCGTATTTGTTTCAATTCTATTTCCCACGTCTCTTGGTATAATTTCCTAGCTCTTCTCGTTTTTAGTTTTAAGTCTTTTAGTTCATTATTCCAAAAGGAGTTGTTTTTATTTGATTTTCCGTTTAATGTTCGTATTTTAGTTGAACTTTTAATTGCTTTAATTATTTCAGTTTCCAATGTTTCAGCTATTTCATCAACATCGCTATCGTCTTCAATTTGTGGCAATTTAATTGTCTCCCAAAATTTAGTCCAATTTATTCGTTTTGTGTTATATATTACAGTTTTATCGTTTTCATTTAGATTGTTAGAATTTGTTTTGCTGCTTATTTCGAATAGTATTGCGTTATGATCACTTAGGGTAGCCGCGTCTTGTACCCTCCAATTTGTTATTCTGTCGCTGAGTTGCAATGTTGTTAGTGTTATGTCTATGTTTGATTCACCCCCTTGTCTACTCCTGTACGTGGGCGGATGACCTTCCTCATTTATTACTACAAGATCATTTTCTGCTATCATTTCTTCTACTTTCTGCCCTCTTTCGTCTGTATATCTACTCTGCCAAATTGGAGATTTAGCATTCGCGTCGGCGCATATAAGTATGTCTTTGTGTTTGTAAGTGTCACAGAATTTTGTCATGGTATTTAAAAAAGGTTCTATATCTCGACAATACTGACAGTAACAGTTTAATATCATAATATCTCCATTTTGTGATTTAAGTTCTATACAATTTGTCCATGGGTCACTAAACTGAGTTAGATTTAGAATTTTGTAGTTTTGGTTTCTGTTTACTATCACTGCCATAGGTTTCTCTCCAATGTGGTTTGAGTTTGGCTTCCCTCCTCGTGTGTTTTGTTTTTCACCTGTGTTGTTTATAGGTTTCTCTCCTGCGTACACTATTTCTGTTTTTCCCATTACCGTTAGTTTTTTGTTTTTAGTATAGGGTTCTTGTATTAAAATTATGTCTATATCTTCCTTCTCAGCGAGTTCTTTTATCTCGTCCATTACTGTAATTGACCCACCTGCGTTTATCTGCATAATTTTTATTCTTTCATCCTTCCTCGGTTCATCCATGCTTGTGGTCAGGGGTTATATATTTTAACGTGGGTGTGTGGCCACTCCGCTCTGTGGTCAAATACAATACGTCCATACAGTTTGGCAAATTCCCTATACACTTTCTCTGGGTTTATAAGGTGCACTATGCATGTATTTCTATCTTCTAAATCAATGAAACCTTCCTCTATTGTTAAAACCTTTTCTATGCTACTTATTGGTGTTGATTCTTCCAACCAAATTTCGAATTTTGTTTTGGAGATCAGATTTCTTCTAGCTTCAGATCTTTCTTTATCCCTTAGTTTATTCGACTGGCTTTCTTTTTCTTCTTTGTTTCTTTTTCCATATTCTTTTCCTGTTGATTATTGAAAAATCTTTCGGGACACTTATCCATTAAAATTCTATCCTAGAAATGGTCCGCTCGTAAAACATTTTATATGTAGCGCAGTTCTTCTCATTTTTTGCATCACACTTCTTTTTCCTTCTGCTACATGGTACGCATACCTTGCTCTTATTTTTATCTTCACAGGTAGCACGTTCGTGGCCTTTATTCCCGCAATGAGAGCATATCTTTCCTTTTTCCTTGCAGTGTTTGCTTACGTGTGAATAATCTAGGCATAAAGTACATTTTGGTATTGTGATGAAGTCCTTAACTCCATGAACTTCATACATAAGGCACACTCTACCTTCAGATATTAGTTTCCTTCTTATTGTGGCCGATGTCTCAATTACTAGATGGCATTTGTCTTTATTCTTCGGGCCGGTTCTAAATCTTGGTTTTATATCTTGCTTGGCTTGTTCTATTTCCTGTTCTTCGAAGTTTTGCTCAATTAATGTTTCAACTATCTCTTCGTTCTCGAAATCTGCTGGAACATCGTATATTATTAGCAAAGGTTTTCTCTTGTTTGGCTTTTCTACTTTCACATTTTCATGTAATTTCCGGTTGTTCATTATTTTTTCCATATCTGGGATTGATGCTGTTTCAACAATCAGAATGTTTTTCGTTTCCTTCAAAGATGTGATTTTAATTTTGTCTTTTGATGGATTCACTGATTTAACAAAATTTTCTCTGACTTGTTTAATGTTCTCATTATTTTTAGCCTTGAGAAACAATGTTGGTTTTTGCTTGTTTCTAGTATTTTCTATTATTTGTGTACGTTTTGTTATTTGTTTCTGTACAGTTTGATCTTTACTTGCGATAGTTGAGTACAGGGATTTCTCTTCCGTTTTTGTTTCTTTTTGTTGTTTTGCTTTGTCTAATTCTGCTCTTAATTGTTTATTTTCTTCCTTCAGTTTCTTAACTTCTACTTTCAATTGACTGTTTACTTCTTCAGCTCTAGCCTGTTTGATAAGCCATCCTAACAGATGCTTGTTTATGCTGCGAGTTATAGCTGAACTAGCTTTACTCCTTTTTACGACTTGCTCTACAAAGCTTAATGCCACCTCGTATTCTTTTATTAAATCTTCCTCCATCTTTTTATTTTGTTCATCGTCATCTCTACCATCTTCGTCAT
Source organism: Thermobia domestica (assembly GCF_964235325.1). Classification (NCBI taxonomy): domain Eukaryota; kingdom Metazoa; phylum Arthropoda; class Insecta; order Zygentoma; family Lepismatidae; genus Thermobia; species Thermobia domestica. The sequence continues at coordinate 159,248,720 of NC_137458.1, forward strand.
CGTTTTCGAAAATTGAACTGTTATTTCGGTCTTCTTCTATGTTTATAGCTGACCCTGCTGGGATACCTTGCTTCTTTTTCTTGTTATCCTTTGAATCCGGCGACTCTCTCAACCTTTTGTCACTTTGTGAAAATGTTTTCCCACTCTCTTCCCTTGTTTTCTCTTCTAAATTTACTCTGATCACATTTTGTGATCTCAAACTTGTAGTTTGCCTTTGTTCCTCATCCAATTTGTCAAGCATGTCTGTGTAATTACTACCTGAGTATCTTGGTTTTCGTTCCATTGCTCGATCCATCTTAGAGAACCTGGGGAGGGGGAATATTACCCCAGGAACGACCAAAATTATGTTTATGTAATGATTTCGATATTTCTCTATTTGTTCTATAGTTTAAAAAATTTCCCTTTGGGAGTGTGCACACAATTATTTTATATTTGTTGCCCACTCGTCACAGCGTTAAAAGTTTATTAAATCCATTGCTCGATCCATCTTAGAGAACCTGGGGAGGGGGAATATCACCCCAGGAACGACCAAAATTATGTTTATGTAATGATTTCGATATTTCTCTATTTGTTCTATAGTTTAAAAAATTTCCCTTTGGGAGTGTGCACACAATTATTTTATATTTGTTGCCCACTCGTCACAGCGTTAAAAGTTTATTAAATTTCACTGCCTCTTCAGAAGCTTGTGTGGTTTCGTTAAGACTATGTAGAGAAATGTATGTATTCACCATGTGTTTCAGCTCGTGGTGTTTCTTTCTTCTGTCAGTAAGCACTATAAGCACGTGTTTTAGTACTGTTACTAGAAAAAAAAACACTACTGTACTATTTTAGTATGCACTCTACTCACTATCACGCAACTCTTCTTTTTTCACTCAAACGTATTTACTAAGAGAAGCACGTGTTTCTACTATTTGTTTACTACGGCTACAATGAGGTGTAATTTCTAGTACGCACTTTTACAACCGCGGGAAAAGGACTTTAGCCTTCCACACGGACACTCGCACTTTCACAGTTCGTTCGCACTTTAACTTCCCCGTAAAGTTGCAACGTTGCGGTATTTACTTTTTTTGTCCTCAGGATTCCACGTCTTCGTATTAGCACTCAAAATTGCACTATAATTCTGTAAAAACCACTAGATATTTTAGTTAAAATCTCCGTTATTTTTTAAAATTTCCAAATTCTGTTTTCACACAGTTGTTTCAAAGAATTTAACGCACACGCAGGTAAGCGGTATATCTCCTGCTCAACCTGCAAACCATTTTCCCGAATAGTTTCCGCGGAGCGACGCGACACACGTCTCTCACGCACTTCCGATACTACTGATACTAACGATGTGATGTGAAAAAATTTTGAAATTCATTTGTGGGTGGGGAACCGTGAAGTTGGCTGGCCATTTATTTTTTGAATAAAAATTTTATTTTTTCGAAACTAACGATAATTTAAGCAAAACTAATGTAAACTAACGATAAACTAACGATGTAGATAAGAAAAATAAGAATTCGTTAAGTGGCGGGACAACTTCACAGACGTGTAATTTACAAAGTTTAGTTTCCACTTTCTACCGCTAGGAGTCAGCAGCAAGCAGTTAAGGAAAATGGCTTTGGATGGAAGGCAGAGATTTTTTTGTATGCTTCATTATCATGTAAACAAATCTGTGATTAGTGTATACACTCCATGACTTCACTCTATGTGATTCCTTCATGTGAGGGTTTTAAAGGATCATGTTTACGTACCACAACTTCCAACAACATTGAATGACCTATGTGCCCGCATCACAACAGCCATTGCTAATATTGACCGCAACATGCTGGAAAAGATTTGGCAGGAAATGGACTGTCGGCTTGATGTGTGCAATGTTACGCGAGGTGCTCACATAGAATATTTGAATATGTTCCAAGAAAATTTAGACAGTTTACTTTTCTTAGCACATGTTTCATAATAACATATGTTTGTTAGATTTCACACAATACGTTTCTGAAATCGGGACCACTATTTTGACTTTCCCTATATATAACCAACACATAATACAGTTGTAATTAATAGAATGTATTTATATGTCAATATCATTATAGTAGTCCACACTATTCATTGGGTCAACAGACTTTCAGAGACGCAAATAAATGCCGGATCTATAATAGGGCCTAGTTGCAAAGCGAAAACAGATTGATAAGTCACAGTAACGTTATCTCAAGCAAAATAATATTGTTTAGCCCACTGCGTTTCCACTTTTCGATTATTTTTGTCTATTTTGAAGATATTCCATAAAAACTGCCAAATTAGCTGTAGTTTAATTTCGTCCCAATTAAGCCTCTTGCAGAGTCCCTGCTTCCTTCTGGGCCAACTATGATCAAAGCTCCACTCCATAGTCCATGCATAGAGGTCGCAACATTTCTAATTTCAAGTTGTTTCTCTTCAGGTTTTTTGGTAAAGTTTCAAACGTTTCCAGAGATCCAATGTAGATAAATAAAGTCTGAAAGTCGCCCAGGATTAGTAAGTACTGCCTGAAGCTCAACTCCAATTTCAACCCATCATGTGAGTATTTCCAAGACAACTTACTGGAGTAACTCAGGTCAAAATAGAATGCAACCCCAGGAGATTACACGATTACACGACGCAAATTCGCTAAGGATCATCACAATATCGTTGATAAACGTCACTGTAAGACTTAAGTGATTATAAGACCTACAAATATTACACGTAGCTTCTTTTTACTGCGACGTGAAAAGGTTTAGGTACTTTACTTTCCTGTGTAGTAACTAGTGCCGATCGGCCTAACACATTCAGATTGCTGCATATTAACCAATGGCGGCTTTAGCACAAACATTTCTATTAATGATAGATAATTATTTAACAAATAGCATCAGCCCCTACTGTAAAATTTCCTATTGTCATTAATCAATTAAATGTGTATATGTAGACCCCGATCCATAAGCGAGGGTGCGGGCCTACCCTAAAGTAAAATCCTAAAGCCACTGCTGATATTAACTTACACAAGATAAATTCACTTGTGCAGTTCTTAACACACCAATATATAATAAAATACAGTGCGCTGTTAATTATATAAAACAAGCGAACGACTCAGGTGCCTGAAACGAATGATTCATGTTCTTCTTTCCTTTAGTGAACCATTATTGAGGTGATTTTGAGTTTAACATCCCTTTCAGCAGCGAAGCTATATGAGACGTGGACCTACTGATTAACGTGGAATCCGAACCACATGAGCTCCCTGAACCATTATTGACACTCTATAGATCACTACGGAAATGATGGCAAAGATAGTCATTCTGAATATTAGGAAATACTTTTTGAGAGTACTTCTAATACGTACAGCGAAATATCTATGATTTCGCAATATAAAAAGTATCACTTTTTAAGGCTGTAATTTCTTGATATTTCACTATTATTTCGCGAGCTTGTCGTTTCATATTTTCTTCTTAATGGATCCACTGTTGCCAGCCCCGATTTCTTGTATTCCAAAGAGCACGAGAAAGGGTAGCACTAGAGTTCTATCAGCATACAAGTTCAAGGTACCGTAACAATTATAATGTGAAGTTTTATTAAAGTAGCTAAATGTAATGGCTGGAAAACAGGGTGCCCATTACAAATGGAGTTCTGAAACAGTAGTTCCATTACAAGTTGAGTTGGGAAATAGGGGCCATTATGAGTGGGGCTAGGAAGCGAGGTCCCATTATAAGATGAGCTGGAAAACAGGGCCTCCATTACAAGCGGAACTCTGTAACAGTGTCCCCATTACAAGCGGGGTTGGGAAACAGGCACCTCATTACAAGCAGTGCCGGGAAACGAGGACCTATTATAAGCAAGGCTGGATAACAGGGGCCATATTGCAACCAAGGTTGGGAAACAGGGCACCATTATAAGCGGGGCCCCTTACTTACTTCATAAGAGCCTGGTACATATCAATACAAAATACCGTTGTTGTATGTGCGTTTTATCTTAATTGCTTTCTCTTATTATTTGGAAATTAAGTTACAGACAGCGAGCTTTAAAATTTTTTGGGGCCCCCAAGCGAGCGAGACCTTAAGCTATAGTTTGTTTAGCTTATACGTAAATCCGACACTGGCTAAAGTTAATAGAATATGTAAGATACCGTTCTCATCTGTAAACTTCTGGTCTCCAGTTCCAGTGAAAGTTGAGTTCTTATTAATTTACGGAGCATATCGAAGAAACATAAAAGTTAGTGAATCAATTAAGAACGTAATGGATTATTGATGACGTATTTTATATCTTATTTACTAGTAATTGTTCTTGTAATATAACTTTCTGTGTTCATTACAAGGGAATAACAACGAGATTATTATTCCAATGCCATTTTTCGACTCACCTAAGGATCCAGATTCAATAGCAGTCCCAGTGAAACCTTACGAACTTCACAGTCTCCATTCCCCTCGAGCAGCAGAGGCCTTGGAGAAATACTATATGCAGAGCATGAGATGCCTATTTTCACGATCTGCCACGGAACAGGAAGTTCTCGACTTTAACCACAATTATCATACTTTCATCAGGACTTACGTAAGTACTTAACTTAAATATAAATAGAAACCTACAATTTTCACAAACATGGCAACACTAAAAGAAAAATACATTTATTTCAAATAATTGTTTATATTGGGATAATATAACGTTTAAATATTCAATTTTAACTAAATTTGAGTAAGGAATTTAAGTTAATAAAAAAATTTTGTTCACAAATTAAATTCTACTATGAAATATACCCTGAAAATTGAAGATATGCGCAGTACATGCATAGTGAACGTATTTCGTCAGGTACGGAGTAAAAACTTTTAGCTACGAATACCAGTTCATGTAATGATTTACAGGTAACATGATGCTGACCTGAGTATCGACAGTACACGAATTGCACCTCGTCCTGAAAGGAACTGATGTGCTTCGAATCCAACATAAGCTGTAGGTACACGTCCCTAATCTCTTAACTCAGCAAACGGTTTGTACTTTAAGGTGAATAAGTCAAGAATGTACTAATTTCAGCTCAATCTATTTATTTTGAACAAAATTCAAATAAACTCCAGAAAGAAGCCACAACCACTCGATCAACTATGAAGCAAAGTCTTGAATAGTATCCTTTTATAGAGATAAAGTAAGTCAATCAATTGCAGACCCCGTCCCTTGCACGAAATGACACATAACCGCAATTTAATTTGCTCCGGGGAAGCGAAGTATCCCCCCCCGGAAAAAAACCTGAAAAAATACTGCTCCTAACTTTTTCATTAGTCTCCAAATACAAGCAGTATCGTAGTGTAAATAACATATTTGATAAAAATATGTTTGTGTTTTAAGTAACGGATTGGTGAAAGAAGTTGGGATTAGCATCCAGTGAAGGAAGCATGCCCTAACAACACAATCACATAGCAGGCATGTGCCTATCATGTTCCCTCAGGTACATGGGAATGTGTCTAGTATGTGCCTTATGTACCTCTGAGAGAGAAATCACACGGATGGCAAGCGATAGTCACAGTCTATGTCCGCCCCTAGACACATGCCTGACATGTACCTGGGGAACGTGCCTAGTATTTTCTAGGTATGTTTCCCATGCCGTAAGCGTCAATGAACCACAAACTTACTCCCCCAAAATATGTTAAATTGCCTATATGCGTAATGTGTTTACTTTATGGTGAGTCTCAAAAACACTTTAAACAAGTAAAAAAAAATACGCCCCAGGGTGGGCGCGAACCACCAACCTTTGGATAATTAGCCGCGTGCTCCACCGACTTAGCCACAGAGACGATGAAGACAATGTCGCTTGTAGAGGGATAAATGGTTGAGGTCTTTTGAATTTGGCTAATCAGAGTGCTCCTTTAACCGCGTATATTCGACGATAACCGTTTGGGATCAGATAAAATCTACTCCCCATGCAATTTTATAACAAAATGACGAGTGTCTATTTACTTTATTTCATGGTTTCTCCATATTCACTTTCGAATGATCGGTGACAGTCGCCATCTAATAAAGTTGATGCGTTTGTTGCTTCTAGTACACAATCGCTTAGAAAAAGAAGCAACAAATGCATCAAATGTGGGAAATGAAGTTAGAACACCTAAATGTATCATGCTTAGCACATCTTGTGCTGTTACAGTATCTGAAACAGTATGTACCTAAAGGACATACCTAGAACATGACAGATATATGTCCCAAGTGACGACATAAAAACAAATGACTGTTAGAATGCGAAACTGAGCCAGGTATATAAATGCTATATTTGTGGTACATAGTTGCAAATATCAATTAGGTATAACAAGTACCTAAAACTAGGTAGCTGAACAGTAGCGTAACTAGAATTTTTTCTCAGGGGGGGCAATGAAGGGCCCAAGAAAATTTTGAGGGGGCCATCTCCAATGAATGATTTTTTTCATATATATATATATATAATACTAATTTTACTCTTTTACGGTGAAAATGTATGAATGTGTTACTTCAAACAACTTGAATACATTAATACAATTGATTTCAATATAAGTAAGTAGTAATTTAATCGCTGCATTTGAAATGTGTGTGGCTGGTTGATTTAAGTGGAAGCAGAGAAATACACTTTTACAGGTCAAGAAAATAACTTAGAGAGTCATGCCTCTACTTAAAAGGGGATCTTTCTATTCTTATGGGCAGCAGCAAACTTATCAACAACTTCTTCAAGATGTAACGATTCAGCATTTTTTCCAATATAAAGTAATCCTAAGTTTTTCAACCTATCATCAGTCATTGAATTGCCTATATGTCTTTAATCTTTTCAAAGATGAGAATGACCTTTCACAAGTAGCACTAGAAACTGATAAAGTCACAGAGATGATATCTATTTTGTAGGTTTCAAGGAATGTGTTTTTGTAGACGCAAAGATCAACGAAATTCACCAAGGAATCAATTTCCTTTTTCTCTCGTCTTCATACAACTTAATTGTGTTTGGGACGATTTTGAGTTTACATTTAAATATTTCCAGATCACTTTCATAATACTGGGCCATATGCTCCACAATGTTGTAATTTAGAAAGTTTTCACCTTTTGGATGTAGAGTGGTGATTGATCTAATGATTTTGCTACATGATCCAAAGCGTTTTTCCGTCTCAGTGATTGCTTTATCAATAGTAGGCAGAAAAATATCTCTTAGTATATTATCTTCAGAAAATTCGTTGTCTGCCTCCAATGAAGGAAGAGATTCATCCAAAATGAATTTGTGATATTTCGATGGCGAATGTCTAGTTCATTTCCACTTGGAAGCCCTATATTCTATCTTTCCGGCTCTGGAATTTCAGGACCATTTTCTTTGCATATCCACAAATATTCTTGATAAATTTGTTCGAATGTTGTTCGTTGAGAGTCATATTCTCCAGACCACATTTTCGACATGTTTCTGTGCGACACATTCCAGACCAAGAATCATACCTTCCGACATGTCTGCATCTACTTAAACTAAGGCGAAGCTCAAAGTTACAACATGGCAGCAGTCCTATTAAATTTTACCCGAAAACGTTCCATCTCGTATAGATGGCATTTATTTCCCGGATGGAATGATGAAAATAAATAAATATGAGAAGTTCCAGATTTGGTTTAATACCGCATAATAATATAAATAGTTGTTTGGTAGATAAACTGTATTATTATTATTAATAATAAAGTAAAATGTGATGTACGAGGACAAAAGTGCTTATGAGACAAACGTCGCACAGAAACAGAAACTGAACTCTATCAGGACAGTGATTTGCCGTTCCACCCCACTTTATATTATAAGCCTTGCTCTTGAAGCTTAAGTTTCACTTTAGAGTAAACTGTCAATAATTATCATGTATTCTTAATGTTTCAGAAAAATATCAAAATTTCACGCTCTAAAAAATGGTAGCCTAATCAGTGACGAAACTAGACATTTCGTGCCCAGGGCAAATTTTGCGATTAGTACCCCTTTCACCTATGTACTGCCATGCGCAAAAAAAATTGCGCGTATACTGTAACTCAAGATTTTTCGCATTTATTCCATTTTCCTTACGTTTATGGGTAAAATTCAGTTATTAGTATGTGGAGATAATAGAAAGCAATCCATCTAAGGAGATATTTCCAAAAAATATAATAAAATAATAAAAATATAAGCAAAAAACAAAATTATGCTCGGTTTTGTGTATACTGGCAACGATGATTTCTAGGGAGTTTTTCAGTAGCAGATCACAATTGCGGAGGGAATTCAGTAGGGGAGTCGAGGAATTGGATCAAGGAACAGGATAGTGGAGTAAAATGTTGCATTTATTGGTTAAAACCTAGTGTGTAGATTGCCTGCCAAATATAAATTAGCTTCTGTAACTAAGATGTCGTACGAAAATATAGAATTAAACAGAAAAACTCTTATCTTAAGGTTCGAAGCGATACGGACCATGGTTATGAAGATTATTTCTTTAAAAAAAGGAGCTAACACCACGTAGCCTCCGTGGTTCGGTGGGTAGAGTGGCAGAGTCGTAGTTGTTTTATTATTTTGACACCACATCGAATCCCATCCCATCCCATCCCATTTCTTTTTTTCTTTTCTTTTTTTTTACAAAACATTATAATTTTCATGTTAATAAGAACCGAAGCAATATAATAAGGACAACTTACTGATATTTTGCTGTAATGACGTATTTATCCAGTATTAGAGAACTATTGTTAATAGCTATTGTTTTCTGTTCATGCTGTTGTATAGTTTTTCTCATCCTGTTTTCTTGGGGAAAAAACAATTTTGTCTCCAACGAAGTGTAAAGAATATATACGGACAGAAAAATACATCTTAGTACCAAACGTGATTTATCGTGATGAAGTGGACAAGTTTGCCATTATTTTTTTTTTAAATGAAGTTGGCTTTTCTTTAGGTTTTAGCTTAAAAAAAAATATTTTTTTCTTTATAAGACTATACTTTATGAGGCAAGGTGTGTGATCATACCCACAAATTTAGCTAGGGAGTGAAAGATAATTGTTTATACAAACATTTTACAGGTTTAGGTGCGTGAAACACCAATACACCATGGTCTCGCTTATCCGACCATCCTTTGTTCCACATACCGTATGATCCGATATACCATTGCAAATAGCACCAATCGGCAAGAAGATCTGCAAGTTGTGGTCTTAATCTATTTTTCATGCTGTGGAGTCTATCGCCTAGCGCGCCCGTCTACACCTTGACTCATACGTCTATCTTTCAGTGCAGACACGTATCCAGGTTTTCTATTCGGAGGGGGCCCAACACGAATCCTCGTAAGCACGTAATTCTAATGTTTTTAAATATCAATGTCAATAATAATAATAATAATAATAATAATAATAATAATAATAATAATAATAATAATAATAATACTGCAACAGTTCTGTACTTCTCTTAAACTTTTTCCTACTTTTCATTTATAAACCGGTTTATTTTGGAAACTGCATTATAGCACAAACAAAATGAAACATATTTTCGAGAGAAATGTAACTAAAGAAAACTGTCTGCTACGTATATCATATAAAAATAACAAGAAGACATGGAGTGTATCGTTCTAATATATTAAAGTTAAAAACAGAACGGAAACGAAATGTTAATCTTATTTAAAACTGTTCTTCAATTCCACCTGATCAGTGGCGTATTTACGATTTTGTTTCGGGAGGGGCTTTGCTAACTTTCGGGGGGGGGCTTTGCCTGGAAATGTGAAAATTCTGCAAGATATTTCATTTACTTTACTATACTAAGTAAGATTTCATGGGAGGCTTAAGCCCGGAAGCCACCCCCCTATATACGCCACTGCACCTGGTATAATGGCATTATGGTATGTTCTTAGAATTATAACAAGACAACAGCACATTGCCCAAAGTTTGGACACTGACTACTAGTAAACTGATATAAAAGAACCTCAAAAGGGTAAAGGCAAGCTTATTAAAAAGTACTTGAGTTTTGGAGAGAGACAGCTCTCAGGCCCTCACGCTGGATACGTCCCTGATTCATTGCAGTGCAGTTATTTGTTATAAAACATTATTATTAGATGCGTAATATGTAAAATTATATCGTAAGTTTTACTTTTAATAGGTCTTTTCTTAACACATCCATATTATCCAGCGTTTTGCCTGCCTGTTTATGTCGGATAAGCGAAACTCTACTGTATTTCCAAAGCTAGCATATACATGAACTAGAATTGTATCGTCCTAGAACAGACAATAGTCTGAAATGCTTACATTAAAAGGCTGGAATAAAAAAAAAGCATAAGTACTGTTTTGGTAGCGTGAGAACAAATTAAAAACAATTCAATATATTTCCTAGGTATCAGATTATCATCTTATTATGTCGATGTGTATTCTTTTTTAAACATAGTTTTAAAAGTTATACCATTCGCAATATTCCTAAGGAAATCGATAGAAAAACTCCTTGTGCCTCTTATGGCAAAGCGGCTTAAGTGCATGGTCCGAAACCGATTCCCACGTTAAGGTATAGATAAAGTTCCTGTACTTCAAAAATGCAAATCCGGGACGCTACTAAATTACGAGAATCTTTGAAATGCTTAAAACTGAAAGAACTGTTGAATACTAATTTACTTTCCTCCATTAGATAGAATTGTTCAAGTATTACGTTATCACATTTTTATTCATTTCACTAGATCTTCCAAGGACGCCAATTTCTCTGTAAATTTGGGGGGGGACATTCAAATGCAGAAGATATATATATGAGGATTTTAAGACAAATTACACTCAAATTATGCCAAATATTGTATATTCATAAATACAAAGGAGGCCTACATGAGCTTTGAGCGGGCCCAGCCCCCCAGGATCGGCGCCCTTGCCTTCTTCCTAGTTAAGCAAACGTAAGCAGATGATTTACTCCCTCCCCCTGGTAAGCAAAATTGTTTTTTTTTCCCCTCAAGATCTGTTGTGTTTCGTGAAATAACAGCAGGAATTTCCTGATTACTTAACCATCTAAATGAATGTTTTCACTTAGAGCCATCCCGTCGATTCGCGTTGCCTAGGACTAAAATAAATTAAGGGCCAATAATGAAGATGAGACTTCCATATCAAACATGAAGAGACATGTGGATCGGAGATCTTTCTTTGTTCCAACTTTGATTTTTTCAAATCCATGATGGGAAATTATATTATGAGTACAATTTTCGAAATTAATAGTATACAATCGTAAAAATATCTTACAAAACGATGGTTTATTGCAAAATACTTTGTCTCAAAGAATAAATTACAAGTAATAAACTTGTTACTTTTCCTGAAGAGTCTAAGTCTTGAATGAGACGGAAGCTGTCGAGCGTAGTGCTTGGAACGATTGCCTCACTTGTTCTACCTTCCCGTGGCGCAGCCTTGATTCGACTTGATCCTAAACGGATTATTCAAAAGTCGAAGTCGGAAGATGTTTCCCATTTTTCCAAAACACTCTTGGTCGATTACAATCTGCCTCACTCGTGAGGAGACAATCCCATGCCGTAAGCGTCGGTGGACCACCGATAGGCAACTAGTGACATGTAACCAAAAATTGGCGGTCCCGCAGCCAAAAATTGGTCCCACTTCCGTTTTGAAAATTATACCACCACCGGCAGAGAAGCGACGGAACGCCAACGAACCACAAAATTATTCCCCTAAAATACGTTAAATCGCCTATATGCGTAATTTCTTTGCATCAAGATGAGTCTAAAAACATTTCTAAAAAAATAAAAGGAAAGTGCCCTGAGCTGGGCGTGAACCATCAACCTTAGGGTTACTAATTGCGTGTTCTTCCGAATTCGTCACGGAGGTGATTATGAAGACACAGCTTGTAGAGTGATAAATCGTTGAAGTCTTTTTAATATTTCTAATCAGAGCGCTCCTTTATTTGAAGACAACTGTTCGGAATCAAATCAAATGCACTCGTCATGTAATTTTATAACAAAATGGCAAGCGTCTATTTACTTTTTTCATAGTTCTCCCATATTCACTTGCTAGTGATCGGGGACAGTTGCCAACTAAATTCATACAATTATACGCACCCGCCTCAAGATTTTTCACTTCATGATGTAAAGGCAGGAGTTACTCTTGACCCCCGGAGCTCAAGTATTGTCCTTAATAATAACAATTCGTCAGGGAAAAATAATATATAATAATAACCGCATGCACATGACTGGCGATGGTTCATGTTGGTCCCTTTACGATTCTCCGTGACAAATCAAACGAGCGCAGACCAAAATGAAGTCCTCGTTCTTACGTGGTGGTAACTTCAATACCCCCGATTCTAGATATCTGCTTCGACTCGACGACAATCCTTCGACGCGCCGCTATATCGACGATCGCCATTTACCGGCAAGTGGGCCACTAGGAGTTGGTAACGTTTACGGCATGGGGAAGCTAATAAACAAACAAACAAAAAAAAAAAAAAAAAATAAAATAAAATAAAATAAAAAAAATAAAATAAATCTAAAGCTCTATAAAAAAGTTTTCCGAAAAGTTACATCTAGCAAAATCATTTGTTGGTATTCCAGAACTGTGAATTCACCTTTATTCATAATTTACTTCTATCGTAGTTTTGATATGAGAATGATATGTCTGAAACTGTAATACAGGTCATTAATACTTTTTTTTTGCTTTACTCAGATTTAGCAGTTTTACTTAACAGTCAGTCAATTTGGATCTGTGATATCAGAGTTTTAGAGATTTCCTTAATTTTTTCATTTCTAAAAAAGTTTGCAACTAACACCATTAACGTATCTCTTTCGATATTTCCATATGTAATGGCTTGGTCACTCCCAGTATATTTCAAACAATAAAATATTTACGGTGTCTTACTCCATTAATCCGAACTACATTTTATATCCAACAACTCTGTGCATTTTCCCTTAAATCTGCAAACTTTCTACTAGGTTAAAACTCAGTATTTTCTATTTTCTTCCTTTCTTGCTAAAACGAAAGTGTTCTTTAGACAACCTGAAATGATGACTCTATACTACATTATGTTGCATAGGGCATTTTATGTAGCATATCATTTGACAGTTGGACACTTTCTTTTTATATTGAAAGCAACAGGGATTAAGTCCTTCTACACTTATATGAGAAGTAAACATATTCTTTTTAATTCGTGGAATTGTGCCAATGCACTAGGCCCAGAGAGTTTTTAATTTAAGATAATAATAATAATAATAATAATAATAATAATAATAATAATAATAATAATAATAATAATAATAGTTGTTATTATTATTATTATTATTATTATTATTATTATTATTATTATTATTATTATTTTATTATTATTAACTTAGGTTTTCCTGAATATTAAGCAATATTTCACAAAAAGCTGGTATTTTTAAACAAATGTGTTCGATATCAAGTTTTCATAAAAGTAGTCATTCTCTCCTAAAATTATTTCAGAGGGGCCGCGGTGGCTCAGTGATAAAGCGTTCACCTTTGGTACATGGAATCCTTGGTTCGACCCCAGCTCGCACCAAGTGAATTTTGTGGTAGAGAAACACCATGTGCATGGGTTTTCTAGGGGTTCTCCCGTTTTCTCACACTTTTTCATTCCACCATTGCATTCATTTCTCATCATCACCGTGTCCTTTAGCCTAGCCGGTATAACCGTGGGTCGTAAAACTTAAAGATTTGATTTCAAATAATTCCAACCCAAACAGTTGCAGGAAGTTTGTCATTTCGAATAAAACAAACTACTCTATAAAATTCTGAGTATTATTATTTTTTATATATACAATTCTAGCGGACCTTATTTCTAAATCAAAGGGTAAGAAGACTAAATTCACTCTCTTATTATTATAAATTCATTTCAATTGAAGCAGTTAAAATAGTTGGGAAAAATTAGAAAGCCATACCCTATATTCCAGTGTGCGACAACCGGATAACGTGGCACACTGGCGTGCCCAGCAAAATGAACAGTGTGACGCAAACTTTTACCTATTATTTACAAGAATATTTGTCGAGTTTATTTTATTTATTATTATGAACGATTCTTCCACGGATCAGCTCTCTGTATACAGTTAAACAAACAAGTATCACATTGAGGGAATGAGTGTAATTATTTACTTTAATAGTAATAGAAATGTATATTTTCTTGTATTTTCTACCGTGAATAACTGCATCCGGTCTAGAAAGCTGGGACTAATAACAAAGGAACCCGATGTGCTAAACACACACCACCTACGCACTTCAATACACCAACGAAGGTGCAGACTATTCATGAGTTAAAGTCTCTCACCCAATGTATTCTCCTAACATGTCTCCCAGCGATTACAACATTTTTTGGTATCTCAATCACTTCCTAGTAGGATAGCTTTACCTAGAGACCACTGATTAACCTGGTATTGGATGTTTCACTTTCTTACCTTTGGAGTTGACAGTCATCGGTTGGACAATCTCACACGCAAATATCTAATATTAACAACGTTTCTTCTATAATTTCGTAATATTGTATTATTTCTTTGTATTATTTATTAGGTTGGTTAGGCTTGTTTCAACACTTTTCTCTTTGCACCTACTTATTACCTATACCTTAACGTTGGATAAAAATACACTAGCTCTCACCGGGAATCAAATCCAGAACCAATGGACTTGAACCATTTGGCAACAACAAGGCACATTTAAATAGAAGTTTCGATTTTGTTAGGAAAATTGTGATTAGGTGTAACATTTAAAAATATATTTAAGAATGGGTACGGATGAAACGCACTGAATTTTCTCGCTCGAATTTCTTAAACTGACTCGTGTTAGGCTGCAGCTATTACTGAAACATTTATTTGGGAAATGCGAATAAAATAATGTGTTTTTGGAAAACTTTTTTCGAAGCAACTTATGTCCAAAAGTAAAGTATCCATTGGTCATATTTCTGTTAGAAATAACTTATGCCATATATTAGAATTATTAAGGAAATAATTGTATGTGAACTATGAGCAAAAGCGTCTGAGTACTTTCTGAGAAATCGTCAAAAAAGTCATCCCTAAGAATAAAATATCCCTTGTGTATCTTTTCAGGACAAACGAGTTATGCTATTTATGAAATACGAACAAAATTGCCAGAGTAATTCTCGACAAAATCGTAGGGTAAAAATTACCCCGAAAAGTAAAATACCACTTCTAGCTTTTTAGGATGATGGAATTATACCATATCGTTAGGTTATTTATGTAACATTTATTTATGAAATATGAACAAAATTGCGTCAGGCGTTAATGGGAAAATCGTCGGAGAAGAGTAAACTATCCCTTTTGAATGTTTACAGGACAAACGAGTTGTGTCATATTGTTAGGTTATTAATGATACAATTATTTATGAAATGTGATTGAGAAAATTGCTCGAAAAAACGCATCCCATACAGTAAATTACACCTTATGTATTTTTTTCAATGATTCAAACTATATTTGTAAAAAAAAAAAAAAAAAAAATAAGCAAAATCTTTACAGCTATTTTTGAAACAATTTAATTATTTTAAATTTTCATCCTTCAGTAAACTACCCTTATTTTTAGGTGTCGGAGAATATAGAATTCGAAACGATAAAGTGTTATAAAAACTTCATGTCTAGACTTAGGTCCAGATACGACGAACAGTATGGCCTCTATTTGAATGCATGTAAAAGCGTGACGAACCAGCAAACGAACAGATGGACAGACATCAAAACCACTTTTTCGATATGTGGGGGCGTGAAACTTGAATTCATTGAAATCTCGAATTCGATTTTTATCACTATTACTACAATTTCTTCTTTCGTCTCTTGAACGTGAAAAAGAATAGGAATACAACGACACGTAAGGTGATAATTTATAATTCCCAAAATTTAATGAGTTACGTTTAATGTGTTGCCATGCTAGAAAAAAAGCTTATGCCTGTTTGTTATATTTTAATATCAGTTTTTCACGCTACTATACAATGTAGAAATATGGTATGATTATCGTTCATATTCATTCTATATTTGAAAATATTCGTGTTCCGTATACATAGATCTGTATAATTTAGTTACGTTTAACGAAAGCATTCTTGCACTTGTGGATATGAAAAAAAAGAGAAAGTTAATACTCTAAAAAGCAAAAAACAAGCACACACACACACACACACACACACTCACACACCCACACACATAAACGATCATTTAACATCAGGTCGATGTAACAAGGAGTAAGACTGGACAGACTGTCAAGATCGCGCATGTTCTTCCTGACACACAAAACCGAGATGAGTTGTCTGCTGTTCAAGAACGGGAAGTAACATACAAGACTATAAACTGAAAACAATAACTGTTTCCAATAGTACACGTATTCTAATACTGAATAAATACGTCGATTAAAGGATATTACCAATAAATTATTTCCTTATTATATTGTTTCGGTTCTTATTAACATCAAAATTATACACTTCCTATAATGTTTTGTTAAAAAAAAGATGGGATGGGATTCGATGTGGTGTCAAAATAATAAAATAACTACGACTCCGCCACTCTATCCACCTAACCACGGAGGCTACGTTGTGTTGTCTCTTTTTTTTTAAAGAAATAATCTTCATAACCATGGTCTGTATCGCTTCGAACCTTAAGATAAGAGTTTTTCTGTTTAATTCTATATTTTCGTACGACATCTTAGTTACAGAAGCTAATTTATATTTGGCAGGCAATCTACACACTAGGTTTTAACCAATAAATGCAACATTTTACTCCACTATCCTGTTCCTTGATCCAATTCCTCGACTCCCCTACTGAATTCCCTCCGCAATTGTGATCTGCTACTGAAAAACTCCCTAGAAATCATCGTTGCCAGTATACACAAAACCGAGCATAATTTTGTTTTCTGCTTATATTTTTATTATTTTATTATATTTTTTGGAAATATCTCCTTAGATGGATTGCTTTCTATTATCTCCACATACTAATAACTGAATTTTACCCATAAACGTAAGGAAAATGGAATAAATGCGAAAAATCTTGAGTTACAGTATACGCGCATTTTTTTTTTTTTTTTTTTTTTTTTTTGCGCATGGGAGTACATCTACACCAATAAACACACATAGTTTGCTGACGCCCGGGCAACTGCCCCGGTTCCAGAATCTTGTTTTGATCTGGCCGTAGTTCAATTACTTTTGGTTACTTTTACCCTTGAGCTCTAAAACTGAGTAATGAATATGACTTTACGTTACGAGGGTCACTACGAAAGTTTTGAGATGTGAAATAATTTACATACTTAAAATCAATTTAACACTTACAGTACATTTTCTCAAAGTATTCACCATTACACTGTACACACTTTTGCATCCTCGAAAACCACTTTTGGAAGCAGTGTTGCCAGTCTTTTTTCCAAGTGTTGAAAGTTCATTTTCGTAAGCCACTACAGCGTCTTCAGGACTGCAAAATCTCTTCCCACGCATGCGATCTTTGATCCTGGGGAACAGAAAAAAATCACACGGGGCCAGATCAGGGCTATATGACGGATGAGTCATAAGTTTGACCTCCGTAGATTCTAAAAACTGAATTGTGATGTTGGCCGTGTGTGCGGTCGCGTTGTCATGATGAAGCAGGATCCCACGCAATCCAGTTCTTGGACGCCGTTCGCGAAGCTTCTGGAACACTTTTGTTAGGCAAACAGTAGTGTATCACTGAGCAGTAACAGTCCTTTGTTCTTCAAGTGGAACAGTTGCAACATGGCCAGATTTGGAGAAGAAAGTTGTGACCATCTTCTTCCCCACACTTCGCGGTCGCTTCACTTTCGTGGTTGGATTTTCGTCTGGAAAGATCCAAACTGTAGACTGGCGATTTTCAGGGTCAAATTGATAGATCCAAGTCTCATCACCAGTAACAATGTCAGAGACGCGTCGAGAATTGCCTCCATCAAATATTACAAGCATTTCTTCACACCATTCCACATACATGTGCTTCTGCTGTGTGAGGCACCCAACGAAATGAAATCTTCCTGAGCCGAAGATGATCATGAAGAATTTTTGTTACTGCTGGCGATCCAATGTTCACTGTAGATTCAATGTCCTTGAAAGTTGTTCGAGGATTTTCTCGAATTATTTGTTCCACAGCGGCAATGTTTTCATCTGACACAGCTGTTGCCGGACGTCCAGCTCTCTCTTCATCTTCAAGCGATGTCCGGCCTCTTCTGAATTCACCAAACCACCGAAAAATTATAGCACAGGAAGAGGCAATGTCCCAAAATGCCCCCTGCAAACGGTCAAGGCTTTGTGTCTCGTTCAAACCACTTTTGAAATCGTAAAGGATCATTGCCCGCAAATGTTCTCTTTCGAGCTCCATTCTAGACAGCCTAATACTGCTCACATTAACAAACAAGTGAAGACGATACGGCCACGCCGATAAGCGAGGCGACTTGAAACTTTCTTCGCTTCTTCGCTCTGGATACCACTACCGAACGCAATTGTTGGAATTCAAACACTGTGCCACAACAATGCGTATCTCAAAACTTTCGTAGTGACCCTAGTATTAAAATGATGAAGTGAGCACTCTTTGAAGCAAAAAGAGGAAATATGTTTTTCTTTCCCTATATATCAAACAGTGTTAGAACAGACATTTAAATCGGGACTCCTTACAGCAAAAGAAGTATACGTGGTCCTTTTCCTTTCTTTCGTTTGTTTACCTTCACTACTTTTTAGAATTTGACGTGAATTCAAATACACAAACACTTCACACCCACACTGAATGGCGTAAGCTCAGCGGTAGAACATCAGCTTAAGATTCGGAAGATGGTGTGATTGATCCCTCGTGGATAAATATTTCAACTGAGGAGATTACCAAGATTCTTCCTCGGCGGCCCTATTGACTAATTTCCCTTATTTCTATCCTCTGAGTCTCGGATGTTTCAAAGCCTTAAAAGAAATTCAAATGTAGTTGAAATAACGCTACTATCCTGTAGTCGATGCTAAATTAATATTGTAAGTTTTGAGATTAGATTTGAAGGAGGGGCATGGACTAATCGGTGGAAATTAATTACTTAGTATACGAAGACTTCTTTCGTCCAACACAAGTGTATAAAGTTTCACTGCAGTGCATGCTATTTGTAAGTAAGCTTCTCTTATTTTAGTATGACTTTCAACATTGAAGCAAATCAGAATGCAGACTGATGTTTTTTTTTTTTTTTTTTGTTCTTTATCGAAAACAAAGAAGACAACCAGATAAGGGACAGAGGTTAAAAGGAACGTTCAGATGCTGATGTCAATGCATGCACCTTACAGATTTCGATAAATTAGATCTTGCAGTATTACAAACAAAAAGGAGCCTGGAGAATTTTGCTCGGAACGCAGACTATTGCAACATACGATATTCTGCAGTTGGTAACTTTGTTGTCGAGATATGTTTCGGTAGTAGTTTCACTTGCGGCCACTATTAACTCACCGTTTGTCGACCTATAGCAGTATCACTTTGTGTGTTGGGGGGCCGTTAGGGGCCAAGATTTTGAGCAAGGGGGCCTGGCCCCCCAGGCCCACCTTTGTCTCCGCCACTGTAGCTGAAGTACATACTTAACACATGAATATCATATGTGCCAAATGTCGGGTACCTAAAAAGTAGCTGCGACACCTAAATGACACATGCCTAGCACATCTTGTGCTGTTAGGGTAATAAATCCCTAATATAATCACTTGTGCTTTCAGGCAATAGATATTGTTGCTCTCTTCAAATTACAATCTCTATGAACATTTGATGAGCTAACTTTATAAAAACCTTTACTTTGCTGATACTTCTTATTTTCATTCTACAGCAAAATTCCGATCAGAGGCGCACTGTGTCCACGGGTCCAGACTCCCCTAAAATTTCGTCACTCGACTAATATTTCGTACAGTTTCTTGTGGAAATTATTGACGTAGCCTAAAGATTTGATTTTACACCTCATCTGTACTCTTCTTATAAAAAAATCTAGTTTATCATTTTTAAAATAAAAATATAGGTGGCAGTAATTGATAATTACTTATAGTCTTTTCAGGTGCAGAAAGACACAGGTTAAATACTACATACACATATTAGACTCCCTCCAAAAGCTTTGGACTCCTCCCAACAAAAATTTATGGGTGCGCACCTGATTCCGATTATTGAATGTTAGCTGCATTTGACACAGTGTAAATCATAAAATCAGTTGTAATCAAAGCCCAAATCTCGTGAAATATTCTGAAGAGAAAGCTCTACTTTTCAATTTAAGGCAAATTTTGCATATTATATCTCTGGGATTTTGAACTATGTTATTTATACATACCTCCATTTTATGATTTACAATGTTACCATATCAAAACGCAGCTGCCAGAGCCCAGAAGATAAGTGAAATCCATGTCTTAAAGGAAAAATGCTAAGTAATTCTTGTAAGTTTATAATGAGTTTAGGACAAGAGTCGATTTGAGTGATTTTACTTGTCTGTAACTAATTTATGAATGTTGCAGTATCACTACTTGTCTCTAAATGTTATTAAGCGTTTCATGATCGTTATATATACTACATTAATTTCGAAATTAACTGATAATTTTTCCCCATAGGATTCATATATGTCAATCAAAATTAATCTTTTAAAAAAGCAGCACGACACAAGTTCTAAATATGTTTCAAAATCCATTTCAAGAGGTTACAACCGTTATTCTCTATGAAAAATCTCACAGGAGATACATATATATTAAATGTATTGATACAAATCCATGGAAATTTAAGTAATTGAACTTAGATCATCTATTGTACCTGTATTAGCACCATCAACATGCATTGAAACATATGCCAAAGAGAGGGCGTAACCCTCTAATGGCTGGGGTTAGTTTGTTTGATATGAAACCAAGTATCATGAAATAAACAAAATAGATGATTAAAGAAATTTCCTAAACTTAATCCCTTATCTTTAAAAAAAATAAGTATTAACTATGTCCAAAAACTTATTATCAACGGTTCAGCCATTTCCTCATTTTCGTCAGTTTATGAATACAAAATGGGAACTTAAAATATTATAGAAATTTCCTGCCTTCCTCCTCTCACCCTTTTGGAAGCGAATTTCAAAACACGTGTCCAATTATTTGTAATGAGGAGTTTATGCAACAAGCGTCATCTCCCTAATTTGAGGAGATTCTGAGATACTGTACTTTTGGCAAACATTTTAAGATCTCTCTTCCCTTTAGGGGTCACTTCTTAATCAAACTGAACCGTCTAATTTTGTTATAACAAAAATGAGGTTCGAGCCACGTGTTAACGTTCTTCCAATTTTATTTCAAATGGTTCAACGTTGTGGTTTTACATGGCATACAAACATCAATGTCCGTTAAGCTGGGCCGCACAAATTTCAAACTCCAA
This sequence comes from Thermobia domestica, assembly GCF_964235325.1. Lineage (NCBI taxonomy): Eukaryota > Metazoa > Arthropoda > Insecta > Zygentoma > Lepismatidae > Thermobia > Thermobia domestica. The sequence goes on from NC_137458.1 coordinate 159,269,962, forward strand.
TCAAAAGGATACCAAAAATTTGTACCCAATTTGTACCACCAAAATTAGAATTTATACCCCATCAATTTCGAGAAATTTGAGATTTTGATGGGTGTCAAGCTGACCCGTACAACTTCTTTTCCCCTCCCAATTCAAATCAAAACGGCACCAAACTATTGTACCCAATATGTACCAATTTGTACTACCAAAATTAGAATTTGTACCCCCACTAATTTCGAGAATTTGAATTTTTGATGGCCGGTTAACTTGACGTCAAACAGGAGCGCACAATTGATTTTTCTTTCCAATTCGAATCAAAAATGTACGGAAAATTTGTACCCGATATTTACCACCAAATTAGAATTTTTACCCCCACTAATTTCAAGAGATTTGAATTTTCAACACTCGAGCCAACTTGACGTCGAAACTTGTCCCGTGCAACATATTTCGTCTCCAAATTCTGATCAAAATGTTACCAAAAATTTGTGCCAAATATTGTACCAGTTGTACCATCAAAGAATATGTACCCCTACCAGTTTCTAGAAATTTGAATTTTCATTGCACTCTGGCAGGGCACTCCAATCCTTTTCTTTTTCGTATTCGAATCCAACGAGCTCGTGTAACCAAATTTCCCTTGAATTCGCTAAAAGGGCAACGATTTTTTTTTATAACTTGCATGAGCAAAAGCATGTACGAATAGAGATTAGAATGGTTATTCAACGAACAGCCAAGTTTTCACCATTCTACTCCTCCAGCGCAAGGGCTTGTTTAGCATTCAAATGAAAATTCTCCAAAAATTTTTTAGATAATTTGTAACAACAAATTAAAAATTGTACCTGCACCAATTCAATAAATTTTAAATATTTACCCGTATATGTGGATCTATTTAATGTCAAGATAGTCAGCACAATCGTACTTTTTGTTTTAAATTAGACGTCACCACTTCGCAAACGAATTTTTTACTTGTTCCATTAAACATTTTTACTCTAGCGATTATTATTGATAATGCCTGTACCAATTTGTATAGGCAAAATTAGGATTTAGACTCTGTTATCGAAACGGATATATGAGTGGATGGTGACGACTTCACAGCAAACTGATCCTCTGAACGAGTTCTGTAATAAAAATTAACACTTTCCATGATCACAGACGGTTGGAGAAAAAAATCACCCACCAATAAATATTTTGGCGTCCTCAAGATGGTAGATGTTTGACCCTCTCTCCTCCAACCAAGTTGTATAAAAGACAATGCCACCCATTTATTCTACCCAACAAGTTGTTTTGTGATAATGCTTTCCTTTATTCCTTCTAACATTTGGTGCACCGTGAAAAATATTAAAATAATTTTGTCATCGGTGTTTATAGATTTAGTTTTACAGACAAAACATTATTTATTCTTTTTTCAATTGTTTCATTCATTTATTCACACATTCATTCATTTTATTTCATCCTTATAATCACACATATTGCATGAATTCGTGCGTATGAATAAGACTCGTCAGGGTAAAAAAAATACATAAACATAAATAGGTCTAACATATAAATACCGATTAAATTAAAATACTAGGCTACGTCTTCTATATAAAAGAAACACAAAAAATAGATATTTTAAATACTATCAGTAATCAAATTCATTTACATCTAGGAATTCATTTACGGAATAAAAGCAGTGCTGTAATAGATAGGTTTTCGGTAATCGCTTAAATTCTCCTCTTTGTTCTGTCTTTCGAAGATATTGAGACAGTTTATTTTATAGTATGGTATCCATATACGTTGGATTTCTTTCGTATAACTTTGTGCAATGCTGTTTGCTGGGGATTTTATCCTTACACCTGATATCGTATTTATGGGTTAACGGTGCGTTAAATACGTCAATGTTGGTTTTAACAAAGAGCAACATGCGAAATATGTATAGAGAGATAAAGGCAATATTTTAAGTTTCTTAAATATTAGCCTACACGAGTCGTTTGTTTTGGTCCCTCCTATGGTCCTTAAAACCTTTTTTTTTCGAACGAACAACATATTACTTTCCCCAGATTATACCATATGAAAGTAAAGACTGAAAGAGATCGAAATACAAGTTACGAATCGTATCTACTTTTAAAACATATTTGAATGATTTTAATGCATAGAGCATTTTATTGACCTTTTGTGCAAATGAAAATACATGTGTGTTTCGCAGGAAAGATTGTGGTTTATCCAAAGTTCCAGAAATTTAATTGAGTTTGCCATTATTTTTTGATTATTTAACATTATATCAATATCTAGGCAATGCTTATTTTGAATATGATGAAAATTTAGTGCTGTGGATTTGTCTGTGTTTCATTTTAGTTTGTTTTGGGCAGATCAGTTTTCTAAACTACGGGTTGTCTTGTCAATTTTATCACAGATAATATCATGACGTACCAGTTATAGTTAAACTCGTGTCATCAGCGTACATAGTTGTATTTGCTAATGCCACGTCATTTGGCAAATCAGAACACATAACAGAAATAATATGGGTTCTAATATCGATCCCTGAGGAACACGGGTAGAAATGCTTTTAAATTTAGATTTATGAGTTGCTGATTTAGCTGTGTTTGACATAAATGATAGTTCAACAGCCTGAGCATGATTTTGCAAATAAGACTTAATCCACGAGTTAACAACTCCTCTTAAACCGTAACTGTTAAGTTTATGGATAAGAATGTTATGAGGGACAGAATCAAAAGCTTTGGATAAATCTAGAAACATTGCCACGCATCTTTTACTTTTGTCTAGAGCTTCCATGACCTCATTGATGTAATTATATATAGCAATTTCAGTTGATTTGTGTTTTTGAAAACCAAATTGTGTAGATGAAATTATATTATGTTAAGATACGAATGGTATAATTTGGTTGAGAATAGCTTTCTCTATGATTTTTTTTAAATGAGGACAATAAGGAAATTGGTCTGTAATTTTCGATTTTTTTTCGGCCCCCTTCTTATATAACAGTTTGACTTTGGCGCGTTTTAACTTCTCAGGAAATATACCTGTCTGAAAGGACATATTAATAAGGTAGGACAAAGTTTCCGAGATATGGATGCTGCATTTTTTGGTAATGGCCATTGGTATTTCAGACAGGCCAGCAGACCATTTTGGTTTCAGAGCCATTATTATATTATGTACCGAAGTGGGTCGTAAATCCATGGCACTGACAGTTGTATTTAACTTGTAAATGTTTGAATGCGATATATTATTAGGAATGTGCTTCTTTTGTAAATCTGTGTGATAGTTATTGAAGGCGTTTACAATTTGGCCTGGGTTTGTGACTTTTTTCCCGTTAACATCTAATTCAGTAATTTCATTTTTCGTTTTGGTGATATGTTTAAACTCTATGTTTACTATCTTGCACATAGCTGCGGGTTTGTTTTCACTGTTGTCTATGTAATGGCGAGAGCCGTTTGCAATGCAGCGCAAGGTCGAGTGGAAGGGAGTTGGAGTGAGGAGAAGATAACATTGGCCATACTCATTGTTAGCTTTTCAATTCTAGGGAGATGCATGGAATTCACTAAATTTCAGACACTGCGCTACCTTTTTCGATATTCCACCCAAAAATCACCCCCGCTAACAACGCCCATTATCTAAGTGTTATCAGTATGGTCAAGTTGCAGGAGCGAAGTTGACTGACGTAGTTTAAAACTGCACACCTGAGAATTGGAAAAACTCCAATTCAGTATAATAGATCACATAAAAAATACATGAAACGAGAGAACCTCGAGAAAACCCACGGATACAATGTCGTCCACCTGTAATCAATCATTGTTCTGATTCACAAGAAAGGCGACAAAACGAATTGTAATAATTATCAAGATATCTCTCTTCTGTCAAGATGTTATAAAATTCTCTCAAACATAGCAAGATTATTACAATCAATAGATCAAATTATTGCAACTATCGTGGATACAATTTAGGTTGTAATTGCTATTAAACTAGACATATGCAACTGGTAAAATCCGGCCTATGGAACCATTTCGTCCGGCCTGTTGATCGGTTATAGAAAAGTATATTTTTTTATGTGATCTGTTATACTGAATTGAAATTTTTCCAATTCTCAATTATGCAGTATTAAACTACTTCAGTCAACTTCCCTAATGCAACTTGACCATGCTGATAATGGGCGTTGTTAGCAGGGGTGATCTTTGGGTAAAATACCAAAAAAGGACATACCTTCGCTTCATGAAAGCACCTATCAAGTTCGGAGACTTCGCCGGTAGTGAAAGAATATCCGAGGTGTTACAGGCGCTGTTGTGGTGATCCTAAATTCGTAAGTTCAATTCCATTCTGGAGCAATATAACTTTTAAAGTTAATTTGACTTTATATAGTAAATAATAAATTCTCTTTGCTCTAAGTTCTCCGTCTAGAGATGAGATGCAATCCTCACTTACTTATTAACCAAGAGAAAGAGAGAGTCGAGATCAATCTTATTGAAATATTATCATGATCATTTATCCATATTCATATTTGTTTATGTTGTAGTTCATTTTTGTTAATTTATCTTTACGAAATTACAGTTCTCGCTTACTTAGAGTATAGCGAGGATGTCAAAGATATACATTTTTACAATTTGTCATATTTAGAACATATGACATGTTTTATATTCTTACAATAGTTTTCAAAAATTAAATTTCACACATTGTACATCTTGTTTTTACTTTCTTAGATTGTTATTTGTTTGATCGTGTTCTCCAAATACACTGAAAACCAATATAACACTGGAAAATATTCTTGTTAGCTTTAATGTGTAAATATCACATAATAATAATAATAATAGTTATTTTAAACAATAAAAACTATGTTGATTTTATGAGAATCAAATTATCCCACCGGGTTCAATTCCCGGCGGGAACTCACGTGGTTCGGATTCTACGTTAATCAATAGATCCAGTCTCACACAGCCTCGCTGCTGAAAGGAACATTAAACTCAAAATCAACTCATCAACTCAAATTATCCCGCACGACAAGATATTTTTTATAAAGTTTCAGTAGATATATTAAAGTTGAAAACTAACGAAAATGTAGGTAACGTTGAAATGAATAACGTAAAACATTCCGAGATTTTACAAAATTCTGTAACATGTGAAATAAAATGAATGTTCTACCAACGTTGATTTTTCCTTGGTCTGTCTAAGGGAAAAGAGGTCTTTTTGTGACTTTCTAGTGATATAAATCGCTCTGTAGATAGTAAACGATGTCTTCTACCCAATTTTTATTCGTTGCAGAGGCATTGATATTTATGTATTTTTTAAAGTTTGTCACACTGACAGCTTTCGGACAAACGAGTGCACTTGTAGAACGCCTTACTTAGTTCTTAACCAGCCAACCTTAACTGCATTGTTGGTTGTCTAACGTTGCAAGGTGTAAAAATTAGAAGTGTGAATGCAGTTTTGCTCGTGGTAATACATATACAGGAAAGGGAAACTCGTCAGATTTCTTGATTAGCAACATTCAAGCGGAGCCTCGAGCTGTTGTTGGTAGTGTTGTGTTGGGGCACTACGTAAGGAATAGTAGAACGACAATGTGCAGCGAACTAAGAAGATGATGATGGTGTAAAATGGTTGACCTCTGATTTCCAAAATGGGAAAAACCGTTGGCTCTCGATTATGTAGTGCGAAAATGAGGTAAGTAGTATAAAAACGCCGGTTCTGCGCCACTGACCCTCTACCCACTTTCTCGGTCCCGCCTGAAGCAGACAACGAGTTTCCCAGTGCCGCCTGACACACTATGCCGGGGGACATATGGGGGATACGAGAAATCGAGCATCGTGAACCGTCAACCCACGGCCTTTTACGACCTCCATTTTAGGGGTGAATTTGTTCCCTTTTATGAGCACTTTGTAGGGGGTGTACTCGTTCCCTTTTATGACCTCCATTTTAGGGGTGAACTCGTTCTCTTTTACGACCTCCTCCATTTTAAGGGGGTGAACTCGTTCCCTTTTATGAGCATATTTTCCAAACATCAGACTACGTAACACTACGTAACACACAGCAGAGCAGATAACACATAAGACTCGTTCTCTTTTACGACCTCCATTTTAAGGGTGAACTCGTTCCCTTTTATGAGCACTTTTTCAACCCTTATTTTAACATAGGAGATAACACATAACACTACGTAACACACAGCAGAGCAGATAACACATAAGACTCGTTCTCTTTTACGACCTCCATTTTAAGGGGGTGAACTCGTTCCCTTTTATGAGCACTTTTTCAACCCTTATTTTAACATAGGAGATAACACATAAGATTACGAACACATAGAAGAGAAGATAACACATAACACTACGTAACACACAGCAGAACAGATAGCAGATAACACATAAGAGTATTCCAACCCCTATTTTAACATAGCATAGAATACGTGGAGACTATGAACATACAGCAGAGCAGATAACAAACACAATCACCTCCATTTTAGGGGTGTATTCATTCCCTTTTATGAGCATATTTTTCAACCCCTATTTTAACATAGTAGAAATTACATTGAGACTATGAACACACAGCAGAACAGATAATACATAGCACAGCTAATAAAAGAACATGGTTTATTTTCCAACCCCTATTTTAACATAGCAGAGACTACGTAACACACAACAACCTCCATTTTAGGGGTGAATTTATTCCCTTTTATGATTACTTTTTCAACCCCTATTTTAAGACAATGAATAACATAGCGATTCGATACGCTCTTTGAACCGATTTGGATGGAACTCGGAATATGGGGGTTTTCGACCATGCTGAGTACGAATATCATACATTTAGCAATTGGTCATCAACTACTACATGTCCCAAAATTAGTGGTCATCGAGGTCAAAGGTCAAAACACTTAAAACCTAATAACTCGAAAACAAAGCAACGTATTGAGGTGTTGTTTCCAAATCTAGTAATAGGTCATCAACTAGTAAATGTTAAAAAGTACTGATCAGCGAGGTCAAAGGTCAACCTAATAACTCGAAAACGAAGCAACGTATTGAGGTGCTGTTTCCAAATCTAGTAATACGTCATCAACTATTACATGTTCCAAAAGTACTCACTATCGAGGTCAATGGTCAAATATTTAAGCCTTAATAACTTTAAACAAAACCTGTGTGACCTATTCAGTTTTGTACCAAGCAGAGAGAAGTGAAGAATGAATAAATATGACTGGCTTACTTCGAGAAAGAAAGCAAAGATATTTCATTTTTAACTAGCTGAGAATTTTAAATCATCTTGTATTATTTAAACAAACGAAAGGATAAATTTTATACCAATGAGAAATGCCATTTTATACCATTTTGTATTACTCCAATAAACGAAGGAATACCAGAAAAAAAATAAGTGAAGAATGAATAAAATTTAGGTGGATTATTTTCTTTTGTACCAACTGGAAAAGAGAAGAAGAGCTACATTAACTAGCTCATTATGTACTGTTTAAACAAACGAAAATTGACCATTATGTAACTTTTGAAATACTGAAATGTTCTATTTTTGTATCAATCAGAAAAACCCGAAGAAGGATCATTTTAACAAGTTCATAATTTCGATGTTCTACTTTTTATACCAACGAGAAAAAATGAACTAGCTGAATATATTATATCATACGAAAGAATAAATTTAAGTGACCTATTCAATTTTGTACCAATGAGAAATGGCTCAGCAAAAGGTGAAGAAGGACCATTTTAAACAATGGAGTATTTAGTTTTGTACCACCAAGAAAAAAAAGAAATTGCACCATTTTGGAGTATTCAAATAAACAAAGGACTTATAATTTGTGTCAACTCTAAAATCAATTAAACGAAGTAATGCATTTGAAAAACCGAAGTTGAGTATTTTATACCATTTTGTATTATTTCAACAACCAAAGGAATAAGCAAAAAAAAAAAGGATTATTTTATATCATTTTAAACTAGTCTAATAAACGAAGGCATAAATATGAGTGAGCTATTTAATTTTGTAGCTGAGTATTTTAACGAAAGAACAAAATTGTACTAACTAGAAAAAACCGAAGAAGGCCCATTTTAACTAACTGAGAATTTCTGTACCTTTTTGTACTATTTAAACAAACGATGGAATAAATTTAAGTGACCTATTCAATTTTGTACCAATGAGAAAAGGCATTTAACTGGCTCAAAATTTGAGTTGTCTATTTAGTTTTGTACCAACCTAAGAAGAAGGGCGAAGAAGGACTATTTTATAATTTTACTACTCAAATAAGCAATGGAGTATTTAGTTTTGCACCATTTTGGAGTATTCAAATTAACAAAGGACTTATAATTTGTGTCAACTCTAAAAACGGCCATTTTGTATTATTTCGACAAACAAAAGGAAAAAGCAATAAAAAGGACCATTTTAAACTATTTAAATAAACGAAGGTATAAACATGAGTGAGACCAGAGAAAAACCGAAGAAGGTCCATTTTAACTAACTGAGAATTTCTGTACCTTTATGTGCTATTTAAATAAACGAAGGAATAAATTTGAGTGACCTGTTTTTTGTACTAACCAGAAAAATCGAAGAAGGTACCTTTATACTAGCTCAATGAACGAAAGAACAAATTTGAGTGTTCTACTTTTTATACCAAACAAAGAAGAACCATTTTGTACTAATCAAATAAACGAAAGAAAAAAGTGAAAAAAAGATCAATTTATCTAGCTCAGAATTTATATACGTTTTGTTTAGGTGTCCTACTTTTTGTACCAGCGTGAAATGTCTTTTTAACCAGCTCAGTAGTATTCAAATAAAAAAAAACCGAAGAAGGATCATTTTAACTAGTTCAGAATTTCTGTACTTTTGTGCCATTCAAACAAATGAAAAAAAAACCAAGCAGGAAAAGAAAATAATTTGTACTGACCAGAAAAGGCGAAGAAGGATCATTTTATACCTTTATGTGCTATTTAAATAAACGAAGGAATAAATTTGAGTGATCTATTCAATTTTATACCAATCAGAAGAAAAGCAAAGAAGGGCCATTTTAACTAGTTGAGTATTTTTGTGCTACACAAATCAACAAATGAATAAATATGAGTGACCTATTCAATTTGGTATCAACAAGAAATACCATTTTAAATAACTCAGCATTTTATATCTTTTTGTGCTATTGAAATAAACGAAGAAAGCGAAGGAGATCCAATTTAGCTAATCAAATAAACGAAGGAATAAATTTTTGTAACCTATTCAGTTTTGAAAAACAAGCAGGAAAAGGAAAGAATTAACATTTTGTACTAATCAAATAAACGAAAGAATAAATTTTGAGTGGCTTAAGCAAAGAAGGTCAATTTGTACCTTTTGTGCTATTAAAACTGAGTGACCTATTCAATTTTGTTTGCAATTAAAAAAAAACGGAGAAGGTCTATTTTATGTACATTTTGTACTACTCAAATAAACAAAGAAATACCATATTCTGCTACTCAAACAAACGACGGAATAAGCTCAGAATTTCTATACCTTTTTGTGTTATTCAAATAAACGAAGGAATAAATTTGTGTGACTTATACCAACCATGAAGGTCCATTACACCATTTTGTATTACTCTATTTCATTTTTGTAACAATCAGAAGAAAACAGCTCAGAATTTTATACATTTGTGGTGTTACATTTTGTATATTTTTGTGTCATCCAGAGAACAATTTAAATTGACTCTTACTGACAATTCAGTTGCCAGAGTCCAATGTTAGTTATCTACAATACTACAAATTGATCCAGTTAACAGTTCAAGTTCTTCTATTCTTACACAATCAAATGCATATGCTACAGTGGGCTCAGTGTTCATTTACAGAATTAAATAATTGTTTATCTTTCTCTAAAAATATTTCTACTATTTTGTTGATATAATAATCACACTCTGTAATGTATTCATATACCAGATTAAATTTTTTCTCCAAAGTATAAGTGTTCTTAATATTACAACTTTTAAAATGCTTCTTTATATAAAGTTTATAGATTTTTCTCTCATTTCACGTTTAATCAAGATCGTCCACACCTTTTGCAATAATTCGTAATCATATTGCAGCAAACAGTTGTGATCTTTTTCATTCTCATTATGTTTAGAACATGCTTCACATAATAATACTGAATTTGGTGTATACTCATTAAATAATTGTATAACACATGTATCACTAATAGTTTCACTAGTACAGTCGCACTCATTAGCTTCCAGTTCAAAACAGGTAATATTTGAAACACTGTCATCATCACTTTCCGGGAGTATTTCATCATTATATCTATTATAGCGTCTAAAATAAAACACTTCTTCTATTTCTTGTGTTGGATATATGATTCTCACTTTATCACGTAATTCATCTGGCAAATCGGGGTCAGACGGTTGGATTAACAGTATAGGTTTTTCGTTTTCACGCTGAATTTCTTTTTCTCTAGGTGAAACAAACATTCTCCTTGCTAGTCATTTTTCTACTCTTCAGCAAAAACAAATCAAATAAATAATTTTATATATCTACAATACAAGCATTCTATGCATTCTCCGTGTTTAATAATATGTTTCAAGCAATATAAAACATCATGATGTATGTTCTATTATTTCCAAATATACTCCATAAATTTATATTCCATTATAATAAAATACATAAATGCAAAAATATATATTTGTCTTTTTTGACTTAGACGAGGAAGGAAAGTCTATAAATAATTGAATCGTTGAACAATAGGCAGTACCTTAGCAATACAAATGTTAGGTAACGCATTCATAACGTTGCTTAAATATCTGCTTTTCTTACTTTTATATGATCTTTTCTTCTGCTGTGATTCAAAATGGTCAAGTGTGCTGTTACGCAAATTGCTATGTAGTCTGTTCTACACAATTATGACTCAACTCTGGTTTGTTAAATCTCACGTTCAATATTTTATGAGCCTTTCTTAGTGACGGGAGAGTCAATTTAAATTGTTCTCTGGATGACACAAAAATATACAAAATGTAACACCACAAATGTATAAAATTCTGAGCTGTTTTCTTCTGATTGTTACAAAAATGAAATAGAGTAATACAAAATGGTATAATGGACCTTCATGGTTGGTATAAGTCACACAAATTTATTCCTTCGTTTATTTGAATAACACAAAAAGGTATAGAAATTCTGAGCTTATTCCGTCGTTTGTTTGAGTAGCAGAATATGGTATTTCTTTGTTTATTTGAGTAGTACAAAATGTACATAAAATAGACCTTCTCCGTTTTTTTTAATTGCAAACAAAATTGAATAGGTCACTCAGTTTTAATAGCACAAAAGGTACAAATTGACCTTCTTTGCTTAAGCCACTCAAAATTTATTCTTTCGTTTATTTGATTAGTACAAAATGTTAATTCTTTCCTTTTCCTGCTTGTTTTTCAAAACTGAATAGGTTACAAAAATTTATTCCTTCGTTTATTTGATTAGCTAAATTGGATCTCCTTCGCTTTCTTCGTTTATTTCAATAGCACAAAAAGATATAAAGTGCTGAGTTATTTAAAATGGTATTTCTTGTTGATACCAAATTGAATAGGTCACTCATATTTATTCATTTGTTGATTTGTGTAGCACAAAAATACTCAACTAGTTAAAATGGCCCTTCTTTGCTTTTCTTCTGATTGGTATAAAATTGAATAGATCACTCAAATTTATTCCTTCGTTTATTTAAATAGCACATAAAGGTATAAAATGATCCTTCTTCGAATTTTCTGGTCAGTACAAATTCTTTTCTTTTCCTGCTTGGTTTTTTTTCATTTGTTTCAATGGCACAAAAGTACAGAAATTCTGAACTAGTTGTTTATTTGAATACTACTGAGCTGGTTAAAAAGACATTTCACGCTGGTACAAAACGTATATAAATTCTGAGCTAGTTAAATTGATCTTTTTTTCACTTTTTTCTTTCGTTTATTTGATTAGTACAAAATGGTTCTTCTTTGTTTGGTATAAAAAGTAGAACACTCAAATTTGTTCTTTCGTTCATTGAGCTAGTATAAAGGTACCTTCTTCGATTTTTCTGGTTAGTACAAAAAACAGGTCACTCAAATTTATTCCTTCGTTTATTTAAATAGCACATAAAGGTACAGAAATTCCCAGTTAGTTAAAATGGACATTCTTCGGTTTTTCTCTGGTCTCACTCATGTTTATGCCTTCGTTTATTTAAATAGTTTAAAATGGTCCTTTTTGCTTTTTCTTTTGTTTGTCGAAATAATACAAAATGGCCGTTTTTAGAGTTGACACAAATTATAAGTCCTTTGTTAATTTGAATACTCCAAAATGGTGCAAAACTAAATACTCCATTGTTTATTTGAGTAGTAAAATTATAAAATAGTCCTTCTTCGCCCTTCTTCTTAGGTTGGTACAAAACTAAATAGACAACTCAAATTTTGAGTCAGTTAAATGCCTTTTCTCATTGGTACAAAATTGAATAGGTCACTTAAATTTATTCCATCGTTTGTTTAAATAGTACAAAAAGGTACAGAAATTCTCAGTTAGTTAAAATGGGCCTTCTTCGGTTTTTTCTAGTTAGTACAATTTTGTTCTTTCGTTAAAATACTCAGCTACAAAATTAAATAGCTCACTCATATTTATGCCTTCGTTTATTAGACTAGTTTAAAATGATATAAAATGATCCTTTTTTTGCTTATTCATTTGTTTCTTGAAATAATACAAAATGGTATAAAATACTCAACTTCGGTTTTTCAAATGCATTACTTCGTTTAATTGATTTTAGAGTTGACACAAATTATAAGTCCTTTGTTTATTTGAATACTCCAAAATGGTGCAAAACTAAATACTCCATTGTTTATTTGAGTAGTCCTTCTTCGCCTTTTTCTGAGCCAGTTAAAATGCCATTTCTCATTGGTACAAAATTAAATAGGTCACTTAAATTTATTCTTTCGTATATTCAGCTAGTTCATTTTTTTCACTTTGGTATAAAAAGTAAAACATCGAAATTATGAGCTTGTTAAAATGGTCCTTCTTCGGGTTTTCTGATTGATACAAAAATAGAACATTTCAGTAGTTCAAAAGTTACATAAATTCTCAGTTTGTTAAAGTAGCTCTTCTTCTCTTTTCCAGCTGGTACAAAAGGAAATAATCCACCTAAATTTTATTCATTCTTTACTTCTTTTTTTTCTGGTATTCCTTCGTTTATTGGAGTAATACAAAATGGTATAAAATGGCATTTCTCGTTGGTATAAAATTTATCCTTTCGTTTGTTTAAATAGTTAAAATGAAATATCTTTGCTTTCTTTCTCGAAGTAAGCCAGTCATATTTATTCATTCTTCACTTGGTATTCCTTCGTTTATTTGAATAATGGCCCTTCACTTTTTTCAGTTGGTACATAAGGAAATAATCCAATCAAATGTTTCTGGTTCGTACAAAACTAAACACTCCATCCAAATTTGAGTATTACAAAATGAAATGAAATTCTGAGTTAGTTTAAAAAATGGTCCTTCTTGCTACAAAATTGGAAAGCTCACTCAAGAGTACAAAATAGTATTGAACTTCTCAGCTGGTTAAATTTATCCGATTGTTTATTTAAATAGTACAAAATGATTTAAAATACGCAGCTAGTTAAAATGTATATCGTTGCTTTCTTTCTCGAAGTAAGCCAGTCATATTTATTCATTCTTCACTTCTCTCTGCTTGGTACAAAACTGAATAGGTCACATAGGCTTTGTTTAAAGTTATTAAAGCTTAAATATTTGACCTTTAACCTCGATGGTCAGTTTTTCAGAACATGTAGTAGTTGATGACGTATTACTAGATTTGGAAACAGCACCTCAAAACGTTGCTCTGTTTAAGAGTTATTCGCGTTCATTGGTTCATTGGGCGTTCATTATTTTTGGAACTTGCAGTGGTTGATGACCAATTACTAAATGTGGCAACAGCACCTCAATATGTGGATCCATTTTCAAGTTATTAGGTTTTAGGTATTTTGACCTTTGACCTCGATGATCAGTACTTTTTTAACATGTACTAGTTGATGACCTATTACTAGATTTGGAAACAGCACCTCAATACGTTGCTTCGTTTTCGAGTTATTAGGTTTTAAGTATTTTAACCTTTGACCTCGATGGTCATTATTTTGGAACTTGTGGTACCTGATGACCAATTACTAAATGTGGAAACACCACTTCGATATTTGGCTCCGTTTTCGAGTTATTAGGTTTTAAGTATTTTGACCTTTGACCTCGATGGCCACTATTTTGGAACTTGTAGTACCTGATGACCAATTACTAAATGTGGAAACACCATCTCAATATGTTGCTCCGTTTTCGAGTTATTAGGTTTTAAGTATCTTGACCTTTGACCTCGATGGCCACTATTTTGGAACTTGTAGTACCTGATGACCAATTACTAGATTTGGAAACACCATCTCAATATGTGTCTCCGTTTCCGAGTTATTAGGTTTTAAGTACTTTGAGCTTTGACCTCGATGGCCACTAATTTTGGGACATGTAGTAGTTGGTGACCGATTACTAAATGTAGAAACAGCACCTGAGTATGTGGCTCCGTTTTCGAGTAATTAGGTTTTAAGTACTGTGACCTTTGACCTCGATGACCACTAATTTTGGGACATGTAGTACCTGATGACCTATTGCTAAATGTGGCTCTGTTTTCGAGTTTTAATTTTTGACCTTGATGGTCAGTACTTTTTTGATGACCAATTGCTAAATGTGGAAACAGCACCTCGATATGTTGTTTCGTTTTCGAGTTTGACCTTTGTTCACGATGGACAGTAGTTTGAGGACATGCTTATGTCATTTCTGCTATGTTAAAATGTTCAAAATAGGGGTTGAAAAAGTAATCATAAAAGGGAACGAGTTCACCCCCTAAAAAGTGTTCATAAAAGGGAACGAATCTTATGTATTATCTGCTCTCCTATGTAATTTCATTAGGGGTGGAAAAAATGGTCATCAAAGAGAATGAATGAATACACCCTCTAAAATGATTATCTGTAGACCGTGGGTGTTCGATTGTAATCCTTGCTCGTTATGTTACAATAAGGGTTGGAATGAGTTATGTATTCTTATGTCATTTCTGTTATGTTAAAATAGGGGTTGAAAAATATGCTCATAAAAGAGAACGAGTTCACCCCTGCTATGTTATGTGTTCGTAATCTTATGTGTTATCTGCCATGTTAAAATAGGGGTTGAAAAATATGCTCATAAAAGGGAACGAGTTCACCCCTAAAATGGAGGTCGTAAAAGAGAACTAGTACACCCTTTAAAAAGTGCTCATAAAAGAGAACGAGTTCACCCTGCTATGTTATGTAGTCTTATGCTCTTATATGTGTTCGTAGGGGAATGAATATTATGTATTCTCTGCTATGTTAAAATAGGGGTTGGAAAATAAGTCATACTCTTGTATTAGCTCTGCTATGTTTAAATAGGGGTTGAACCCTTGTTATGTTACGTACTCTTATGTGTTATCTGCTCTGCTGTGTGTTACGTACTCTTATGTGTTATCTGCTCTTCTATGTGTTCGTAATTAAAATAGGGGTTGAAAAAGTGCTCATAAAAGGAAACGAGTTCACCCCTGAAAAAGTGTTCATAAAAGGGAACGAGTTCAATCTGCTCTGCTGTATGTTACGTAGTGTTATGTGTTATCTGTTCTGCTGTGTGTTCGTAATCTTATGTGTTATCTCCTATGTTAAAATAGGGGTTGAAAAATATGCCCATAAAAGAGAATGAATACACCCTTGTTATGTTAGGTAGTCTTATGTGTTATCTGTTCTGCTGTGTGTTACGTAGTGTTATGTGTTATCTGCTTTGCTATGTGTTCGTAATTAACATAGGGGTTGGAAAAATATGCTCATAAAAGGGAACGAGTTCACCCCTTAAAATGTGCTCGTAAAAGGGAACGAGTACACCCCCTAAAAAGGGAACAAATTCACCCCTAAAATGGAGGTCGTAAAAGGCCGTGGGTTGACGGTTCACGATGCTCGATTTCTCGTATCCCCCATATGTCCCCCGGCATAGTGTGTCAGGCGGCACTGGGAAACTCGTTGTCTGCTTCAGGCGGGACCGAGAAAGTGGGTAGAGGGTCAGTGGCGCAGAACCGGCGTTTTTATACTACTGAGGTAAATGGCAAATACGTTTGGTGTGTCGCAAGGGTCAGTTTCCAAGGCGATAACGGCCTACAAAATTCATGACATAACCACGTCAGCGAACAGTGGGAGGAAGGAAACCCTCAGTGGCAAGTCTCGTCGAACATTAAAGCGAATGCGGGTTATCACTTAGAACAGTTATGTAACTCCAATGCAAGTGACGGAGAAACTCAAGCAGCACCTTCCACAGCCTGTGTCGACAATCGCAGTCAGTCCTAAGCAAGTTACATAACATAGGCTTATGGAGTCAGGTTGCATCGGCGGAGTCACTGGTAAGAGACTAGAACGCTTCAGCGTGATGTCAATGGTGCCGCGTACATAGGACAACTCCTTAAATTTAAGAATTGTCAAAAAACTTGCTAAATGCTTTTTAGGACTCAAATATATACCACTGGAAATTTGGGTGGTCCTTTATGAACTTGGAAACGGTTTGCTTTTGTAGAATGATAAATGAGATTAAATGCGAAGTTTACTGAATTTATTACTTATTTAGTGGGACTCAGAATGAGAAAAGATGGTAATTGAGAGTGTTATTTTTCATAGGATAGGTTGAGATTGATTTGGCTGTTTAGTTTTGAAAGGTTAACGTGTTGGTTTGCTAGTTGTAGGTAATTATATTAGAGACCGAATTGAAATAAATTAGTAAGTCCTCAGTTTATATACCATGAAAGAGATAGTATCGAAACGTGGAAAAAGGTGGTTTAAATTTAAAATTTTGACATGTGGAGAAAAATGTTAGTTTGAGAGAAATACGTTTATTAGTGCAAGTAATTAGGAAGTTTTACAGTTTGTGGCATTTTTACATGACATGGAATTTAAATAATGAAGACATTTTGATAAAATTAAATTAGTGATTTTTATTTTTAATTTTTAAGTTCACAGTATATAGTTTTCTTAAAATCTCAATTACCGCATCACTACATTTCCCCCTTTTTTTCAAAGGATTTAAACTTTACTCTTCATTATATTAACAGTCTTCATTATTTTATTTCTTTTGCAATGCCTATGAGATTGCGGTTCATTCTCCAACATACGATTTTTCGCAAAATATAGGTGATACGTCTCTTCAAATACATCTTCTGGTGATTCGTTGGACATTTATTCTAAATACCACTTCAGTTTCCGTGATTACTTTTTCTTCAGTTTATCGCTTTGCATCGACATTTCTTTTCGTGCTAACAAGGAAATTCCTGTCTTACGTTTCTTATAAGTATTTTGTTATTTTTTCTTCAATTAATTATAATCCGTGTACTACTTCACGAAGTTCTACTCTGGGCCAAAGTTCCTTAGTTTCGAATGAGTGGCAGCTTCTTCTTTTACCATTACCTTGTGTTGTACTCTCTTATTTTCCTTCATCTTCGTCAAATTGTACCTCCTTTCCTGTCAATTTTCTCCATGCCGTATTTTCCCCTCCTTTTTCAATTGGTTTCTTTCCGGCTTTTGCCGTGTCTTTCGCTCCTGTATAGGCATGACTCATTATTCCTCCAGTATCATTTTCTTGTTTCAACTGATTCTCCTGGTACTGACTTCGTATTTATATTTTCATTTGACTGACACATTTCTATAGGTATTTCTCCTGCCCCGAAGAATTACAACCAATCACTACGTAGGGGAAGGGAGGGTAAGTTGACGATAGTAAGCTTCTATGCATGTTTTGTCATCCTTGTGTTGATGAAATGTTTCGATTTTATGTTTACGGCAATTATTAGACTTTCGTTTACTCTGTTAATTGTTTGATGGGTTTAAATTCAAAAGTTACGATGATATTTCACTTTTATTGACCCCATATCACTTCCGTCATCTTACCCTCCTATGCGGGTAAGATGACTTCCAAAGGTGAGTAAGATGACGAGACAAAAAGCTAGAACAGAATTGGACTGGTTAGTATTTTGCAGGATATACAAATAATAACATCCATAGAAGAATATGAACACAAGCACAATATGATTTCAAGGACAAAAGTTACAGATGTATGCTTTGCATTTTGCTTCTGTTATAGACAATCCAGTACAAGCAGCATGGGCCCAATTCTGACACACATTAGAAGTGAACCACGTTTCACTTTTACCATATTCATTACATACTACACACACTTCTTCCCCCAAAACATCGGAATCGTCGTCTTCGTCCATGTGAGTCACTGATATAGAAGAGTCAGAGGAGTCGACTCAATATAAATCCTTAATACATGTCTTCTTTTTATGCTGCGGAGAGATTTGTCTTTTCGTTTCCGTGTTCCTTTTTTCTGGGTACGCATATCTTCTTTTGTCTTCTGGTTGGCTTCTTTCCCGGCTTTCCTTTCTTCCAGAGTGCTTTTGACAGGACTGCTGGTGATAAGCAACGAAGGCAGTTCATTCATCGACTTTCGAGACCAACTTTGGCGATCTGTTTTTCTTTTATATTTCTTGCCCATTTCGCTTCCTGGAAATAATAATAGTAAAAATAATATTTACTACTTATATTAAGGAAATACTATTCATCAATTATCACATACTTCTCCCATTTTAATACTAATTGTCAAATGATTGATTAATAATACAATCAGATTAAGTCCATATTTTTAAAACATACTTGTCTCACGCAGTTCGGGCAAGATGACGAATTCGCCATCTTGTCCGCCTATTTGATTCGTTATCTTACGCGAAACAGCCATTTCTTTTATTGCAAATGAGACAAATCTGTTATCAAGTTATTTCTGAGTTGCATTGAACTATTGATGTAATTAATATACTACATTGTTTCGAAAAAAAACAGGAACCATGTCCTGGGGACTTACCACAATAGCTTCAGACGTTATTTTCTGACACCAGAACCTTACAACGAACCGACGTGAAAACAGTCAAAGCACTCCTGGTCAACTGGAACATGGCCGATTGGAATAGTTTCTATCTCCCAACACGTGTGGCTCAAGTGCCTTCCGAACCGCATGAAGGTTGTGTTGCCATATCACTTCAGGTTTCTGAAATTGACAATTCGTCATCTTAAACACCTCGTCAACTTACCCTCCTTTCTCCTATAATGTTGTGTTCTCAATACTATTCACAAATGTGGAGATCAACCAGACACTGTCTCTATAGTTTTGCAAAACTAAGGCAACAAATTATCTTCTATCTTTATGGCTATTTTGTTGATTGGTACTAAAGTGCAATTATTGGCGTAAGTTAATTTGATATCACTGAGTAAGCCACTTTGGTATATCTGTTAAGAAAAGCAATTGAATTCTACTACACGTGACCATCTCTAATATATTCTCATCCTCTTCTTCAATTTCTACTTCTTCGTATAATGCAGCTTCCTGATATCAGCTATCGTTTTCTTCTTCCTTAACTCTTTCATCTTCCAGTTCAATTTCCAGTACACTACTGATGCGGACTTCTTTGATAAGATTTGGATCAGATATAGTTAAGATAAATTATACAGAACGTGATTCATATGATTTGAATGAGTTACTTAGACTTAATATTGGACCCATTACATTGTCACGCAAGAGTACTTCATTTACGCGGTATGTGTGTGATCGTGTATTGTTAGATTGTAGATTGCAATACCGTGCAAAGTTATCACATTTTCTACATATATGTCATTGGACACTTTGCACCAGTCATTCATCCAAACCATGGAATTTGCGACATGCACGACTATTTGGTAACCTTTGTTGATAAGTGTCTCTAGAATTAAAGTGAGTTGTTCTAGCTTGTCTTGTCTGATAAGAAATTTGATACACATTACCTCCCGTTTGATAAAACACCCTGATTTCTTTGTCTAGTGCCTCAACTTGGTTTACAATGTCGATAGCCTTGTTCATAGGAGGTTCCGCTGTAACTAAAAGCATTTTGCCTACTTCACTTAGATTTCGTATATCTACATTTTTAACGATGGCGAAATTAAAATTTTCGCCTGTCTATTTAATGACAACATATATTCCTGACAAAGATGACCTATGGTTTGTTTCAAAATGTGAAATTTGTAGCGTTCTACAATGAAATTAGAGGGTTGTTTAAATTGTGTAAACGTAAAAATTTTATTTCACGATTTTTCAGATCTAGTACTTTCTTTGGTGCTGCCAGTTCCCTTAGAGCTTGATTGATTGTGTTTCTCATGACAGATATCAAAAGACTAACTTGTTGCTGTTCTTGGATATCATAAGCAATGCAATATTGCTCAAAATGTTCAAGGTATGTTTCCACATCCTTGTCCTCAGTATTTAAAGTGTCAAGAAAGTGTAATTGTATTACTTGTGACATGATTAATCTTCGTCGCCAAACTAAAGTTCACTGGCTTAGCTTCCAATCAATAAACTACCAACACGGTTGAATCAAGTCTCCAAGCTAGACAACCTGAAATTATCTTAATTATTTGTATTTTTGGGACGTATTATTTTACATTGATAATATTACCACATGATCACCGTATATCGAGGGTTTCCATCTGACAGCACGTCAGTAACTAATTGTTTCTTTTTCAAGTAATTTAATGAACATTATCTAATTAACTGAACCCATAAAAAACAACAACTGTACCTTTAACTATTTCTAGCTTCACTCAACATTTCTTTATCTTCTTCCCTGCAGTATACATAGCTTTCTTGAAATCTTTATTATCCACATCCCTACACACAAGAAGCTGATAGAACCAAGGATCGGAGATTTGATAACTGTCTTTTTAGTAAATTCTATCCTACTGCAGTATGTAGTAAATAACGTAATTCAGATAGGTTATTTCTTTTGTATGCTTAGAAGTGGTGAAAACTAAAAGAACATAACGAATATATTTGTTAATGACATAATATGCATTCTACTAATATGTCAAAGCTTTTATCAACGTCATTAATTGAAACATATAAAAGTGAAAGAAGGCTTACATGATGGGTAATTTTACTCGTATTTGACTGGTGTCTACGTCCTAGTCCTCAAGGTAGTATTCGTTATCATTCTATGGATTAAATAGCTCCTCTACTTTGCTTCGGTAAATCTAGATAAATAAAAACTAAATTGGCGTAGTCTGTCGCATCATAACTGAAAAATTGATGGACAGTTTGAAATGCCTCTGCACATTGTTATAAAGGTAACCAAGAAAGTTCTGTCGCTTTTTGTGGAGGTTTGTGTTCAATTGGCCCTCACAAAGTGAGTTGAATGCGAATGGAAATAAGGCGAAGGTCAGTTGTTGGTGTGGGTATATCCAACATATTACCTAGTTGTGGCTGATAAGTTACACCATGAACTTGCGTAGAGTGAACATGGGAACTCTACAGAGCGTCATAAGGACGTGTATGCTGTACGAGTTCAAACTGGGGTCACACGCCCTCCAGCGGAGCGGAAGATATGCCAGCCCTTTGGTGAGGGTGTCGTGACTACGCGGACAGTGCAACGATGGTTTAACAAGTTTAATGAAGGTGACGAAACACTCGAAGATGCATCACGTGCTGGAAGGCCAACACATGTACAAAATGAAGATCTTCGCTCAGCAATTGAGGCGAACAGTGGCCAGACATGTGAGAAACTGGAACTACAATTCAGTATGAGTGGAGAAACCATTCGGCAGCCCCTTCATCAACTTGGAAGCACTACAAGTTGGGTCTATGGGTCCCACATAATTTGACTCCGGGCCAGAAGGCAACGCGAGCAGACACCTGTATTTCTTTGCTTGTTGACATGTGATGAGAAATGGGTCCTGTACGATGTTCCACGGCCCCGTTATCATTGGTTAGCACTCCATGAACCTGTTCCAGAACTACCGAAAGCAGCACTGTACCAGAAGAAGGTCCTTCTGTGTGTTTGGTGAACTGCTCGCAGCATTGTGCATCGGGAACTGCTGCCAGCTCGTCAGAGCATCAATGGAACTATGTACTGTCAGCAGTTGAGCCGTGTTCAACAAAAACTCAAAACTCTGGAGCCAGAAATTCTGAATCACAAAGGGTTACTCCTGTTACAGGACAACGCTAAGCCCCACGTGGTTAGGATGACTCAGGACACAATTCTACGCCTTGTGTGGGAAACACTATTGCATCCGCTATACTCCCCGGGCATTGCACCGTCCGATTATCACCTGTTCCATTCCTTGGACAATCACCTTAGAGGACAACAGTTGAAATACCTAGTAGAGATGCAAAATGTATTTGATACCTTCTTCGCTTCACGGCCTAGCAAGTTCTACCGCAATGGAACCCATGGCCTACCAGAACGTTGGCAGAAGGTCGTCGATGCTGATGGGGACTGTTTTTGATCTTCCAGTGCGTCTTCGGTGACAGAAAGATGTTCGAAGGTGGTGAGTGAAAAAGCGACAGAACTTTCTTGGTTACCTTTATAGTACTCAATTCGGAACGAGTTTTTTAAATCGATATTTTGAATAAAAGGTGTATCCTAAGGGAGGAAAATGGGGTACAAATTGTAATGGTCAAAATTCGTAATTTTCTCTCGAAATGTTTAACCAACCTAGACCAAAATTGGCAAGAAGTTTATTAACAGCTCACTTAGATGGTTCGAAATTTGGTTCATATTGAAGAGATTTGCCAAAGTTTGTCGCTGATCTTACCTGGTTTCAACATATTTGGAATGACAAGTGCGAAATATACCATCAATGATCTTCAAACCAAATTTAGGCAATACCAAAAGTCTAAACTGGCATTAACTTATTTTCGCCTATATTCCTGGAAGTCGAAGACTGATGCAAACACGGAAAAGATCAGAAACCAAGTCAAAAGTTGCAAGTGTCCACAAGTCAATTAACAAATTTCATGCTGAAAAGAAGCTTAAAAGCACGCGTGCACTATTCATAGCCACTGTGAAACGACTATTGGACTTTTCAGTTATTTTCTAAACTATAACAGAATAAGACTTGTAATAATAAATGTGAAATTTTGTGCTACGTTTCATTAAATTATTTGACTTACAGTATATAAGTACATTACTTTTACTTGTTATTTTATTAGTTTTATCTGAATAGTGATTATTCTAAGTTTGAAACTGAGAATAACTTAAACAAAAATAAAACGTGACCAAACCAAGCATAATCGGCGTTGAAGTTTTGGCAACACATCATTGCCTTTGTCAGGAAGATAACGTGTCTGCTGAAGGACATGGTATACTGTTGTAACAAATTATTAACATAAGCGTGTGCTATGTCCAGGTTTTGTTTCCATTTAAATTATTTTTTTACTCTTGCTTTATATCTATCCAATTATTAACATCTTAATATAATATTCAAGTGGATTAAGACGTGCAAAAAATCTTAATAACCATTCTAGAAAATGATTTATGAATATTATTCTATGATTCGGATTACATTTTTACTATCAACTTATTTTACAGGTATCTCCATTGTTAGCTTCAGGAACATTTTATGCAGCCTTTGGAGGAATACTAAGAGCTGTCTGGACAATGAAAGGCTTAGGTGAGACTGTCGCAAGACTTTAACAGATGTTTAGACAAAATTTATCATGTATCCTAGTTTAACTAGTGGTGAAAGCGAAACCGAGACAATTATTACCCGAGACAAGGTGGAGGTAGACATTTGTAGTTCGAGTTGAGACCACAACAATTTCTCGGTCCCAACTGAAATTGGGTTTCCTCCAAATTTGTTTCGTTGCTAACATTTATGAAAGATGGTGAAATGATTACCCAAGGATAGTTGCAGTCATAAACGTGCGCACGGAAAATGACCAAATACCATTCTTACTTGTTGAGCATTCTTACAAGTCATACAAGTCATTTTAAACAATATACAGTTTGAGCTAGTAATAAATATATTATTTTACTCTTTTGCTAGTCATTTTAAAACGTTTTCAAAGACAGATGTTATGGAAAATACACTAAACCCTGAACTTTCTGAAATAATATTTACAGTTCAGGAAGGTGTTGTCTTTTAAGACAACGGTATCTTAACCGATACAAACTATACGGTATATTAAAACATCTATAGATCTCTTTCCAATATCTAATAAATAGGGCAAAATGTTTGATCTTTATTCGGATTATATCGTACTTTGAAATGTAATACTATTACTTTCAATAAATCAGTGGTTCTGTATTAGAGATCTATCAGTAAATGCTTAAGCACCAACTATTGATGTATTCGACTCTATATTTATCCGCATTAATAATTTCAGAGCAGTGTCAAGGAGAAATAGAGATTTCTTAGTGCTCATTTTTCTCATAGAGCCCTAAACTGTCAAAGGAATTTACAAATACCTTATGTAGTTGCTAACTGGTTTGAAACACGCTTGCTTTCCTTCAATTTTATGCAATCTGCCAAACAATTCTTATCGATGCAAAATGCATTTCCAAAGTCCGATAAATTTAAAAATTTACCGCTGCCAAATTAAATACTTAAGAAAACTTCATTAATTAATTCATTGTCAACGGACTTTTCCACATTCGTAAAATAAACAAAACATGTGCTATTCTATATCCCTATTCTCACTCCGTATTCACTTTTCAGGTGTAAGTTACTTGTAAAAATGTAACGCATTACAAGTTACTTTACTTTCCCTTAAAATGTAACGTGTTACTTGCTCCAGAAAAATAACTGTTACCCTACTTCAAAAGTAAAGCGTTACTTTTAGATCCAAAACTTGTATATAGGATCTATCAGACCATCCGTCTCAGGCATTTTTCTCTGCTCTTAGTGCACGTAGACATTTCAAACAAAAAATTGAATGACCAAATCGTATGTGAAGAATCAAATGGTGATGCTTCCATATCCAGTGGCGTAGCGGGAGTACTACTACGGGGGATCAACTACAACATTTCAAATGGAAAATGGTATCAATTTCGATTTCTTTGGAAGCACTATTGAAAAAGAAACAACTTTTACAGGAAACACTTTTCGTTAAATTCTACGGTTTGGCATCTACGACTGTTATTTGTTGTAGAAGTGCTATTATCAGACCACCCGTCCCACGCATTCTTCTCGGCTCGCAATGCACATAGACATTTCAAACAAAAAATTGAATTACCAAATCGTATGTGAAGAATCAAATGGTGATGCTTTCATATTCAGTGGTGTAGCAGGAATATCTCTACGGGAGTCGACTCCAAAATTTCAAATGGAAAGGGGTATCAATTTCGATTTCTTTGGAAGCACTATTGAAAAAGAAACAACTTTTACAGGAAACATTTTTCTTTAAATTCTTTGGTTTGGCATCTACGTTTGTTATTTGTTGTTGAGTTGGTACTATCAGACTACCCGTCCCAGGCATTTTTCTCGGCTAGTAGTGCACGTAGACATTTCAAACAAACAGATTTGGTGCAAGACAGACTGTCACAATGAAAGCAAGGAATAAAATTACGTGTTGCACGTAAGTTAAGAGATTCGTAAATACTTTTCTCGATATGTGTGAAAAAGAGCTGAAATGCCATGTAAAACAGCTGATCGCTTAATGAGATTATCACGAAAATAATACTTGAAGCTAGTTTGACAGTCGAAGATCTGAAAATGAATCACAGGTTCAACAAAGATAAACAGAGTTCTGTGAAGGATGTTTACTACGAGTTTATGAAGTGACATCCCGATTTGTTTCTTAGAACTCCTGTGTCTACAAGTATATTGAGAACAACAACTTTTAATAAGGAAGAAGTTGCAAAGTACTTTTCGAATTAGTACATACTGATGAAGAAATATTCTTTTCCACCATCACAAACAGTGAACGTGGATTAGCCTGGTGTATCGTCGTATCATCCCAAAGTGATACGTGGAAAAGGGAAACGAGTTGTGGGCAAATTGACGTCGGGCGAAAGGGGTCGAAGTATAACGTTGATGTTCTACATGAGTGTTACTAGTCAGTTTGTACCACCCCTCTTCATATTTCCGCATCAGAGAATGAGTGAGAGACAGATAGTTGATGCTCCAGCCGAAAGCATTGTTGTAGCAGAAAGTACTGGTTGGATAACGTGTGATACTTTTTAACTTAGTTGCAACGCTTGTGAAGTCCTGTCATCTTTTCCCTCAGAACTCAGTTCTGCTAATTGTTTTTGAACTTGGCAGCCATAAAAAACTGTAAATGATTCAATATGCGAGGGATCACAGAATTCCCTGGTCAGTGCTCCTCCACATACCACTCATAAGACTCAACCCATTGACAGCTGGTTTATGAAACCGTTTAAAGGTGCATACAATTAAGCTTGTTCACTGTGGATGCGCAATAATGCTGGAGTAAAGATAACAGAATACGATGTACCGCAACTTGTTTCAGAGGCATACTGAAAGATGTGTCGCATGGATATTGCTCTCAATTGATTTTGTGTGCACCGGAATATATTCACTGAACCCTCAGATATTCACAGACACTGACTATCTGCCTGCAAACGTGATTCGTGTTGCAAGATGTTACACTAGGCCTACCTGTGAAAATTCACAACCTTCAAATTCGGTAGTGGTTGAGGAAAAGGGGTCTACTTCCTTATCGTCGTCTGCAGCAGGTCCACGTTTTCCATATATGACCAAGGATCAGAATCTTCTCGTTTATCAACTAGTAAAGAGCTCTCCATTAGTGAACAGTTATCATCACTACAGGAAAATCGCAAGAGACGTTTAGCGTCACGAACCAGAAGAACTGGAGGTAGTGCGATACTAATATCTTCACCATATAAGACGCAAATTAAAAGAAAAGAGACCAGCACACGAACTACCAAAGGAAGGTCGCAAGAAGCTAAATGCCCCACCACACCGACAAAGCGAAAATACGACCAGACGAACAGGAAAGCACCACTGAATGCATAATTTGTGGTGAAATGTTCAATGAAGGCTGGGCGAGTGTAAACCCTGCGATGGCTAGGTTCATGAAACTGCACCCCTATCGAATCAACAGATATCCATTACACACGTGATCACGGTCAGCTTCGTGGGTAGGTGTTATTGTTGTTTCTTCTAAGTGTAGAATATAATGTTTCTCAAATCAGGTAGGTGCAGGTAAATATGCCATATTAAGGGTGTTTGAATTTTTATGGCCTTAATTTTCATGAAACACAAATAACAGGACATGTGCAGAGGAGCCTTTTCTGCGTGTAGAAGAAAATGTGGCAATGATGCGACCCACTTCTATTTTGTACCCAAGGTAAAATAAAAAAAAAACATTACAAAGTGACGTATTTACTAACACGTGCATTTAATTACACAAAGTCTAGAATACTACTAGAAACCTGTAATAAATCTTGTAACTGCTTACATCATCTATATTATACGAACTCAAATATTACTACACAAGTTGGCTGAAGCAAAAAATAGAATAACCAAAGTTAGGGTTGCTATATTTAAAAAAATGAAAATCCGGGACACTACTAAATTACGAGGATCTTTGAAATACTTAAAATTAAATGAAGTGTTTCTTCCTTTCTAAGCTATTGAATAATTTACTTTCTTCCATTAGATAGAGTTGTTCAAGTATTACGTTATCACATTTTTTAGTCATTTCACTAGACCTTCTCGCTAATTAAGCAAACTAAGCAGATGATTAACTCTCTTTACCTGGAAAGCAATTTTTTCTCAGGATCTGTTATGTTTTGTGGTTTTCAGAGTCTGTTTCAGCTCATTCAAGGTATGATGTTTCCTTTCACACGTTGTATACTTTTCTTTTTAACATATAGAACGGTTAATTCATTGGAAATATGTTCTGGTGTAGTTTATATTATATTCCCTTGTAAGCAAACTGTAATATTCTCTTCTTTTCTTCTTCGCTGAAATCCGGGACATTTAATCTTCCCGAGAAATATTTCCAGGACACCGGAGCGCAGATCTCGTTTCCGTGGCGATCCCGGATTTTCCGGGACGAATGACAACCCTAACAAAAGTGCAAGATGAAGATAAAAAATAAAATGTAAAAAATTATAATCTCCAAAGTTGAAATGAAGTTCCAAACTGAAAAGTTTTAGTCCATAAGAAGATAAACAAACAGTATCAGTGTAGTATGACTTGAAACAAACTGCACCGATATTACATGGAACATGTGAGACAAATGAAAACATCTTTGTCTTCTGTGGTCAGTCCTGCTCAAGCTCTGGCGTATTTCGCTGCACCATACTTGGTATTGATTTAGTAGCCATGGAGTCACAAATACTGAAATTACACTTACAAAACAAAGTGTTCCTAGACGGACATGAAATAAAGCGTATATTACTGTAAGCAATCGGCAATCTTCTGAGTTGGCACGGTACTAATAACGGATTCTTACCCCTAGTGAAATAATAACGTCCTTCCACGGAACCTTCCCAAAGCAAACAGTGCACGGCGTGGCGGTCTCAGCGCTGTCTCCCAAAGTATTCGTCAAATTGGATTTGTACAAGACCGTAGGACATATTGGAGGCGCATTCTAGCGGATTTCGTCGGAAAGGTCCCAACACTGAACACTTTGCGTATTTAGCTGCACTAGCGTACATATCTGCAGTTACCTTATCTTACGTGGCCAGTGGTACTCTCCAATATTCGAAATATGTGAAATGTAGCGATTTGTATTGTCACTTATTTATTTAATTCATTTTACATTTATGTCGATATCTTCGGTTTGTTAATAAAGTTCACATTCCAAATAAATATTTCAGGTTTATTTTAGAACAATTTTACATCTTATTACCAAGAGACAGTTCAATGTGTTTGTGAACTAATATTCGCATATTTAACTTGCTAGATTTTCTTTCGAAAAATACTTTGGACTCCTAAGTTAAGTACCTTACTAATTTGTGCAAAATAAAAAGTTGGGCGTCATTAAATTCCCCACCTGAAATTAGGGAAGTCAATGCCCCCTAATTCGTGATTTTCAGAGTCTATTTAAGCTCATTTAAGGTATGATGTTTAATTTCACATGTTGCATTTTTTCTTTTTACATATAGAACGATTAATTCATTGGAAAAATGTTTTGGCGGAGTTCGTTATATTCCCTTGTAAGTAAACTGTAATATTCTCTTCTTTTCTTCTTCGCTGAAATCCGGGACATTTAATCGTCCCGAGAAATATTTTCGAGACGCCGGGACGCAGATCTCGATTCCCTGACAATCCCGAATTTTCCGGGACGAATGGCTACCCTGACCAAAGTGCACGATGAAGATAAAATGTAAAAACTATAATCTCCAAAGTTGAAATGAAATTCAAAACTCAAAAATTTAGTCCATAAGAAGATAAACAAGCAGTATCACTGTACTATGACTTTAAAAAAAAAATGAACCGATGTTACATGGAACATGTGACACAAATCAAAACATCTTTATCTTCTGCAGTCAGTCCTGCACAAGCCCTGGCGTATTTCTCTGCACCATGCTTGGTATTGATTTAGTAGCCATGGAGTCACACATACTGAAATTACACTTACAAAATGGAGACGGACACAAAATAAAGCGTGCATTGCTGTAAACAATCGGCAATGTTCTGAGTTAGCACGGCACTAATAATGGATTCTTACCTCTAGTGAAACAACATCTTTCCACATAACCTTCCCGAAACAAACAACACTGCACATCGCGTTGTGGTGGTCCCAGCGCTGTCTCCCGCAGTATTCGTCAAATGGGACTTGTACAAGACCGTGGCACATATTGGAGGCGCATTCTAGCGGATTTCGTCGGAAAGGTCCCAGCACTGAACGCTTGGCGTATTTAGCTGCACTTGCGTACATACTTGCAGTTATCTATCTTACGTGTCCGGTGGTACCTGCCAATATTCGAAATATATGAAATGTAGCGATTTGTATTGTCACTTGTTTATTTCATTGTTTTTACATTTATGTCGATATAATCGGTTTGTTAATAAAGTTCACATTCCAAATAAATATGCCAGGCTATTTGGGAACAATTTCATATCTTATTACTAGAGACCGGATGTTAGGCAAAATGCCTATTCTTTATTATTAAAAATATGTTCAAAAATAAAGTTTTAAAGTTTATATGGGGGTTTATAGTTTCGATTTAAGCCAATTTTAATTTGCCTAAGAATGTGAACTAATATTCGCATGTTTTACTTGCTAGATTTACTTTCGGAAAATACTTTGGACTCTTCAGTTAAGTACTAATTTGTGCAAAATAAAAAGTTGGGCGTCATTAAATTCCCCACCTGAAATTAGGGAAGGCAATGCCCCCTTACATCCCCTTCCGTCTTGTTACGCCACTACGAGTTTTATAATTCCTAATGCAGGCCTGATCATGTTTTCAAAACTTTTGTGTCCGTTCACCACAGGCTGTCAAACCCAACAGATAATTAGGCCCGAATAAAGGCCAATACTGTGGTCAGAGCTGGAGCATTCATTTGTTCCACTCTTGAACCCAATTTATAATATATGGTTACTTCCTCTTCCTCAATTCTACCTGATTTGCTATATGTATGCGATGTGAATTGTTAAATCAGTCTACAAAAGCATTTTTTTCTCGCTACAAGTGAATGCTGCAACAGATCAACGAAAGATACAAAAATCGTACCAAGACAAACTACATGAAATCAATAGGTTCCGTTCAAAAACAATGTCACAGGTAAAATATGGACGTTATCAATATGATTGTGTAACATGCGGAAAAGAACATTTTAGATATCACTATCCAGCTAGGGGTGTGCAATGTAGGAATTGCAACGAATGTAATCTGCACAGTATTGTCTAAAAGAAGGACACGAATAGGTACAAAAGAAGAATCAATGAATTATCTGATGAAGGCATTCACATGGAAGACAAGACCTTCATCCTTACTGAATTACAACAAGCATTAGATGACAGAAGCAAATACGAATGTAGAAGGTGAACAAAACTTTAATTCAATGGAGATTTTATATTAGCTCCATTCAGGTAGCCAATACAGAGAAGAAAATATATCCACTGGTAATTAATCGAATTCAGTCAGAAAAAAGAAATTCAGAGGTAAAACACGAGAATCTTTAACATGAAAATCGATACCAAAGTAATCAGGTCTGTAGATGCCACACTGACAACCCGATAGAAGAAACGAAACATCTTAATATTAGTCCGGAAATAACTACGAGGTCAACAATAATAGAAGAAAAGGACAGAATAGGAATAATGGAGGAAGTCCAAAGCAAATATGGTAAACAGGTGAGTGTAGAAAATAAAGTAACCAAAAAAAGAAGGAAAACAATACAAAAAAGTACAATAAATATGTGTAAAGATAAAAGAAAAGGCGAAGAGATGGAAGAATTAGTCAAGGAAGAAAAAAGAAAAAAGTAGAGGTTAAATTGAAAGAAAAAACATAAAAAGGAAAAATGATTAAAGGAAGTCTAAACAATTAAAACAAACGGTTGATACACAAGTAAAGAAGGAGGTCAAGAAGAAAAAGAATGAGACAGATGAAGAAGCAGATCAAGAAAAAAAAGCTGTAAAAAAGAGAGAGAGAGAAAGGAGAAATTTTCGTATGATATTTATTAGTGCCGAAAAAGACATATTAATTTGTGTCACATGACGAAGTGGAAAAAGAAACGAAAAGTTCTAATATAAAACAATTGAATATTTTTAAATATTGATTGTAGTTAAGAGATGAACAGTTGAATGTTTGTTGATTTCACTCCTATTGTCCATTATTGCGTGTGCTTGAGGGAACCAATACGATATTTTCGAATATCGAAGCTTCTGATATGATAATGATGTTGGGTGAATGTCGGCAGAATCATAGCAAGGCGCGCGGCTGTATGGTGAACAGTTTCCCGATCGTGGTCGGCAGTCGAGAAAAGTATTTCGGCTCTTGACGCTTCGTGTGCAGAGGACTGGGCACGTCCCTCCTCACCACAGCAAATGTCAGCAGATGAGGTGCCGTGCTCAGGATAAACTGTCTCCCGACATCCTTGTCGCACTCCATATGCATCAGCAAATATCGACAAGACGATTAGCCAGGGATGCTGCTATTAGCCATATGACGGTTTGGAGGATTCTACACAATTATGCGTTCCATTTTAACCATGTTCATCTTTATCAGGAACTTCGAGAACAAGATTTCCATAACCGTCTGGGGTTTTGTCAGTGGATGAGCACCAGTGATCCATGTTTCCACCAGAATATTCTATAGATGGATGAGGCAACCTTTAAGAATAATGGAGGTGTTAACATATACAACGCTCACTACTGGTCCAGCGAGAATCCGCACTGGGTACGTGAAATTGACAATCAATATATCTGGATTCTAAATGTTTCGTGAAGTATAGTGGGAGGCCAAATAATATTGGTCCCCTCTTCTTCGAAAGTACATTAACAGGTGTAGGATACGCAACTTTTTTGTGAGATGTTCTTTGTAAGCTCTTGGAACTACAACTCGTGAAATGCTGTGGACTACAACAAGATGGTTGCCCTGCTCATTTTGCGAGAGTTGATAGACAAACTGTTGCTCGTTTATTCCCAAACAGATGGATCGGAAGAGGAGACCGGTTTCCTGGCCAGCTCGTTCTCCAGACTTGCCTCCGCTCGATTCTTTCTTTTTGGGACGTGTCAAGGAGCTGGTTTATCAAGGGCGTGCTACTACAAGTGACAATATGATAGAGAAAATCCGTAATGTGTGCCATTAACTAAGTGTTAAGAACAGCCAAGAATGTCCCGGTACGCATTCGCATGTGTATCGCAGGTACTGGACGATCCTTTGAATATTTATTGAGAGTTTTCTTTAGATCCAAGTGCGATATATTGATAAGAATGTTCAGAACTTGCAGTTCACGTTATTTATTTTATTTATTATTTTCAGTTTATTTATTTTTACTCTTCTTGAACAATTATTTGTGCAATGAGTTTCGAAATACAATGAATTTGAAATTTTTGGTTTTCTTTGGATGTTTTCTTGCTGGGACTTTACATCCAAAATTGTTTCATACATAGTTTTACTCAAAACTAAAGTGTGTTTTTCTCTATTTTTCTGTTTTAAATTGGTTCTGAACCCAGAATTTAAACTACGTATTGTCCTGCAAAATTGTTCTCGTTCCTTGATACGTGCATGAGATATGTCGTAACATTTGACACTGAATGCTGTTAAGAGTTTTCAACAGTACTATTTGATAGAACATGTGTTGTCTGGTGTTCTTTGGGAATCATTGCCAAATATAAAACTGTTGTTTTGTAGCTGCAATTCAAGAACAAGTATCACACGTCGATGCCAAACCGTAGAATTTAACGAAAAATGCTTCCTGTAAAAGTTGTTCCTTTTCCAACAGTGCTTCCAAAGAAATCGAAATTGATACACTTTCCATTTGAAAATTTTGGAGTCGACCCCTCGTAGAGACATTCCCGCTACACCACTGGATATGAAAGAATCACAATTTGGTTCTTCACATAAGATTTGGTACTTCATTTTTTTGTTTGAAATGTCTACGTGCACTACGAGCCGAGAAAAATTCCTAAGACGGGTGGTCTGATACACCTGACTAACTTTCCGTAGGGCTTAAGTAGATGTCCCCTCCTATAGATGGCCGAGTCAGCAAAAAATTATCTTGTTTTCCTAGAAATCGATATCATTTCCTGGAATTGGTAGGCAAGTTTCGACAAGCCTTTAGTTGCTATGTTCATAGCCTTTTACGGGTAGTACAGAAGCGCGTGGGAAAATTTTGGTTTATTTGAACCCCCGTTACCCCCTACTCCTCTTTAGTTGCTATGTACATACCCTTTTATGGTTACCACAGAAGCCCGTGGGAAAATGTTGGTTTGCTGTTGCTATGCTCATAGTCTTGGACGCCTACCAGATGTAAAAAACAAGATAAAACATGCCTTTTTCGTGTTCTTGTCGTTTATTGGTTAATAATTTGAATCCCCAAACCCCTCACCCCTCCTGCGAAGAGCGTAAGCGGAACGTATGTGCTTGTGTAGATCATTCTGTTAGCAGCTGTTGCAAAGGAAGAAACGTCAAAAATTTTAAAGATGTCATCGTCAATGAGTTTATTAGATAAACTTAATAAGCCATCAATGGTACCCTTTACAAAAATGCGAGATTTGGAGATTGGAGTACCATTTCGTATTGTAAACTGTGAGATAATTACAACGGTATATGGTAGGAAGGCCTGTGTGACATTTGAAGGAGGTGAAAAAGTGATTTTACCTGGACGTTGTACTGAAAAATTGGAAGCAGATAATGGTGCATTATTAACGTATTTACAAAGTGGAAATGTCTGTTTAATATATAAAGGAATGAAGATTAATGTATCTGGACGTAACATGCACGATCTTGAATTTACTGAACTGGTTTACTCATCGTAAGTGTATGGTGACATGTACAAACAAGATGAAACATGAATTTTCCTCTTCGCCCCTCCTCTTCATGCATGCGCAGTCATCTGTATGCATAGTGTCGTTATTCTGTACTGACCAGCGACTGGAGTAACATGTCTTTGAGTGCTTGTGCGTCAACTATGGATACCAAGAAAGAGTACTTGTTAAATGTTGAATATGGACTTAATTCAATGAAAACCAAATTAATTTGCATTGGACTGGATAGTGATACATTTGAACCAGTGATTCGTGTTGGCAAAGGACTTGTGTTTGGAGTGGAGTTAAATTTGGCAGAGTGGGAGAAACTTGTACATTTAACCCCATTTGTTACGGACTATTTAAATTCTCAAGTGGAAATTACATTTATAAAATCTCTTGGTCGAAAAAACGAACTGGTGGTACGAAAACTAATGGGTGAAAAATTAGTGATGTTAGAGAAGAAAGGAACACTTCATGCTCCTCGAAACACTGTGTACTTATCTTCAAGTGATTGGCTTTATTTCTTGGAAATATTACCGTGTATTGAACATGCTGTGAAAAACAGTAAAGTTTGTAGTGTTGTGCTACGTGAATATTTTGACTTGTGTACAGATACTATTCGTAATCATGTACAATTACAGTGTCTTACATGCAGAGGACTTGCCGGAATCCATACCTGTGTAGATGAACAGAGTATTATTAATGGTATGAACATTAGTTTTCCAAGTGTCTCTCTTGATAAGAACAGTGATGTGAACATTGATGGTGAACGATTAAAATTGGAAATAAAAGTATTTTGCAAACAAAAACTCATAGATTCAATTATGGCTGATTTATTTGATAGTGTATCGACACAGCCATGGTGGGGGGAAACCGAAACTCAACCTTCGGAGGGTATCAATGAAGTGAACGACTCTTCATAAAGAAGGAGAAATTGATTTGTTTTTTTTCATGTATGCTAAAGAACGTAATATTAAATGTAATAAAAATATATATAGTGGAATGTGAAATGTTTTATTTGTGTGTGTGTGTTTTGTGTTCGTTTCATACACCTCAATATGTTAGGATTTTAAAGTTTTTTATAAGAAAAAAATCCTAACATATTTTTTTTCATCGTATATTATAAGTGATACGTATAATAATAATAATAATAATAATCATAATGAAATCAAATTCTTGAAATGAATGTTAAAATAGAAATTAGTATTTGAAATTATTATTATTATACAACTTTGTCTTAAGTATGATAGGACTTTTTTTTAATTTTAAAAAAAGGAATTAAAATAATTAATATTAAAATTTTAAAAAAACAAAAGTCCTATCATAATAATAATAATAATATTGAATTCACATACTTGATTTAATTTACGAAAGAATAACTGATTAAGTATTTGAATTCATTATTATTATTATTATGTAGTTATATGATTACATCATTGAATTAAAAATCAGTTTTAGAATCTTTTTTTAAATCACTATGAAATTCTTTAATTCAATGACTTAAAAATATGTTTTATGATATGTGTATTTAATTACATAACTGATCATAAAACATATTTATTTATTAGGAAACGGAGAAAATAAGAAATAAAACATTTGTTTTCAAAGAGAAAAAATAATACAAATTGTTTATTGCTGATGAAACTATTTACACAATTAAAACGACGGTAAGTATAGTACATTTTAAAAAGAACGTTAGATTTTGTTTCCATTGTCCATGAGTTGATAACTTCACAACTGCCATATACTGTTCACTGATGATACTACTGCTGTTGATGTTGATGATGAAACGTAGATACAAGTCAATCTGAACATTGAAGATGATGTCCATACACACGATGACGATCTTTTACTCTCTGAAATGAAAAAAAATTGAAAAACAAACTTAAAATTTATTTTATCTATAATCATGAACAAATAATAATACATACAAACACATTATAATAAAGAAGAAGAAGAAATGGCTACCTGCAATAATATGAAAAGAAAAGCAATCAAAACAAACGAAGAAGAAGAATGAAGACATGATTACCTGTAAAAGTAAATACAGCAAACGACGATCATTTTTTTCTGGAGTTGATGAGAAAGTGTAATGAAATTCATTTAAGGACTTTCCTTTAGCTTTGAAGCATAGGAAAAGATATGAATAATGTCCACATAGGGATGATTTCACACTTTGAATTTGTTTATTATTAAATGTATAAGAAGTGGAATTTCTACGTAGAAATTGAATATGATGCATTACATATGGAGGAAATCCAAATGTATCGAAGTAGTGGGCACGGCCATCAGTATGAATATATACGGAAATCCAGTGTGTGCCAAGTTTGTTCGAGGGATCTGTATTTATGATGATAGCTGCAGGTAGTGGAACATGTGCTGGTAATTCATTGGCTGCATATACGCCAACGAAATGATTGTGAAATAAAGAATTTGTTTGCAAAGCATTTAATAAATCTAGTGTAGAGGACATCATGTATAAAAATGCAGACATGTACATATATGATATGATATTTAAATAACGTACCTTTAAAAATCCATGATGATGTTCCTCTGATGATCCACTTCTAAGAGAGATTGGAATTCTCCATACACAATGCAGGAGATAGGTGCTGGTAGAGGCTTCGTAAAATGAACTTCCAGACGAACACACCCATGACGTATAAGATTCCAATGCTGCACAGCGCTGGCTTCTCCATCTTGAGTAATGTCGAAAACAAAGATAGTGTATCCTTGTGGAAAGTCAAGGCGAGGAATATTGTTGCCATGATTGGAAAAGTGAATGCCTGATCCACAGAATAAGGTATGATATGAGGAAACATAGAGGTTGTTTTCGAAAATTGGTTGTAATGGTTTTGAAGGTACAGGTTTTCCATCAATGTATAGAGAGAAGAAATTGATGTCAAAATGTTTGAAATGAAATGGATTTGAAGTTATTGTTCCTGTATAGGCATCATTTTGTGTAAACGCCACAATCACTCGAGTTGGTAATACTCCCATAAATAAATTATCTATTGTTTTTGATTGAAGATCCTTTGGAATGACGAACGACTTCATTTGCACTCTTGTGAGAGGATATTTGGCTGTTGTTGATTGAAGAAGCTTGTTATGTGCTAGTTTTATTGTAGGACTAACATTAATCTTTTTAATATGTAAAGCAGCGTCTAAAATATTCACTTTAGCTTCAACAGACGCATCACTAGCGATGAGACAAAAGTTTGGCTTTGCAGGAATTAACTTGAGACGTAATTCTACTCCTTGGATTAAAAATTTATCTTGATTAAAAATATCACAATGAAGATGTCCAAGCATGTCGAATTTTGCACTTTTTTTTGTTAATTCATAACGTTGTTGAAATCCTTTATTACCACTAGATGTTGCATCCATATGTCCAGCAGTATCTTGAAACCAGAATGCACATTGAAGATGAGTATTTTTAGCAGAATCATCATAATTTAACAGTTTTTCAATGTATGATCGATATGGATGATTATGAGATGGAAATGAAATCAGTTTGTTATTTAAATACACTTCCACTTCACTGAACATAGAATTTAAAAAGTCATTAATAGGAGCCACAGCTTTATCACTTTCACCAAATGCTGATCCATCAGGCTTAACGATTTGAGCTTCGATGTAAAGAAGAGTATGTGGTAGATCTATGTATTCATCACTTGTTCCTGGGATGACAAACTCTATAGGAGCATTATCAGCTAGTGAACTGATTGGTTTGTATGTAACAACATGATTATCCAATATACTGGTTTGCGTTGGTTTTGTAGAAAAAATATCTAGTTCACTTTTTACACACTCGCAGGATTGATGATGTAAGAAAGCCATAATGGTGATGATTTAATCAAAGATATCGTGTGATAACTTCCTCTTCTTATAAGACTGATATTTCTTTGTTTTCTGTGTACGTTTCCTCTTGCCCTTCTCCTTCTTCTTCTTGCGCTTGATGATGTGTAATGGTGAAGGGTTAAAGATGGAATGATGTGTAATTCTTCTTTTCCTTCGTTGATATCCAGATCCTAGCATAGATTTCAGTTTATTTTTTGCTTTGTCTTGCAAGACGGATCTCGCTTCACCCATTCGTTGATGAAAGGATTCGTTAATAGGTTGATTGTCGATGATGACATCAGTAATAACGTTTGCTCCAGATTTTAATAATTCCTTTCCTACTGTTTTAGCTCCTTGTTTTACTAGTGGCATGACAGAACGAAATAATCCTCCAAGGAAACTTCCAATACCATGTCCAACTTGATAAGGGGAACCAACATAGACGTTACCAGTTCCAGAAAGAGCTTGTTTTTGATAATATTGTAAATATGGATTATTCATATTTGTCGATGTTGACGCACTGGTCGAAAATGTAGTTTAACGCATACAGTTCCGAAAGTGAATGCCAGTGGAGAGCCTGTACTATCTCTTATATCTATTTTGATGTGTTCAAAATGCATCTTCTCTATAGGCACATAATGTGGAGGATTAAAAATTTCTATAACACTACTTCCAAATGTATGATTCACAGGATTCATATTTATGATACGTAATAATGGTGCTACTGTATCTCCAACAAATACAGATTGAATTATATCACAATACACATACATTGTAGATGGAAGGCCTAAACGTAAATTTGGAATGCTTTGGCCTTGTTGCATATCCTTTAAATCAACGCTTGGATCAAACCCCAGCATCGCACTAACACTTGGTGATAATGCAACGTCTACATCTATGTCTTTATGAAGACGTCGTATAAAACAGGTATTACTCTCACGAGTATAAGAAATATGTAAATTTGTGAATCTGTTGTACGTATTTATTATCTTTATCAATTCTGATATGTCAGTGTAATAACGTACAGGAATAGTTATAAATTTCCATTCATCACTTTTTGCAGGTTTGTAAAAAATTTTATTATTTTCGTCATTAATATTTAATATTGAATGAGGATAATGAATTTCAACAATAGCCACTTCCCACTTTTCATGGAATTCCATTCTTTGATGAAGTTTCGTAGTGTATGATGTTAAGGTGTTGTCAGGAAAATATTCCATAGAACTATTACTGGGAAGCGTAACGTAAAAATCTCCATCAGGTTCCATTGTACTTCTCGATCTTCTTTACGGATGATGCAGGTATCCAGGAATCGAAAGAAGAAGGATATCCTTTCCAATGAAC
>NC_137458.1:159309526-159420669 GCF_964235325.1 Thermobia domestica
GGTGGTACAAATAGTACAAAATACTTAGTTTGTTACAATGGTACGAAACTAAATTCCTTCACTTTTCCCAGATGGTACAAAAGAAAATATTCCATTCAAATTTTATTTATTCTTCACCAATTTTTTCCCCGGTACAAAACTAAATTCCTTCGTTTATTTGAGTAGTGCATTTCCCTACATTTGTTTAAACAGCACACGATAGTATAAAAAAATGGCATATCTTGTTCGTACATATGCCACTCAAATTCATTTATTCTTCCCTTTGACCTCTAAAATAATAATAATAATGATTTAAAATTTAATTATCCATTTTTTCACACTCTCTTTTTATCTCTACTTAATTAAAAAAAACATCGTTTCTACTACTACAGTATTTACCCATATGGAACTGTTTCAAAATTATCTATTCGTTTTCCTTTACTAGCTGTAACCTCATAAATTCTAAGATATGGATAAAGTTAACAAATGCTTATTGGGTCAATTTCCAAGTATCGAATATTAATCTTGCTGCTCTTGGTCTAAAATGCATGCCGAAGACCGTAGAAGAAAGAATAACGAGTTTTACTGAATCGACGCCCTGTACTAGTGGGTTTCTAATTGTTGATCCTCTTGTTTAATCCGTATGTATTTGAAAATGAAAGTCACAATAATGCCACATTGATCTACTCGCAGCAGGATTAGTTAAAATGTGCCTCCTTCAAATTTGTTCCTTCGTTTATTTGTAGAGCGCAAAAAGTAGCCGGAAAATCTGAATACAAAAGATAAAATGGTCTTTCTAAAAAAAGCCAACAAATTTTCTGCTTAGTACAAAACTGAATGGGTTACACAAATTTATACCTTTGTATATTTGAGTACTACAAAATTAAATAAAATGACCCTTCTCCGTTTTCTTCTGTAGAACATTCAATTTTATTCCTTCGTTTATTTTAGTAGTACAAAACTGAATAGGTCACCCAAATTTATTCCTCCTTCGGTTTCTCTTTTTTGTTGGTACATAAGAAAATAGTCCATCCAAATTTTATTCGTCCTTCACTGCTTTTTCTTATTTTGCTTGGTACAAAACTAAATATTCCTTCATTTATTTGATTAGTACAAAATGTTAGTTCTTTCCTTTTTCTTCTTGCTACAAAATTGAATAACCACTCAAATTTAGCCCTTCGTTTTGTTTAAATAATACAACATGCACTAGAAATTCTAAGCTAGATAAAAATGGCATTTCTCCTTGGTACAAAATGGAATAGATCACTTAAATTTATCCCTTCGTTTATATGGCATATCTTTGCTTTCCTTCTTGTTACTCCATCCAAATTAATTTTTGCTTTACAGAAATTCTGCGCTAGTTAAAATTTGTTTGAGCTAGTTAAAATGGTTCTTCCTTGTTTGGTATAAAAAAAAGTAGAACACCCAAAATTGTTCTTTCGTTCATTGGCCTAGTACAAAAGGTACATAAATTCTGAGTTAGCTAAATTGGACCTTCTTCGATTTTTCTGGTTAGTACCAAAAAACAGGTCACTCAAATTTATCCCATCGTTTGTTTAAATAGTACAAAAAGGTACAGAAATTCTCAGTTAGTTAAAATGGGTCTTCTTCGCTCTTTCTGATTAGTACAATTTTGTTCTTTCGTGAAAATCCTTTGGTTGCTACAAAATTAAATAGCTCACTCATATTTATGCCTTCGTTTATTAGACTAGTTTAAAATGATATAAAATGATCATTTTTTGCTTATTCCTTTGTTTGTTGAAATAATACAAAATGGTATAAAATACTCAACTTCGGTTTCTCAAATGCATTACTTCGTTTAATTGATTTTAGAGTTGACACAAATTATAAGTCCTTTGTTTATTTGAATACTCCAAAATGGTGCAATTTCTTTTTTTTTTTTGTTGATGGTACAAAACTAAATACTTCATAATTATATAAAATAGTCCTTCTTCGCCTTTTGCTGAGCCATTTCTCATTGGTACAAAATTGAATAGGTCACTTAAATTTATTCTTTCGTATATTTAAATATTCAGCTAGTTCATTTTTTCTCGTTGGTATAAAAAGTACAACATCGCAATTATGAACTTGTTAAAATGGCTCTTCTTCGTTTCTTTCTGACTGATACAAAAATAGAACATTTCAATAGTTCAAAAGTTACATAATGGTCAATTTTCCTTTCTTTAAACAGTACATAATGAGCTAGTTAAAGTAGCTCTTCTTCTTTTTTCCAGTTGGTACAAAAGAAAATAGTCCACCTAAATTTTATTCATACTTCACTTCTTTTTTTTTAGTTGGTACAAAACTAAATACTCTATTCCTTCGTTTATTTGAATAATGGCCCTTCACTTTTTCCAGTTGGTACCTAAGGAAATAATCCAATCAAATTTTTCTGGTTCGTACAAAACTAAACACTCCATCCAAATTTGAGTATTACAAAAATGAAATGAAATTCTGAGTTAGTTTAAAAAATTGTCCTTCTTGCTACAAAATTGGAAAGCTCACTCAAGAGTACAAAATAGTATTGAACTTCTGAGCCGGTTAAATTTATCCGATTGTTTATTTAAAATACGCAATTATTTCTCGTTGGTGCAAAATTGAATAGGTCACTCAAATTCACCCATTCGTTTGTTTAAATATTAGAACATGGTCTAGAAAAAATGACATTTCTCATTGGTACAATATTCCTTCGTTTATTTAATTAGTACAAGAAGACATATAATTCTCAGCTAGTTAAAATGGCATTTCTCGTTGGTACAAAATTGAATAGACCACTCAAATTTATTCCTCCTTCACTTTTTCTGCTTTGTACAAAATTTATCCGTTGCTCCGTTTACAAGCTCTCAATGGTCATTGTTTTGGAACTTGCAGTAATTAATGAACTATTACTAAATGTGGAAACACCACCTCAATATTTGGCTCCGTTTTCGAGTTATTGGGTTTTAAGTATGTTAACCTTTGACCTCAGTGATCAGTATTTTGAAACTTGTAGTAGTTGGTAATGTGGAAACACCACTTCAATATGTGGATCCATTTTCGAGTGATTAGGTTTTAAGTATGTTGACCTTTGACCTCGATGGCCACTATTTTGGAACTTGTAGTATTTGATGACCTATTACTAAATTTGGAAACAGCACCTCAATATGTGGCTCCGTTTTCCAGATATTAGGTTTTAAGTATGATGACCTTTGACCTCGATGACCACTATTTTGGAACTTGTAGTACCTGATGACCAATTGCTAAATGTGGAAACAGCACCTCAATATGTGGATCCATTTTCGAGTGATTAGGTTTTAAGTATGTTGACCTTTGACCTCGATGGCCACTATTTTGGAACTTGTAGTACCTGATGACCTATTGCTAAATTTGGAAACAGCACCTCAATATGTGGATCCATTTTCGAGTTATTAGGTTTTAAGTATGTTGACCTTTGACCTCGATGACCACTAATTTTGGGACAAGTAGTACCTGATGACCAATTACTAAATGTGGAAACAGCACCTCAATATGTGGATCCATTTTCGAGTGATTAGGTTTTACATATGTTAACCTTTGACCTCGATGGCCACTATTTTGGAACTTGTAGTACCTGATGACCTATTGCTAAATGTGGAAAGAGCACCTCAATATGTGGATCCATTTTCGAGTTATTAAGTTTTAAGTATGTTGACCTTTGACCTCGATGACCACTAATTTTGGGACATGTAGTACCTGATGACCAATTACTAAATGTGGAAACACCACCTCAATATGTGGATCCATTTTCGAGTGATTAGGTTTTAAGTATGTTGACCTTTGACCTCGATGGCCACTATTTTGGAACTTGTAGTAGTTGATGACCAATTACTAAATGTGGCTCCGTTTTCGAGTTTTGACCTTTGACCTCGATGGTCATTATTTTAGAATTTTACTAAATGTGGAAACAGCACCTCGATATGTTGTTTTGTTTTTGAGTTTGACCTTTGTTCACGATGGTCAGTAGTTTGGGGACATGCTTGTGTCATTTCTGCTATGTTAAATTAAGGGTTGGGAACGAAATCAGTGCTACTTTAAAATAAGGGTGGAG
This sequence comes from Thermobia domestica, assembly GCF_964235325.1. NCBI lineage: Eukaryota > Metazoa > Arthropoda > Insecta > Zygentoma > Lepismatidae > Thermobia > Thermobia domestica. The sequence goes on from NC_137458.1 coordinate 159,313,572, forward strand.
AATGTGTTCATAAATTTCTGCTATGTTAAAATGTTCAAATAGGGGTTGAAAATATGCTCATAAAAGGGAACGAGTTCACCCCCTAAAAGTGTTCATAAAAGGGAACGAATCTTATGTATTATCTGCTCTCCTATGTAATTTCAATTAGGGGTGGAAAATGGTCATCAAAGAGAATGAATGAATACACCCTCTAAAATGATTATCTGTAGACCGTGGGGTGTTCGATTGTAATCTTTGCTAAATAAGGGTTGGAATGAGTTACGTATTCTTATGTCATTTCTGTTATGTTAAAATAGGGGTTGAAAAATATGCTCATAAAAGAGAACGAGTTCACCCCTAAAATGGAGGCCTGCTATGTTATGTAGTCTTCTGCTCTTATATGTGTTCGTAATCTTATGTTACCTACTATGTTAAAATAGTGCTGTGTGTTATCTGCTTTGCTGTGTGTTCATGTGTAATTTCTGCTATGTTAAAGTAGGGGTTGAAAAATATGCTCTTAAAAGAGAACGAGTACACCCTTGTTATGTTACGTATTCTTATGTATTATCTGCTCTGCTGTGTTCTTCATATTCTTATCTGTTATCTTCTCTTCTATGTGTTCGTAATTAAAATAGGAGTTGGAAACGAGTACACCCTTGTTATGTTATGTACTCTTATGTGTTATCTAATCTGCTGTGTGTTACGTACTCTTATGTGTTATCTTCTCTTCTATGTGTTCGTAATCTTATGTGTTGTTATCTCCTCTGCTGTATGTTACGTATTCTTATGTGTTATCTTCTCTTCTATGTGTTCGTAATCTTATGTGTTGTTAAAATAGGGGTTGGAAAATATGCTCATAAAAGGGAATGAATACACCCTTGTTATGTTACGTACTCTTACGTGTTATCTCCTCTGCTGTATGTTACGTAGTGTTATGTGTTATCTTCTCTTCTATGTGTTCGTAATCTTATGTGTTATCTCCTATGTTAAAATACACCCCCTAAAAGTGCTCATAAAAGGGAATAAAGTCACCCCTAAAATGGAGGTCGTAAAAGACCGTGGGCTCACGGTGTACGGTGGTCAATTTCCCAGGGGCTTGTGAGTTGATTAATGCTGTTCCAGGTCTGGCCCAGATCGATCATTTTTCTACTACTCCTACATTTCACTTTTCTTTATCTATTTCACTGTGATGTGTAAGCTGGGGAGTTAAGAAGTACCCTAACCTATAGCTTTCTATACCCTTGTACTTTCTTTTTCAAAATTGCGCAAATACCAGTTTCACAGCGATACAGAAAATAAAGTAACCGTGCTCAAGTTAAACATTAACATTTCCGTAATAAAAATCAGTATTAACATCAAAACATGAAAAATATGTACAAATACCTTGTTGTGCAAGAACTACACTGCAATGTAGACAAAAGTTTCAAGTGATCCCTTGTACAGGATTATGTTTATTTTATTTTGAGCGTCTTCGCTTGGCTTGCCTTTTGTAGGTTACATCTGGAGCATCCCTTGCAATAGTCCAACAGTAGTCGGCCAATATGTTAGAACTCCACTTTCCCTCATATCTCTTCTCCATGGCTGCAATATCTTGATGGAAACGCTCACCATGTTTGTCACTTACTGCTCCATAATCTTCGGGAAAGAAGTCTAGATGTGAATGAAGAAAGTGGAGTTTCAGAGATATATTGCAACCGAGATTTTCGTAGCACAATAACAACTTTGCTACCAGTTGTTTGTAATTTGTTGCTCGGTGTCTTCCCAAGAACTGTGAACAAACACTCTTCAAGCTTTCTCACGCAGTTTTCTCCTCACCTTGGAGAATTTCGTCGAACTTGTGATCTTTGAATAGTTGCCTAATCTGTGGCCCTATGAAGACACCCTCTTTAACTTTGGCATCACTTAATCGAGGGAATTGTCCTCTTAGGTACTTATAGGCCTCATCCTCTTGATTCTTGCTCTTAACAAAACTTTTCATAAGACCTAATGTAATATGTAGAGGGGGAAGGAAAATTCGGTTACGATCTACCAGTGGTTCATGCTGCACATTTTTCACTCTAGGCTGAAGAGTTTCTCTGGTACTCCAATCACTTTTGCGGTAATGAAATCCACGATCTCTACTGTCCCATTCACATATAAAGCAACAATAATTTGTATACCCTAACTGCATACCTAGCAACAGTGCTATTACTTTAAGTTCACCAAAAATGAGCCACTGAAAATCGTAATATTTAATGGCTTGAAGTAAACGTTTCAAGTTTTCATAAGATTCCTTCATATAAACTGCGTAACCTACAGGAATTGAAGGAAGTTCATTTCCAATATGTAAAAGCACTGCCTTTAAACTCACCTTGGACGAATCTATAAAGAGCCTCCACTCCGTAGGTTCGTAATTAATTTTAAGTGCCCTCATGAGACCATTTACATCTGTACATGCCACAAGTGTGTCTTCCATAGTAAAAAATGAAGTGAACATATTGTGATACACTGAAATATTTACTTTTTCCTGCAATAAATTCAATTGCTTTAAGCGTGACGCTAAAATTTCGGCTTTGCTTTTCGAGAGGTCCAAGTCCCTGATTAGATCACTTAGTTCCTCTTGAGTAAGTCTATGTGGTTCACATGGAGGTTCTTCTACAACAAACGTAGGGTCCTTCGAAGTACTTGGTTCAGGAGCTTCAACTTCTTGATCATCATCAGAAAAAAGATCGTATTCTTTAGGTGGGTCAGGAACAGGTAGTCCTTCTCCACTTCTCCATGTGGAACAGGGCCCATTGCAGAAGGAATGCTAGGATAGATCAAGGCCCGCTTCTTCTTCGTGGAAATTCCCTTCTTGACGGAAGGAACCATACAAAAGGAGTCTCTGGTGTGCTCCCTCCAAATCATGGGCACTGCAAAAGGCATTGAGCGCCCCTTCCCATTAATCCAATTTCTTACATTGCTGGCACAAGTGTTACACACAATGTGGGGTGCCCAAGATTTATCTTGGTCTCCAATTTTACAACCAAAGTAATATTGATAGGCTTTTCTTATTAGTGGTGTTATAGTCTGCTTTTGTGAGAAAAATGTCACTTCCCCACACACGTAGCAGAAGCTATCCACACTGTTTACACAATTTCGCGGCATTTTTGTTTATTGAAATCCTCAAAATGTCACTTGAAATAGTTCTGACAACTATTTAAAAATATACATTCGAAATACCAGTATTTTTGCGTACTTGTAGTTGTATTTTTATGTCCTGCACTACACAAACGTCACACCCAAAACGCTGATAACTGCACTAAACCTGTCTTTTCTAACAATAGCAGAACACTACTGAGATAAGGAACACAATGAAACCAAGCGTTCATATAGTTTCTCCAGTGTTGCCAGATCAGTGTAACATTTTACCCCAAACGAAGCGAATATATTTATTTTTAAAGCGTTATTATTAGACATGCCTGTAAAACGAAAAGTAGAGCTAATATTCGAAAATAACTTTCAAATTCGTGATCAGCACCACAAAATCAATAAGAATTAGCTGATTTTGTTCAATTTACATTTTCGTTGTTGAACAGTGTTATTAGTTGTAGTAGTTGATTTGATTTTAAAGTATCATTCAGCAGCGAAGCTATGTGAGACATCGACTTACAGCTTAACGTGGGATCCGAAGCACATGAGCTCCAGCCGAGAACCAAACTCCGTTTTTTATTAAAAAAAAAGTATCCGACCTTAGTCAGTTATTACCTGTTGGGGTTGGAAAAAAACCTATTATTATACTGGTATTGGGAAGCAGTAATGAAACTGGTTAAGAATTTCGTGACCTGGAAGCAGTCAGACTCGTGTCCCGGGTATGACCGGAACAGACCTGGAGACGGTGACACGTTATCATATACACGGAGAATTTGTATGATATTGTTAGTAAAAGGTATATGCTTTCTACTGGTCTAGGGACTAGCACGTACGTTTTTGGTTCTTGTAGTCTCGTGTTCGATTCCCGTTAAGGGTCCATTAAAATGTTACTTTAACTAGAATATGTTTTCATTAATCGTTAAGGGTCCGTCTTCTTTTGCCTAAAGAACTGAAACCTTGAGAAAAGTACATGGGAACAAATGTTAAAGACTATACATGAAAAATTCTGCTGTAGTGTTTTGTAAGCTATTGACAAAATAATAGAAAGACAGAAAAGAAAATCTCTTGAGAACTGAAACTGAACAATGTTTTAGCATTCTGCTACTAGCGTGACATTATATTCAATGCCATATAAATCTTACACACAAAATCTTTATTTACATATAAAATCCGTATTTAAAACGAGTGTGCACGTGTCCGACTGTGCTTAGAAATTTCGGTATTAAGTGGAGAAGAACAGCAATTCCTATAATTTTTGATCAATATACTGTATAAGAATGATGGCATCGAGGTTGTCTTGTCATCACAGCAAAACGAACAAAGAATTACGAGACTATATATATTAGCGATTAACGCTTAAATTCTTGACAAACTTTAGCCCCATGGATAGGGTGATTAGAAACCCTAAAAGAAAGTATATGACACGTACTACCATGAGCAAAATAAATGACGCGTCTCTTTATTCTGAAGTTTTTTGAAAATATCTCCATTTTCTTTATATGTTTGAAATTTCGGAAGGTTTCCCCAGCAGGACAGGTTAATAACAAACCCGTTTTTAATATTTGTGTTAGATATTAGCTTAAAATAAATAAATTAGAAGCAAAAAACATTAAATCGACAGAAATCTCGAGAATTACCAACTCTGCTAAAGTGGGAAATTTTCAAGAACGCGAGGGAATTCTGCAGTTCAACACGAAGCAGCGACATCTATGTCACTGAGAGAAATGTGGATAAAATCTACAAACGAAACTTTTAACGAAATATTTCTAATATGTCTTATTTCGTGCATTATCTGCAAACTCCAAATATATGAATATATGCCAAGTATTAACGTAAAGATAGAGCAAAAAGTGGAAATTGTCTATGGAAAAGGACGAATTGGTAGCGCGACCGTAATGAAAAATCGTCTTTACCGTAGAACAGGGTCAGTTCACGTAAGGAAACAAATAGCTCAGTTAGTTAAAACAACTAGTCTGTATGCCGAAGGTACTGGGTTCGAATCCAGATGGAAATGACGTTGTCATTTTTATTATTATGGTTATTTTATTTATTTTTTATGTGGGAAAGAATCAAATTGTAACATATGTGTAAAATTCATGATGATACCAAAAAAAAAAAGAAAAAATGTCGTTGTCGCACTTGCATTAGCATCCCTAATTTTGTTTGCAAAAAGTTTACTAATTATTTTCCCTGTGCTCACTGCTCACTATACGTAATGCTCGCTGGCGCGTTGTTTCCCAGTAAATGTTAATCCTAATTTGGAGAATTTTATAAAGTTTCACAATATTTCTCACTAGATAGTCTTCTATCTACTTGTTTGGATATTTTGATAACAGATTTCCCTATTAAATGTTTAATTTTCCCTAGATGTTTAATTACGGAAAAGTTTTACAATGTATTTGTAAATTGAAATTGTTTTGAATTTACCACATGAGATAAGTAGCTCGAAGGAGGAAAACTCAAGTAATTGATATTCTACGTAAAAGCTACCTATTGTAGAATGATGATACTTCTTGCCATCAGCACATAATCTTTACGTTAGAGAATCAGACAGAAAAAAATTCTGGTTTTTCCTCCCTATGACCACCCATCTTAAACCTCTACATTCCATTGTTCGTCTCACAAAATTTTGGTTCTCCAAAAACATTCAAATAATAATAATAATAATAATAATAATAATAATAATAATAATAATAATAATAATAATAATAATAATAATAATAATAATAATAATAATAATAATAATAATAATAATCTATATATATAAAAGAGAACGTACAAAATTTTGTCCGCTCATCACGCTAATACGGCTGAACCAATTTCTTTCATTTTTGGGGGGTTATTAGGATTTGGACCCTAGATGGTTTTTATCATATCACTTTAATTTTTAATTACCAGTGTCTTGAGATAATTGACCATTCAAGTGTCCATAACGTACAAATCCTTTGTTATTAGTTCATCATAGGTAAAAATAAACGTATTTATATGCAACCCGCATGACCGTGTCACTCGGCGGGTTAACATAAATGACAGGCGATATACAGCGGAAAATAGCTTGAATCTTCTGTTTAAAATTTTTTAATTGATTTGCTTATTTTTACAGACACTTTTACAATATGCCAGCACCGGGATGACCGCAGCGAAGCGGGGCGGGTTAACATAAATGACAGGCGATATAATGTTAAGATTTACTGCAATCTTCTATGGTTTTTATCATATCACTTGAAAGCGAAAAAGTAAAAATTATCTAAGTAACAAAGTTTATTGCGTTCCGGGGTGACCGCAGCGAAGCGGGGTGAACGCTGCTAGTAATAATAATAATAATAATCCTGAATATGCCATCCTTACATAATGTAAGGATATCTTAGTTTCTTAGTTTAAATATTAGAGTTCTTAGTCTAAAGTGCTTTCTTTAGTAATTATTTGAACAACCATGCAGGAGGGGGTACGGCGTTTTATTTTGCCCCTCTCATTTCAGTACCCTTCCAACAGAAAGTAATTTCTCATAAGCAGGGTAGACAAAATGAATAAGAAATATATTTACAGCATCCTCTCCCCTTTCATGATTGGAATATCACGTAGCATTTTTGTATTCTACCAAAGATGGCCCTGTGCGGTTAGGGGTAGGTAACTAAAGAGATACTTAATATATAGCGCCCCTTGATTCTAATATTACCGCTTCTTTATTTGTACGAGGGAGCCCCAAGAGGGTGATAAAAAGAATAGGAAAAATGTCTATTGAATCCAGTGGCGGATCCAGCATAAACTTCTGGGGGGTAGTGAAAGATTCTTTTGATGATGTGAAGCTGTCACAAATTACCACTTAACTAAACTAAACATAATAGTGGGGTGAACTGGAACTCAGTCAGTTTAAATTGATGTAAAAGTTTAATTTTTGGCTTCATATTAAAGTTTTGGTTTCAAATGAAAATTTCAGTCCCAGTGGTCAAGGATCAAATCTCGTGGGGCTCTTCAGTGTAGGCTAATACGGGCCCCTTACGAGAAAAGGCAAAAATATTAAAATGTTTCTAACGTTCGAATTTTTCGTCTATTTTAAAGAATTGTTGGGCTTCGTATTAAAGTGTTGGTTCCAAATGGCAATTTCAGTCCGATGGAGAATGATCAAATCCTGGAGTCGGGGGGTGGGGGACTCATCAGTATAGTGTGCTACGGCTCCATTATGGGAAAAGGCAAAAATATGAAAATGCTTATAACTTTCGAATTTTTCGTCTATTTTAAAGAAATTATTGGCTTCATATTAAAGTCTTGGCTTCAAATGACAATTTCAGTCCTTGTGGACAATTATCAAAATCCGGAGGGCTCTTTGGTGTAGGGGTTTCGTCTTCTTTATGGGACAAGATTCACGTAATTGATATTGCAAAATTGTTTTGTATACATTAGTGTAAACTTGCACCATTTGGTTAATTTTACCTCTTATATTTTGCAGATTTCAAATTCCAAGCATAGTTACTCCTCAAAGCTTAAAGACACTTACTAGTTTCATTAAAAGGAAATGTCTTTTATGAAAAGTTGTCATGGAGTAGACGAACGAACAGGCACCCAAACATTGGTTGAGTCGGACGGTTGAAAGTCGATAAGCTCACTTCAATTATTATTATTATTATTATTATTATTATTATTATTATTATATCAATAATAATAATAATAATAATTATTATTATTATTATTATACTAATACTACTACTACTAATACTAATAATAATAGAGCATTCATGGGGTCCGTGGCTCGACTCTACTTCGCGCCAAGTGAAATTTGAGGTAGACAAATACCATGTGCATGGGTATGGGTTTTCTTGGAATTTTCCATTTTCCTCCCACTTTCTTCATTTCATCATTTCATTCATCATCATTCTCCCTTAGCGTAGGTGCATAATCGTGCAACGTTAAATTAGATATTCCATTTAATTTTAATTTCAATAATAATAATAAACAATTAATTCAACTGAAAGAACTGTAATTTATGTTGACGGCAATTACCATAAATATGCAACCATTATAAAAACAATGCTTTGTGTAGAAAGATAATCCTTCCAAAGTGTTAACGAATGCGCACGAGATAAGACATGTCTCGAGAAAGAGACGAGACGCGCTTTGTGACATCCAAAAGAAGACGTAACAAATGTTTTGGACACGAGATAGCTTTTAAAATGTCTCGTCTTATCTGGAATGTCTCGAAAACAAAAGTCTAAGTTTTAAAATTATTTTTAAAGATCTGTTCTCTCAAAAGTAGCTCTCTGCCTTAAAATTAATAACGGCATTTGTGATTTTTAAAAAAAATAAACAATGTCTAAAGTTAATAGTTAACTTTTCGAAAAGAAGCTTCATTAAGGGTGAACCTGAAAGATGTCCACAAACTTCGGGAGATGATTCGTGACATCAAAAGGAGACAAATAGCCCTCTTGCAGTTTTCGAGTTCAGCTTCGTTGTCGAGATACAGGGTTGCCAACTGGTCGTGTTTGAGAAACTCACTGGAAATAAATTCAACTCCAAGAACAAGCTACTACAGGTCAATTGACTTATACCATGCTGCAAGGTTAAATATTTGTTTATGAAGTGTGTACAAAATTTTGCCAGTGTCCTTTCTGAGAACATCGTCGAGAAAAAGTCACCTCCAAGAATAAACTACCCCTCATAAATTTTTCTAAGAGAAATATCTGATACTGCAATATAGGGTTGTTAATTAAATATTGATTAATGAAAAGTAAACAAAATTGTTAAAACCATTTTGGAGAAAATAGCTTTTTTCGATTTTCGGCTGTTAGTAAACCACACTTATTTTAGGTGGTAGGAAAAAATGGGAAAATCTCCTGTAGGAATACTGTGTAAACCCTAAGTTTAAAATTTGGTGTAGATAAGTTGAACGGTATGGCCTCTAGACGAGTGCACAGAAAAGTGTACCGAACGGACGGACCGGAAGGACGGGTATCGAAAAATCACATTTCCGGTATGTAGATGCCACGAAGTATGTAAATCCGTTGAAATCTGAATTTGATATACTATTTTCACAATCACCATATTTTCTTCTCTCTTTTGTCGCTCGAAAAAGAAAAGCCTGAGTTTACCACAAAAAGCTAGGGTGTTTACCAAAAAATATTCAATTACAGGGCCACCGCACTAAACATTTTCAATTCAATTTCTTAACTGTGTTAGGCCGCAGTTGTTACTGAAGTGTGTATTTGGATAATACGAAAAAAAATATCGTATTATTCAAATACATCGAATGTCAGATTATCGAATAAAAAACTTCGATTGAAGAAAATCCACACTACAAAACTAACTCACATTTTGAGCACATTTTCATTAGACATATAATAGAGCAATTAATGCAATAATTGTTTATGAAATATGAAAAAATCAAATGTCATTTTCGAGAAAGTCATTCAAAAAGAACACGTCAGAAGTAACCTACCTCTTGTGAATTGTTTCGAACAATGAGTTGAGATATACTTTCGCTTATTAATGAAATATTTATTTGCGAAATTTGAACAAAATCGCCTGTCGTTCGAGAAAATTGTTGGGAAAAACCTTGACCCCCAAAATAATCTATCCGTCGTAATTGTTTTTCATAGAAATGACTTATACTAAAATATAGGGTTATTAATGAAATATTTATTTATGAATTATCAATAAAATTGTCCACGTAAGTTTTGAGAAAATCGTGAGGGAAAAATAACTCCCCGAATAAACTGTCTCTTGAGGATTCTTTCAGGGCAAGCGAGTTATTCCATATTATTGGGTTTTAATGAAATGTTTATTTCTGAGTACGAACAAAATTGCTTGATTCATTTTAGAGAAAACCGTGGAGGAAAAACACCTCCTAGAGTAAACTACCCCTCGTATATTTTTTTCAGGACAAACGAGTTTTGCCATATTGTTCGGTTATTAACGAAATATGTATTTTTGAAATACGAATAAACTCTTTTGAGTCATTTTTGAGAAAATCACCGAGAAAACACACTCCACCAAGAATAAACTACCCCTCGCATTTTTTTAAGGACAAACGAGTTATTTATGCCATATTGTTAAGTTATTAATGAAATATTTATTTATGAAATATGAACGAAAACACTTGAGTCCATTTTGAGAAAATCACTGAGAAAAGACTCACCCCTAAGTATAAACTACCCCTTGTAGATTTTTCTCAGATAAATGCCTTATACCACAAAATAGGGTTGCTAATTAAATATTGATTTATAAAAAAGAAAGAAATTAAGATCGTTAGAGCCAGTTATTAGAAAATATATTTTTCTATTTTCATCGTACAGGAAACTACCCTTGCTTTGGGAGTAGGAGGGAAATAAAAGAAATTATAGGAAATACTATGAAAATCTTAAACTAAAATTTGGTGCAGATAAGTTGAACGGTTGGCCTCTAGGCGAGTGCACAGAAAAGTGTAGCGAACGGAGGGACGAACAGATGGACATGCATCAAAAAATAACATTTTCGGTATTAGGGGCTATAATACGTGTAAATTCGTTGAAATCTCAAATTTGATTTTTTTCGATCACCATACTTTCTTCTTTCATTTGTCACTTCAAAGTAAAAGGAACTCAGAACTACAGATAAGAGACACCTACTTTTACACATAGACATTTAATGATTTAAAACTGTTTTAGTTTGTCATTTCACTTCCAATTGAAAGGTTTTACCATGACTAACGGCATACCAATGACGAGACGGAAGTTTTGAGGAAGTAAATGCATTCAGAAGTCTAGACTACATTACGCCTATCAGCCTGTTTTTACTTCTGCAATTGTTGACAGTTGTAATTTCGTCCAAACGCTACATGAAATAATTCTTGGTTGACGTCATTGTGTTACTATTTTAGTATTGTTCTCTTCAGACTTGGTTGAAGTTTTGTCTTAACGGTTATACATTTTTCTTTCTTATTTCATCGTTACACATAAGAATAAAATGTTCTGGTGAGTGGATAAATTCGAACCTACGAACATTGAGTTTTCATTCTTCCAACACATTACCAATGGACCAAGCTTTGTCTTCACGTAAACGCACGGTTACAGGGTTTATTACGATTTAAATAAAATGGCTGGCTGTTAGAGTTTCCTGCCCAAATATTTCGATAAAAAATTTTCATTGCTTCGTAGATACGTAGAGCAATGTTTAGATACACATTTTAGGATAGTGCATTTTAGTGTATATAATAAATTCATGCCAGATAAAAGCTAGATAAGTTTTGATAAAATGCTTCATATGTAGTTCTCAATAATAGGCTTGCTGTTCGGGGTGAAGTTTCCAGGTTCAGCATTGACTAGCAGTTTTTGCTATTAATATCCCTTCTAACAATATTGGCAGTGGACAAAAGTTAGCCCGTGTTGAAGCTTTTTGCTCATAATTTAATTATTTTACTTTATTATTTAACGAATACATTGAAAATTGTCAGCAGGCACGTATACAGTAATTTATTTTGGAAGGGGCCCGACTTCAATATTAGGATAAATTATAATAAAATTTTAAAAGATAATCCCAAAAATTAGGCTAAATTTACAGAAAAGTTGGGATTTCAGAGGGGGTCCAGACCCCCTGTACCCACCCCTAAATGCGTCCTTGTTTGTCAGTAACGTTTCCTCATTTTGAAACCCTCAAAAACTTCGGATATATAAAGGGAAAAGAGTTATTTTCGATAAAATATCACTTCAAGGAGACGCGACAGTTTTATTGCACATGGTGGTATCCAACGTTCACAAGGGCAAGAATTCCTTCCCTTTTATTCTTTTGCTATTGTGCTCTATCGAAAGGTTAGGTTTGTAAAATATTACTCTTACAAACAAGCGTGATTGGCAGATAGGAATACTGAACAGAACTCCACAGAAATGCATGCTGAACTTACGTTTATAGCTACTCTTTGGTGATTTGGCCTCAAGGTCAATCGAGTGGTAATTCAGTTCCGTCTCTGGTCTTGAGCCATGTTCGTATTACTTCGAACAGTTTTGCTAATGAAAAGCATGCCTCCTAATATAACAGACTTCTTTCGCGTAAGAAATCGAAACTCAGTTGGTCACAGCAACTTTTGTTACCTAACCATAACGGCCTAGGGTCGTCTTCAGTAGAATAAAAAATGTTACGTGATATTCCATTCACGAAGGAGGAAAGGTTACTTTAAATATATTTCTTATTCATTTTGTCTACTCTGCTTGTCAGAAATTTTATACTTTCTGTTGGGACGGTGCTGAAAAGAGAGGGGGGTAAATAAAACTTCGTGCCCCCTCATACATTTTAAATTTTGTTACATGGTTGCTCAAATTATTACTAAAGAAAGCACTTTAAACCAAGATATCTAAAGTTACATTATGTAAGGGTGGCATATTCAGGAATAATAATAATAATAATAATAATAATAATAATAATAATAATAATAATAATAATAATAAATGTCTTTGGAGAGCCGAAATTATGTGACACGAATCATTACATGTAGAGCTTTAAGATGAGTGGTCATAGGAGACAAAAAAACAGGATTTTTCTCTGTCTGACCAACGTAAAGATTATGTGCTGAAGTTAAGAAGCGTAATAATTCTACAATAGGTTGCGTTTACGTAGAATATCAGTTACTTCAGTTCTCCTCCTTCGGGCTACTTACCGCATGTGGTAAATTCAAAACAATTTCAATTTAAGACAAATACATGTAAAACTTTTCTGTAATTAAATATATATAGGGAAAATTAAACATTTAATAGGGAAATCTGTTATCAAAGTGTCCAAAAAAGTAGATAGAAGACTATTAAGCGAGAAACATTGTGAAACTATAAAATTCTCCAAATTAGAATTAACATTTACTGGAAAACATTCGTTATGCACCAGTGAGCATGTAGTGAGTAGTAAGCACAGGGGAAATTATTACGAAACTGTTTGCAAACAAAAATTAGCAAGTGCGAGAACGGCATTTTTTTTGTATCGTCATGAATTTTACACATATGTTACAATTTGATTCTTTCCCACATAAAAAATAAATAAAATAACCACAGTAAAAGAAATTACAACGGCACTTCCATGGGGTTCGAACCCAATAACTTCGGCATACAGACTAGTTGCTTTAACTAACTGAGCTATTTGTTTTCTTACGTGAACTGAACCTGTTCTAGGGTAAACACGATTTTTCATTACGATTGTGCTAAGAATTCGTCTTTTTCCATAGGTAATTTCCACTATTTGCTCTATCTATACGTTAATACTTAGCATACATTCATATATTTGGAGTTCGCTGATAATGCATGTAATAAGACACATTAGAAATGTTTCGTTAAAAGTTTCGTTTGTAGATCTAATCCACGTCTCTCTCAATGACATAGATGTCGCTGCTTCGTGTTGAACTGCAGAATTCCCTCGCGTTCATGAAAATTTCCCACTTTAGCCGAGTTGGTAATTCTCGAGATTTCTGTCGATTTAATGTTTTTTGCTTCTAATTTATTTATTTTAAGCTAATATCTAATACAAATATTAAAAACGGGTTTGTTATTAACCTGTCCTGCTGGGGAAACCTTCCGAAATTTCGAACATATAAAGAAAATGGAGATATTTTCAAAAAACTTCAGAATAAAGAGACGCGTCATTTATTTCGCTCATGGTAGTACATGTTACATTGCATCAAAATCAAATCATTGTGGATTTTGTGTTTAACGTTCCTTTCAGAAGCGATCCTATATGAGACGGGACCTATTGATTAACGTGGAATCAGCAAAATCGAATTATTGTTGTTAAGTTATCAAAGAAATTGTTTTCTTAGTATTAGAATACTTCAATAACGAAACTTCGAAGTTTTAGGAACTTATAACTATCACTAACTTATCCTTCATCGGTTTCAACTACAACCATTGGGAATGGAGGGAAACCCTAAAGAAAGAGTATGCTACGTTTTATCGAATTCAAATCATGTTTACGTAATTTCTACCAGAGAATGATTTTGTGCATGCAAAAACCGGTTCTAGGTCAAAAACCGCGCAAACAATAACAGCGATGGACGAAAACCGCGTGTGTAAATACAGCGTGGACAAAAACAGCGCATGGACAAAATCTGGGCAAGGACAAAAACAACGCATGCAAATACCACGTGGACAAAAACAGCGCATGGACAAAAACCAGGGAATGACAAAAACAGCGCAAGGGCAAAAACAGCGCATGCAAATATCACGTGGATAAAAACAGCGCAAGCAATACCACGTGCACAAAATCAACGCATGAACAAAAACCGCGCAAGGAGAAAAATAGCGCATGCAAATACCGGCTGAGAGAAAACAGCCCATGCACAAAAACCATAGATGAACATTTTGCACTAGGCTCGCTCGCGCTCGAACTCACTTCTTTCAACTGGGCTCGCGCTTAAACGGGCTCGCGATCACTTACCTCAATTTGGGCTCACGCTTCCGACCACTTCCATCAACTGTTCTCACAATCACTCGCGCTCGCGGTCACATGTGCTCGCACTCACCTCTCTCGACTGGGCTCGTAGTCACTCGAGCTTGGACTCACACGAACGGGTCAAGATATGAATTAGGTTAAGAACCACTGCCACAAACTGTTTAAAATTTTTATAGACATCATTAGGAAAGATGAGCCAAGAACAATTACAGTAGAAGTCCCTTATGTTTGACAACCCAAATGTCTTTATGTGCTTTAGGTTGCATAATTGACAGGCACTCTTTCTAGTTAAATAGATATAAGGATAAAAACAGCGCATGGACATAAACCGCGCAACGATAGTAACAGTACAAGAACAAAAACAGCACATACAAATACCGCGCGGCAACCAGCGCATAAACAAAAACCACGCAAGGACAAAACCAGCGCATGCAAGTACGGCGTGAGCGAAAACAGCCCATGGATATTTTGCTATGGACCATAGATGAACATTTTACACTAAGCTCGGTCACGCTCGAGCTCACTCCTTTCAACTGGGCTCGCGCTCACTCGGGCTCCCGATCACTTCCAGAATCTGGGCTCGCACTCAATTCTCTCGAATTGGCTCGCTCTCACTAATCATAAGTGGGATCGCGTTCACTCGGACTTGCACTCACTTCTCTCAACTGAGCTTGCGCTCACTGAGGCTCGCGATCACTTCTCACAACTGGGCTCTCGCTCATTTGGTCTCACATTCATTTCTCTCGACTGGGCTCAAGCTCAGTCGGACTTGCGCTTACTTATTTCATTGAGGCTCGGGCTCACTCAGACTCGTACTTAATTATTCAGCCGGACACCTCGCTAGTTTGGACACCTAAGACAAAAGCAGCGCATGCATGGACCGCAATACATATCCTTTCCCAAAGCAAACATTAAGGCAATAGTTATGAGACTAATCTAGCAAAGTACACTAGTTCTTGCGCTGAATCCAAGTCTTGGCTGGATCGCGCTGACTTGCAGTATTTCAGCCTTTACTATGGACTTCATCTTACTGCTGATTCCTGCCAGTCAGGACTATATTAACAGGTAAAACTTCCCAATTACAGCACTGCGATTTTGATAATATTTAGCAGGTAAACACTACAAATAAGACAAACAAATATGTGTCTTTTAAAAAAAATTTCTGTTGAAAAACGGTTGTATGAGACAAAAGCCGCTACAAAAAATTTTGGAAGTTGATGTTCGAAAGGGAAAAAGAAGTGGGCCGAAGTGAACGAACTTGTGCACAGATACTGTAGACGTAGAATGAGGGAATATGTGTTTCGTATTTTCATGAGAAAATGGGTAGATGAGGCACGGGCCCCTATAAACATTTGATCACGAAATATCAAAAGTGCTAATAACCGTATGTCAGATGTGTAAAGGACATGAAGAATTGCAAGGAAACTTTATATAGGGACAATAAGCAAAAATAAACTAATACTTTTTTATATTCTGAGAAAAAACGGTTTTAGGGGCAAAAGTCCCCAACCAAAATTTTGAAAGTTGACGACTGAAAAGCAATAAGTTAACCAAAGTGAATGAAACTGTATACAGGTATTGTAGAAGTAAAATGAGGGACTATATGTTTTGTATTTTCCTAAAAAAAAAAAAGGTTGGGTGGGCCACAGACCTAAACCGTTGATTACAAAATATCAAAAGTGCAAATAAGTATACGTCAAAAGTTTCTAAAGGATATAGAGAATTGGAACGAAAACTTTGTGTAGGAACAATTTGCAAAACAAACGAAACGTGTTTTAATTTGTGCGCAAAAACAGGGTTGGGGCCAAGGTCCCCTCCGAAAAAAGTAAATATTAACGTAATATTGCAGGAAGGAGTGGACCGAAGCAAATGAAATTGTGTGCAGATATTATAAATGTGAAATAAGGTTTTTCGTCTTTCTCAAATGTCCCTATCCGATTTGATTCAAATTTGACACTTCAACAGCAAGGAGGAAATAATCGACACGTATTTTTGTTTATGCGGAAAACATTCTAAGGATTAAAGGCGCCTCCTGAAATACTATAAAGTACGATATACTATTTGTGCTTACTGTTGATCTGCCAAATTTGAAGAAATCGGATGGAGACACTTGTGAAACATGAAAGGCGTTATTTTATATATACAATTTTTACACACAATTTCTTTCGGTTCGGTGCAATCCTTCTGAAACCCAACTCCTCGGTCCACCGAACAGTTTTTTTTCTTTTCAGAAAATACGAAACACACATTTCCTCATCTTATTTCTACAATATCTGTGCACAATTTCATTCACTTTAGTCCACTTCTTCTTGCCTTTCGGAAGTCAAATTTCAAAATTTGGGTGCGGCTTTTGCCCCTAAAACCATTTTTCCACAGAAAATAAAAAACTCGTATTCGTTTATCTTTTGCTTATTGTCCCTACACAAAGTTTTGTTCCAATTCAACATGTCCTTTAGGCATTTCTGACATACTGTTATTAGCATTTTTGATATTTCGTGATCAAAGGTTTGGAGGGGTCCATACCCACACTCAACCGTTTCTTCCAGGAAATTAGGAAACACGTATTCCCTCAATTTATGTCTACAATATCTGTGCACAATTGCGTTCACATCGGTTAACTTGTTTTCGCCTTTCGGGCGTCAGTTTCCGAAACATTTGGTGGGACTTTTGCCCCCTAAAACAATTTTTCCGCAGAAAATAAAAAACTCGTATTCGTTTATCTTTTGCTTATTGTCCCTACACAAAGTTTTGTTCCAATTCAACATGTCCTTTAGGCATTTCTGACATACTGTTATTAGCATTTTTGATATTTCGTGATCAAAGGTTTGGAGGGGTCCATGCCCCACTCAACGTTTTCTTCCAGGAAAGTAGGAAACACGTATTCCCTCAATTTACGTCTACAATATCTGTGCACAATTGCGTTCACATCGGTTAACTTGTTTTCGCCTTTCGGGCGTCAGTTTCCGAAACATTTGGTGGGACTTTTGCCCCCCTAAAACCGTTTTTCCGTAGAAAATAAAAAAATACGTATTCGTTTATTTCATGTGTAGTATCTACCTGCCAAATTTTATCAAAATAGGAGTGGTACACTTGGGAAGTGTTATTTGTAAGTCACGCGTTACGCAAAGTGAGATAAATAGAGCATCCAAGATGTCAATGCGAAGAAATAGGCAGACTAGAACGTTACATATTATGGTTTCCATTACTGGAAGAACGGGTAGAAAGAAGAGATCAAATAAAAGGGAAAGAATTAAACGAAATTATAGCTGATGAGGAAGATTATAGGATATTAAGCAAAACAAGAAATAGCTAATCAGAAGTAATAATAGGATAATATATTAGGACAATTGATTAAAATCGTAAACAAAACGGAGAAACATCGAAATAGGAATGATGTTTATAATAGTGTAGCTGAATGAATGGAAGAGTGGCTGTGAATCTTTCTGGGCCCTAGGACTCCTCCAGGAACATCGGCATTCCACGTGTCCCAGAAAGAAACTGTATGCTTGCACTCGGTATATCACCGGGTAAAACCTGATAAGAACTCTGGATATATCGAGAGACAGTGTGTATGTGTGTGTGTGTAGGGAATGGTGTCAGAAAGTGTGTTTTATGTAAATAGTAAATTTATAAACACCTTTAATGAAAAAAATGTGTCGGAACGGAAACACAGTTCAGTATCCGCATTGCCGTATTCAAATGACATGCGAATCGCACAAGGAATATACATGAACGTGTCTTCTGGACATCCAAATGAAACCTAGTCCTTTCGATAAACATAAAAAATATATGCTCATGCACTAAAAATTAGGTGCCATGGACAATGGAATAAGTCGCTGGAGCCCATTAATCCTGTTAGCATAAGAAAATGTAAACTCGCAGTGAAAAAGATATTGCATCAATACTGTTCATTGGAAAGTCATGCTTTATAGTTCATTCTCTTCAACACGAAACAAGTTCTCTAGAGGTTCTATGTATTGGCGCCCATAACGTATTTAAAAACGGGAAATTGAGAAAAATTCCCTCCAAAAATACCTATCAAATTTGCCCCCTCTGGAGTGGCCCCAGATAAAAGCATATAATCCAAATGTATCTTGAAAAATACTACAGGACTTAAAAATGACTGTACCAAGTTTCGTTTTGATAGACCGAATAGATATGAAGGGAAAGGTTGTACACCAATACGCTATGTATATACAAAACCCAACAGAGGACTTAACCTATAAAGTGAACACAATATAAAAACTATAAACGCAATATTATTTATTGAGATATCAAGAATTGTACAGTCACGAACATTATCAATAAATGGAGGCTGAAGCCATTATTTCTTATGGCTCCAACCACCATTTATTAATGTTCGTGACTGTACAACGTTTGCTATGGGAAAGGATGTGCATTGGGGGCCATGCATGCGCTGTTTTTGTCATAGGTGTCCAAACTCATAAGTTCGAGCTCGCGAGCCCACTCGTGCTCAGCTGCGCTAGTACTCAATAATTGAGCGCGAGCCCGATCCTCAATTATATAGGTGAGCGCGAGTCCGAGTGTGAATGAGGCCAGTCAAGAAAAGTAA
Source organism: Thermobia domestica (assembly GCF_964235325.1). Taxonomy (NCBI): domain Eukaryota; kingdom Metazoa; phylum Arthropoda; class Insecta; order Zygentoma; family Lepismatidae; genus Thermobia; species Thermobia domestica. The sequence continues at coordinate 159,332,629 of NC_137458.1, forward strand.
GTGCGAGTGTGAGCCCAGTTTGGGGAAGTGATTGCGAGAACGAGTGAGCGCGAGTCCAGTTGAGAGAAGTGATCACTGGCGCGAGTTCAGTCGAGAGAAGTGAAAACGAGTTTCAGTGAACTCGAGCCCACTTAGAAATAGTGAACGCAAGCCAATTCAAGGGAATTGAGTGCGAGCCTGTGTGATCGCATGCCCAGTTTGGGGAAATGATCGCGAGTCTAGTTGAGAGAAGAGATCGTGACCTCGAGCCCGGTTGAGAGAAGTGAGCGCGAGCCGAAGGGTGTGCGAGCTCAGGTGAGAGAAGTGAGCGTGAGTCCGATGAATGCGAGCCCACTCAGGATTAGTGAGCGCAAGCCCAAGTGAGCGTGAGTCCAAGTAAACGCGAGCTCACTTAAGATTAGTGAGCGCGAGCCCACTCGAGAGAATTGATTGCGAGCCCGTATGAAAACGTGTCCAGTTTAGGGAAGTGATCGCGAGCTCGAGCCCGGTTGAGGAAAGTGTGTGCAAGCTCGAGTGAGTGCGAGCCCAATTGAGGTAAGTGATCGCGAGCCCAGTTGAAAAAAAAAAGTGCTCGAGAGCAAGTGAGTCTAGTGCAAAATGTTCATATATGATTTTTGTATTTGCATGCGCTATTTGCATGCGCTATTTTTGTCCTTGCTCGGTTTTTGTCCATGCGCTGTTTTTGTCCTTGCGCGGTTTTTGTCCGTGCGCTGTTTTGTCCTTGCGCAATTTTTGTCCATGCGCTATTTTTTACCCTTATACCGATTTAACTAGGAAAAGTGAGTGTCAATTATCCAACATGAAACACCGTAAAGATATTTGGGTTGTCAAATTTAAGCTGACTTCTGCTGTAATTGTTCCTGACTCATCTTTTTCTAAGGATGTCTATAAAATTGTAAAGTCTGTGGAAGTTGACTTGTAAGACAGTAAGAGTAAAACAGAGTGAGACTTGTATAGATCATATTTTTTAAAACACCAAAGTCCACTGAATGTCACATCAGCTGTGCTGCAAACAAGTATAACTGACCACTTTCTCACTAGTATAAATGGTCTCATTACAATGCAAAAGAGGGAAAAAATATCATATGAAACAAAAATTATAGATGATACTTTATTAAATGAAGAATTGAAAAATGTAACTGGAATCAGGTAGTACAGAGTAATTGTGTTAATAGGGCCACTTCGAATTTCATCCAAATGATGAAAAATTGTATAAGTAATTCACGTACTAACAATAAAAAAGTAAGTTGTAAATATTTCAAAATAAAACCATGGATAACAAAAAGATTACTCAACTCTATAAGAAAAAGAGATAGATTAAGTCGTTAAGTAATAAAAAAACCAAAATGATTTAGAATTTAAGGAATATTACAAAAGGTATAGAAATAAACTTACACAATTAATAAAATAAGTTAAGAATGACTACTATAGAAAACAAATTATATTATATAATAACAATGATAGTAAATTATTTAAATTAATAACAGATATAGATAAAATGACAAAACTATGTAGAATTAAATGAACTAAACACTAAAAATGGTTCAGTAACGTTTGAACATAATCCAATGTTAATAGTAGAAAGTTTTAATGAGCATTTTTCCAGTGTTGGCAATAAAATAGTTAACAAAGAGATTGATGATGACATAAATTTTAATTTTAATTCCCAAACTAAAGTACTAAACTTTATATTTTTCACTCCAATCACTGAACAGGAAATTGAACGCTTCATAAATGAATTATCACCAAAAACAACATCTGGTATAGATGGATTACCAGCAAGTGTATTGAAACATACGAAATCAAATATATTAAAACCTTTACAGTATATCTTAAAGCTAAGTTTAAAAATAGGTGTATTTCCTGATGATTTTAAGACTGCTGTAATAAAACCTATATATAAGAAAGGCTCAAGGCTGATCCTAATAATTATAAACTTATATCAATCCTCAATAACGGTGCTAAAATGTTAGAACAATGTATAAAGAGAATATTAGTTAATTTTTTTGAACAAAATAAATTCTTTTCTTCAAATTAATAAGGGTTTCAAAAAGGTAAAAGTACATCAGTTTCAGTGTACAATTTAACAGAAATTGTTTGTAAAATGTTGATAAAGCTGCAAAAGTAATTACAGTTTTCCTGGTCCTGGCTAAAGTATTCGACACAATATCACACAAAATTCTCTTAAATAAACTAGAAAGATGTGGAATAAGGGGTATATCGTTATCCTGGTTTAGCACTTATTTGAAAGACAGAAAACAGGCCGTCCAAATAGGTAATTTTCAAAACAATTATTCATATGTAAAACAAGGAGTCCCACAATGAACTGTATTAGGTCCAATATTATTTTTAATTTATATAAATGATTTGTGTAATTTAAAAATGGACAGGTATATACAATCATTTGCTGATGACACATCTCTTATATTTACTGATAAAACATGGACAGATGTATTCAAGAAAACTGAAACAGAAATGAAAAAAGTGAAGCAATGGCTTTATAATCATCAGTTAGTATTACTTAGGTAAATGCTGAAGAAAACAGATATACCCGTGTATGACTGGTTTTCGCCAACTTTAACAGGACAGCCGGAAAACATATCACTAAAATTGCATTATTGTCAAAATACTGAGAAATGTAACTGTAGTCCTCTTATTAGTGAAACTAAAGTAAAACACTTAGGTATATTTATTGATAAGAATCTAAAACGGTCTTATCACATTACGCATATTGCCACAATATTAAGAAAATTATTATATAAATTTGTTCAATTACGAAACATTGTAAGCATAAAATATTACGTACTGTATATTATGCTCTTATAAATAGTATATTGGCGTACTGCTTACCCTACTCATTTAAAACCTTTGATTGTTCAGCAAAATAATATTGTAAGAATATGTTTAAACAAGAATTTTAGGAATGATAAAAAAATTAATTAAAAGATTGCGATCATGGTCGAGAATTTTACGAATGATCAAAAAAATGCATCAAAGGATTGCAATCTTGGCCAAGAGTTAAGGGTCACAAAAGTTTGGAGCGGCTCCTAAATCGAGTTTTCGTATTTTTTTTACGCAATACGCACATCATACTGAGTTAGCTGATAGTTTGGGTTTGGCTACACTATATGTAGTTCTCCACTTATAATTCGTACAAGAAAATGTTTGATTCAATGAAATATATATAATTTTTTGGATAAGGGGCCACAAAATTTTTGAATGACCCCTAAATCAAGTTTTCTACTTTTTACGGAATAAGCCCATCATACTGAGTAAATAGTCAAGTTTGGTTTGGCTACACTATATGTAGTTCTCAAAATATGGGACGTACAAGAAAACGTTTGATTCAATAAAATATAATTAACTGTTTGTATCAGGGGCCACAAAATTTTTCAATGGCCCCAAAATCAAGTTTTCACATCTTTTGCAAAATAAGCAATCATAGTGAGTAAATTGTTAGTTTTGATTTGGCTTCACTAGATGTAGTTCTTTACATATAAGGCGTACAAGAAAATGTTTGATTCAATGAAATATATTGAATTCTTTGTATCAGGGGCTACAAAATTTTTGAACGGCTCCTAAATCAAGTTTTCGTATTTTTCGGAATAAGCACATCATACTGAGTAAATTGTCAAGTTTGGTTTGGCTACACTATATGTAGTTCTCCACATATAAGGCGTACAAGAAAAGTTTGATTCAGTTAAATATATTGAATTTTTTTTTATCAGCACCACAAAATTTTTGAACGGCCCGTAAGTCTAATTCCATATTTTTTTACGGAATAAGGACATCATACTGAGTAAATTGTTCGTTTTGGTTTGGCTACACTATATGTAGTTCTCAAAATATGGGCGTACAAGAAAATGTTTGATTTAATGAAATATATTGATTTTTTTGGATCAGGAGCCACAAAATTTTTGAACGGTCCCTAAATCAAGTTTTCATATTTTTTGTGGAATATGCTCGTCATACTGAGCAAACTGTTAGTTTTGGTTTGGCTACACATCTAGTTCCACACATATAAGGCGTACAAGAAAATGTTTGATTCAATGAAATATATTGAATTTTTTTTATCAGGTGCCACAAAATTTTTGAACGGCTCTTAAATCGAGTTTTCATTTTTTTTACGGAATAAGCACATCATACTATATAAATTGTTAGTAGTTCTCAAAATATGGGGCGTAGAAGAAAATGTTTGATTCTATGAAATATCTTTAATTTTTTATATCAGGGGCCACAAAATTTTTCAACGGCTACTAAATCTAGTTTTCTTATCTTTTTACGGAATAAGCACATCATACTGAGTTAAATGATAGTTTTGGCTTGTCTACATTACATATATTTCTCGAGATCTAAGGACTAAAAGAAGATTTTTGCCTGAAATATATTGGAACTTTTGATCCATAAAGGGACTTGAAAGTAGACTAGATATACTCTATGACAAATTTTTAGTGTTAACACTTTCAAAATGATATTTGCAGAAGATATTAATATATGTTTAAAAGGATAGTAACAAATGGGACGTAATAAAACCTGTATATAACCAGAAATGTGACAAACAAAAATTTTGAAATTAAAGCAACGAGTAAATCTATAACTCAAAATCAAACATTATAAAGATCCGAAGATCTTTAACGAACTCCCACTCCGGATAAAAGAGGGACGTGATCTCAAAGCATATAAAAGATTAATATTACAGTGGTTAAAAGAATCAAAAAGTATTTAAAAAATTATTGTTAGCTAAAACTAAGAATATAAACCTCGTATGATACAGTAAGAAAATAAATAAATAAAACATGAGAATCAGGCTCACACACAAGCATTTGCTTATGTTAGAAATTTTCTATCTTTTCTTTATTCTTCACATAAGAAATACAAAAATTTCGCAATATAGAAATAAGTGTATTGAATTAATCTGCCCGACACCGGAACTTAGACATGACTTCTGAAAGTCCAAAGTCCTGTCATCTGTAAATACCGGGTACGTTAAACTCTGTTAATAAAGGGTATCTAGGAAGTCCGATTTCCTTTGGAGAAGTAATAGTACTTACAAGTAGGAAATTTGACTTGCTAATTTCATTAGCAGTTAATTTTTCCTTATACTTTTATTTTATTCCATTAATATTTTGTATATTGTTATTTTTTATAATTTAATATGTTTATGTAATTTTATATATGTTCTTTAATATATTGGATACATCCGATACATAATTTTCTTCTTTCTTGAAATAAAAATAAAAGTGGTTCTCAACCTAATTCCTATCTTGACCCGTTCGTGTGAATGCAAACCAGAGTGACTACAAGCCCAGTTGAGAGAAGTCAGCTCTAGGGCGAGCGAGCCTTTTTCAAAATGTTCATCTATTGTTTGGTCAATGGGCTGTTTTGCTCACGCGGTATTTGCATGCATTGTTTTTGTCCACGCGGTATTTATTATTTATTCCCTTTATTAATGGAGTTTAACGTACCCGGTATTCAGAGATGACAGGACTTCGGACTTCCAGAAGTCATCTCTATCTTCCGGTGTTGGGTAACTTAATTCAATGCACTTATTTCTATATTGCGAATTTGTTTGCATGCGCTATTTTGTCCTTGCGCTGCTTTTGTTCATGCACTGTTTTTGTCTACGCGGTATTTGCATGCGCTGTTTTTGTCCTTGTGGGGTTTTTGTCCATGTGCTGTATTTGTCCACGCGGTATTTGCATACACTGTTTTTGTCCTTGCGCGGCTTTTGTTCGCGCGCTATTTTTGTCCACGCGGTATTTGCATGCGCTGTTTTTGTCCTTGCGCGGTTTTTGTCAATGCGCGGTTTTTATCCTTGCGTTGTTCTGACCGGATACCGTGAAAACCTGCAAAAACCCTGATTTTATTTCCTTTTACTCCCTTATTTTGATAGATTCTTGCAACATCAAATAATAAAGTTATTTTCAAAGATTGGAGGAAGGCATATACGAAGATTAAATAAAATGAAATAAGTTTTACGAGAGTTATGATGAAACAGACAGATAGACGGACAGAGACAAATTCAGATTGAGTCAGATAGCAGACACTTGCTACTGTCATTTCAATAACTTGCATATTTAGTTTTGGATGTAAGCTTATTTTTAAATTTTATTCATGGAAGCAAATCTAGAGTACCCATACTTTTGATCTACCTAGGTAGAATCGTACTTGCAGCCTTATAGTATTAACTTAGACCAGAATAAGAAAAAAATCTAACAGAATGAAACCATATATAAAACTCCAATACTACAAGTAATGGCTGTTCCTTCGACGAAGAAAATAAAGTATACATGACGAAGACTCAAAAATGGATCAGGTGGGTGGTAGATTAGAACGTTTCTCACTACGCCACATACCCAGGTGCTTGTTTCCTTGCTACCGGTATAAACTTTAAACATTTAGTTTGTGATTTTTGTTTCTGTTCTTTTAACCTATAACAGTTTCTCTGCTTGTCACACTACTTGTGTAAATTGCATTTGCAAATGTAATATAGTTTGTTGTTTTACCAGGATCCAGAGCTTTAAGTTTTTAAGGTCAATTACCCTGTTAAACAAATTGATTTTCTCATAGCTTCCATCGCTTCAAGGGGCAGGAGATACTATACCCCCCAAAATGCATTTTCTTATGTGACAGATAATACAAACTGCACCCAGTGGCGGATCCAGGGGAGGGGATCAGGGCGATCGCCTTCCCCCCAGAAGAGGAAACTTAAGATTGTATATATTAATAAAACCTACCCCAGAGTTTGGAGCTCTTAAAAGTAGCTCTAAGTAGCAGTATTACAACCCACCGACCCCCAGAAGTCCGCCCCTGCTGCAACCAAAATGACGTGGACTTATGTCCAACTGCACATGCTGGATCTGAAAAGGTAGGGAGGTGGTACGTAGTGGCATTACATAAGCCTGCCATACTTCCAGTAAAAAACGGGACAGTCCTTTCTTTGGAAACAAGTTTCCCGCGTCCCCGACAATTTAGTCGGGACAGGCAATTGTCCCGTATTTTAGTCCCGTCCCAGTTCTGCTCTCAATGTCAACTTATCGATATCAATATTAGCAAGATGTAACGTTCAGTGTTTAAGAAAATAATATTGTTTCGTACAATATATGATTAAAATTTCATGTACTAATTTTCTTTGTATGAAAATCATATTATCATCATTTTTGTTAGGACAACACTTAATGTTTTAGGGGCGCGCTCGCTCAGTGGTTGAGTGTTTACCTCTGGTGCATGGGATTCTTGGTTCAATCACAACTAGTGTCAAGGAGAAACACCGTGTACGTGGGTTTTCTTGGGGTTCTCCCACTTTCTTCATTCCTATCTCATCATCACCGTCTCCTTTAGCCAAGCCGGCATCACAACACGAGGGGGACCGTGAGCCTCCCGTCGTAAAATTTCAAGACTTGATTTTTTCAAACACTTAATTTTCTTGAGTCATTCTAGAATGCGCACTATTGTGTCTATATAGGACATTGTAGGTTCATGATTTTCTTTCGTCTGCTGGTTTCTTAAATAACATTATTTGAGTTGGGTAGCATTTTCAGATTAAAAAAAAAAAAAAAAAAAAAAAACTCATGTAAATGCACAACACTTCAGATGATAAAGTTTCCTGAGAACAGATTACACTACAGCTTGTTCGTTACTACTTTGTGTTCATTTTAAGTAATGCAGTGAAAATGTTTCTAAAAAATGTATTGTGTTGTGAAGTTTGGGAGGGGGAATCGAAGGTGTCCCGTATTCTTTGAAAAAGTTAGGAACTGGGGGGACGACGTACATATTTTTGGAGGTGGGGGACAACATCCCTCGCGTTCCCCCTCACTTTTACCTCTGGAATAGATCTAAAAATGTACATGTGCAAAGGAAATGATTCCATTAAATTGGAGTTGGAAACCATCATCGAAACTTGGCGCCATCATGTCCCGAATCCGCAACTTAAGTGTATCTTGTTTATAAATTTTCTCATAGTGTCAGCTCCATATATTGCGCTTCATTTGTCTTGTTACGTAATAAGATGGCGAGTCGAATAGCTTCTGCTACAGTGAGAGCGGTAAAAGGAAAACGACCGATAGCTGGAAGAGCAGCTTTAGTATTGGTAAGTGTTAACTTTCCGATTTCATTAATAAAGTTACGTATAAAATTTACTGAAGACATTTTGCTGAATGTAAGAACTAGCGATTTCTAAACTAGGGGTTGCCTGACATACGTTCAAAGGTCAGAATCCATGTAAACAATGGCCAAAGTTCAGGTGGTAATACGCGTGAAAGTTAGTATTTTCCTCTTTTGGAAGTACTATTGTATTCACGTACCGAACAGCATCTTATGCACCTGCACCTGAACTGGCGTTACATCAAAAACTATATGTTGTGTGAATGGTTGATGTTAGTCGTTGTCACTTCCTTCACAAGGCGAATTTTTCTAAGTTAATTTACCTTGTACATGGTGGTTTACCGTATGTACTGGATTCTGTCATATTTCTGGTCCAATTTATTGACGTTTCTTACCATTTAATTTTACGATCTCCTCAATTCTGTTGAAATGAAGTGATAACATCGAAACATTTCTACCTGGTATCGAACCTAGAACCACAATGGACAGGAAGCACGTCCGCTACCCTCAGCCACTCGTAAGCACTTCCATTATAAATTGAACGGTGTAAGTATCGACGTGTTCAAAATTAAGGGTTAACTGCTGTATCGCCGGACCAATTTTAGAAAATTTACCAGGTGAATTTAGAGAATTTATTTTAGTTTGTGATAAAGAGTGAGTGAAACTCAGTGAGACGAATAGTTGAAGTTAAGAAAATACTTGTTGATGTTAATTGTTTTAGATGTTGTAAACGGCACTACATATGTTGGCAGAAGGGACTATTTGGCGCAGAGGTACACTTGTTATGGTTTTTGGGAAAGGCAGTGTGGAAATGGTGCGTAAATAACAAGATTGTGACATATCGTCTTTAAGTTTTATCGAGTTACACAAAAATTAGTGTCAGTAGTTAAAATGATGTGAAAGGCGTGGTCTACTAAACAGGCGAACAGTTTGTCGTAACTGTGGAAACGAATTGAAACTTCAGAGAAGGAGAGAAACATCTAACCAAACCTAATCTAGTCTAACCTAATTTAGTACATTTTGGTACTGTTTTTGATGACAGTATCTCCTCCAAAGCTGTGCAACGCATAAACCGTGCATTTTATGACATATAAAGCGTTTTTCCACTATTCTGGTTTGTGTATACCCACCGTCGCTAACGTGCCTGCTCGCTACGGACGCACTCACTCGATACCTCACGGGCTTTCCTGCTGCGCTCCTGCTCTGACTCGGTTAGATGTCATTCGTGCTTTTTAGTGTCCATCTAGCGTAAGTTGATTCGTGTTTTATGCACTAGTTTTTTTTCCATACGTCCACATTGTATTTCGAACAATAATCACTACCAATTTGGCAAGGGTCAAAACCTAGTATTTTCGGGGAGAAACTAAATATTATTATTATTTGTGTATTTATTTTTTCGATTTTCGTGTGGTCTGGCTATACAGCAATAATGCCAAAATACAGGATGGTAAGAAACCATTTAAACAATTTTCGGGAGCTGATTTCGGACACGGAAAGGAGCAAAAAATTATTCTGGAACTTTGGTCAATTAGGGAGAGTTTCGGCGGTGCGGAAAACGTGGGAAAATGAACTTCAGAGGGCTGTAATTCAAAAACAACGCAACGTAGAGAGTGCGGTTTAGAACATGACACTCGAAGTCATACCTGTTCGATTGAAAAATGTATGTTTCAAACCTCTGCAAGATGTGTGCGAGGGATTCCCTAAAGAAACGTAGGGATTGCTTGCCAGGTAACTTGCATGTGCACTACTGAGGGAAAAGAAATATATAAATAAAATAAACAAACAGCAACATTAAAAATAAAAATGTCGTAACTGTTTTCATTTTTCTTGACGATAAGAAACGTGGATCAACAGATAAATTACAACAGAATTTTCAAAAATGAAGTGAAATCTTTCACCTTATGTCTCAGGGTAAAACCATGAAGGCTAAAGGAGACGGTGATGATGAGTAATGAATGAAATGGTGGAATGAAGAAAGTGGGAGGAAACGGGAGAACCCCGAGAAAACCCACGCACACGGTGTTTGTCCACTACAAAGTTCACTTGGCGGAGGCTGGGATCGAACCCAAGACCCCAAGCACCAGAGGTGAACGCTCTACCACTGAGCTACAGCGCCCTCAACAAAATTCTCAAATAGAGAATACAAGTAGGTGAAATAAATTTACGTATCATAGTTAAATTGAATGTACTTCATGAATAAGGCTTGAAAAATCTTGCTTGCACGTATTAGCAAGCCAAAAAATCTACTAGCCAGACCATTTTGCAGTCACAGTGTTTATGGGTGATTCCACGAAAAAGGGAAATTTTCTGTCACGGGCATTTCTTCAAATTACTACTAAAAAGAATCACCTCAATTTTTTTTTTTTTTTTTTTTTTTTTTTTGTTTGTTTGTTTGGTAGTAACCGTCACAAAGTAGGTATGTCATGTATAACAGTTTGCAAATATAACACGAAACATACGTAAAAAATTAATTATTACCCAGATTTGTCAACACCGTGGGCTGTCACAAAGTACAGTTGACTGATTTTAATCAACAAATTAAAACTGGAGTCGCAAATCAAACATCATTTAATTGTAATTAAATGGAAGAGATCACTTCAGTGTTTCGGTTTTATGGAAAGTAAACCTTTATAATGACTATTTTCAAAAGCTTCACTATTCTTCGTTTCTGTCACCTCTGTTTCGTCTCAACTCCATGGCATAAGAAAAAATTGTCATTGCTCTCAACAGATAGCATGGTCGTCCACATTGGCAACACCCACAAGAAGACAAGGCAAACATGTTTGACTGAAGAACAGAAAAAGTTGTGTGCATGTGTTAAAAGCTATAGGAAAAATATTTTTGTGTGTGGAAAGCAGGTGCGTACTCAATTCCATGGCATTTATTACTGAATGTATTCGTATGGTATACACCTTTCCCTTGAGAAACCTACACCTTAACGTAGAAAATTCGTACACAATTGATCGTGTTTGTTACGCTCATGCTCTTCCAAATATTTTTTTTTCAACATATTGATAGAAATAAGGCTCGTTTATGATCGAGTGACTAGCTCGCCTTTCGTGCGTGGTTCTGGGTCTGTTTCCCGGTGGAAACTCAAAAATTAATGGTGTTTGCTTCGCACAGTGAGGCAATTGAAAAACTCATTTGAGTAGAGGTGTACTGAAACCTGATCTGGCAGACCATCACAACGGCCGCAGAAGCTGACACGCTGACCACGTGTGATTCACACTCAAAGGCCGGCTGGGTGGGTCCTAGCCCATTTAAGGAGTGTTTGGCGAAGTTCAGTTTTGCGGCTGTCAGGTAGCCGGAGGTAAAACTTCAGTCAAGTCAAGATGGATGGTGTCTGTTTTTAACCTATTGACATCTCAATCTATAAGTATTATGCGCACCAACAAAAACAAAGAAGCTATAAGAAAAATATTTTTGTGCGTGGAAAGCAGGTGCGTATATTAATTGATATTGGTTTATTTCCTCTCTTGATTGATTGATTGATTTATATTGGATTATTTCTTCTTAACTAATTTTTAACTTTTTCCAACTCATTATTTGTCACATATGAGTCTCAATAGAAGTTTATTAAAAATTCCGAAAAAATAAACTCGGTACGTACAATTTGGTACGTAGGCGTTTAATAAAAAAAAAAATAATAAAAATAAAATAAAATAAATAAATAAAAAAAACGTTCATCAAAATCTTTCAATATCAATGAATTTCTTATATTTCTAAATGTTTGTTGTGTAATAGTCTATAGGAAGTAACATTTGTTACAAGTTATATAAGATTAAAATGCCGAGAAAACACTTAAGTGAAAAGGAAAGGCTAGAAACAGGGAAGCCGAAAAGAAACATCGGTTGGTAATCAGGAATGATCCTATTAAGTATGAAGAGTTCAAGAGGAGAGAACGGGAAAGAGGAAGGAAGAAGGAAAAATAAAAGGGCTTATTGTTATTATCCGAAAGAGCAAAGTATAAAGAGAAAAAGGTGGCGACCATCATTAAGAGAACATTACGAAAGAAAAATCCGCACAAGTTGCTGAAAAATTTGCTACCTACCTGTCAACATCAATTATAAAATGCAAGAATATTACATGGAACTATTCCGAAACTGGACATGGGAAAGGTACTCCCGATGGGGTTGGGATCACTCTTGAAAGAACCGCAGAATGCCTTGTTGCTCAAGGATATAATGTAGACATTAATTGAACAAATGAGAAAACATTGTAGAGATGTCAAGATATACACTGTTTCAAAGGAAGAAATTTCATCTGTCGGACAGCAGCTTCCTCTCACCACGAAACGTTTTATGGGAACATCAAAAGTACATCAAGTAGCATGGTGTAGCACAACACCACAAGTAATTAATTTCCGCTCTCTTTCGTATTGTACGTGTCTAGCAGGAGGTATCTGCATTTATTTCCATCTCGGGCAACTTAACTACTATTCTCCACCATCAGTGGCAACAATTTCTTCAGACGTAAACATTTTTTGTGAAGTTGGTTTAACATGACGATCCACCAAAAACTGAAGACTGAGTTGCAGTTATATACTTTGAGTGGTACCCCGTAAAATTCAAATTATTTTTTTAACTTTTAAAAGCACTAAAAGCTCTCGCTTCTATTATTATTTGGCCAAAACTTCTGATTACAAGGACTTATTAAATCTTATCTTATGATCAGTTAATTGTTTTCTTTTCAGGGATTGTCGAAGAGTCTAAGGGCAATGTACGGACAGTCAATTTTATGACGCGGATCGGGAGGAATTTCTCCTGACCCAGTAAACCTCACGTTCAAAAAGCGTTGGGAGTTGACATTCTATGTAGACTAGAACAGTCCTTTCCTGTTTCCTCAAGACATTTCCTTTATTGGAGTGGAAAATGTGGGCTACTTAACAAAGAACATCGAATTATCCAAAGAAAATTGAGAAATGATGAGTGCCTTACACTGTCATTTAGTGTTCATTATACAGGATTTTTCGAAACAACACCGACAACGTTTGGGAGGTGATTCCTAACACGAAGATAAGACAAAAAGTATAGACCAATCTGCTTCCTTGCAAAGATATGACAAAAAGTATAGACCAATAAAAGAAATGCTTCCTTTCGGAGTTATAGGCTGCCGAAAACATGAAAAAATGAACTTTAAAGGTCCATAGCTCTAAAACTATGGGACCTACCGTAGTCAGGTCAAGACTTCACTTTGGAACTAGTATGTGCGCTATCCAAATATCCATGTTTCAGAATCCTGCGGTACTTACACAACTTTTATAGAAGTAGTTGGCGAGTACTTCAGATTATATGCTCGTAACCAAACTCCCTCTATAAAAATTGCATCGTGAGTACCTCAGGATTCTGAAACATATTTTTGGATAGCGCACATATTAGTTCCTAAGTGAAGTTGTGACCCGATTACGGCAGGTCTCATAGTTTTGGAGCTATGAACCTTTAAAGTTCTTTTTTTCATGTTTTCGGCAGCCTATAACTTCGAAAGGAAGCATTTGTGCACCCAGGTTGTCTATACTTTTCGTCTTATCTTGGTGTCAGGAATTAGCTCCCAAACGATGTCTGTATTGTTTTGAAACACCTTGTATATGTACCAAATATACAAATACACTTACCAAATGTTGAAAAAGTATTACACTTTCGAGGTGTTGACTTGATCACATAGAGAAGAAAGGCGGTTTACATAAGCTCAGAAAACAAATGAAGTAGACAATAGACAGGTTTAGTGACTACTTCATTTGTTTCGTAAGCTTATGTGAAACGTCTGTTCTCTCCATATGATAGTCAACATATTGAAAGCGCAATAACTTTTCAATATTGGTAAGTGTATGTGTATTTCTTTTTTTCTTATTGTACGTCACATATTCATATACATATGTACTCAATTTTGAAACAATTTTCATATGTTTGCATTTTTTTCTAGAGTATTTTTGTATAACAAATTACGTGTCATCTAGTTTGTTAGAATTTTATTCAACATAAGGAGAATAATTCTAACTTACAAAAATTATTTCAATTTTTATGTAAATTATAAGCTTAATTACTTATTCACTAAACCTTATCACCCAGATGTATCACGTTTCTCAACTCCACAGCAATTTTCAACTCCGTGTTATGCAATCTCAACTCCGTGGGTGCTGAAAAGTTTTATTATTTTTTATTTATTAATAAAAACGATAACGATTCAGCTCTGCTGAACACCTAATTAACATGTACTTAATGGTAGTAAGTGCATCTGATATTTTTTCGAAATAGGCGACCATCAACGGAACAAAAATTTTCCAAGTGAAAATTTCCCTTTTTTCGTGGAATCACCCTTATACAAATAAACAAAAGTCATTTTGCGACACAGTAAACATATCAATACATTTTTTACTTTGTTTATTGGCATGTCTCTTACAAATAAGAAAAAGAGTGACACCTGCTATTTATTCTTGAACTTCCTGTGGATATGTCTAGCTATATGGTAGCCACTGCTTGTGAAATAACGGGGATCGATAGACTGTCTTGGGTCAAATAATTCAAGGTAAGGTCCATTTAGATTTATGAGCATCAGTAAATCCAAATTAGAACTTTCTAGTTAGGAACGTAGTTTCGTTTTGATTAAATTCATTTTGCTGAAACCTCTTTCACAACAACTGGTGGAAACTGGCAGAATACAGATTATACTTAATAGTTTAGAAAGCAAAGGAAATCAGTCTTTGTGTCGCACTGTCTTCTGTAGAAGTGCGTGAAGACAAAAGTTTTTTAAGTTGCTTTGAATATATACCACTCGCTTAAACTATAGTTAACCAGTTCATCCTCCTACATTTTTTGTTCGTTGTGTGCAATAAAACACATTTTTGATTGATCGGACTTTACTCGCCGAATATAAACAAGTATTCGCCAATGGCGAGCAGGCGACTGGATTTTTCAAACCCTGTTCATGAAGACAAGAACACAGGAAGTCTAAAATAATTTGCTTTTTACACTAAATTAAGATACATGGAAAAACACTATGAGTTAGAGGGAATAAATTTAATATATACCGTAATTACCTCACTCGAATGGGCAAAACAACCATTCCTGTGGACGAAATGAATAATTTTAAGAAATCTAAGCATGTTTTCTTTGATGTTTTCCAATCATCTCGTCTTCATTAAGTTCAAATCAATGAAGAATAAACGGATGGATTTACCCCTCCTTTATTTTTTTAAAATAAATTCCACGATAACTTAGTAAAATCTATTTATTTTTGATTCAATATCAAATATGTTTTCTTTGATGCTTTTTCAGAATCCGTAGTTCTTGGGATTAATGAGTCAATAATGAATAGGGAATTTATTCCCATTCATAACCCGTCCAGAGAATAATAATAATAATAATAATAATAATAATAATAATAATAAAGTGTTCCGTGAAAACTTTCATTAAAGAATGTAAGAGTTTAATGCAGCATGACGATTATTGTTCGAGACCACAATTATTTCCGTACTTGAATTTAAAATCAATTAAGAATGAGAGTGTTAACTTACCTCCCTCCCCTTCCGATTTAAAAATATGCTTTAGGTGCCTTCCATTTCAACTCAGGCAAAAGAAAAATAAATAAATAAAATTATACCATCACCATCTCAGATATTGTTGAAACCTTTTTTAGAGCAACTAGGCATGTTTTTAAGAGACCCATAATTTTTGGTTTGTCGAAAAAAATTTCCCGCCAAGTAATGGGCCATCAAAGACGCGGAGTACAATTTACGATTTGTAGAAAACATGGAAAATGGTCAACTTCAGAGCCCCATCATTCAGCTATGGAGACAGGTAGAGTTATAATTCTTGTTGTGGTATATACATAGGGGTATAAATAAACTGTATTTTATTATAGTTTGGTTTGCGCATATGTATCTTTTTGTACATAAAATAACAAATGAATGTCAGTTTATCTGAAAAGTCGAAGTTTGCGAATTTTTTTCGAGCACTTCCGGTTCGAATTTTAATATTCTGTTTTCACGGTTGGTAAGACCTAGTTACCCGCTTTCTGACAAAAGAAAATTGTATCGCTTCTGTGTGCAACCGTTTCGTCGCAAAAAATTCGAGAAATTGTCAAATTTTCAAAAATCGCCATTTTTGTCGAAAACATCGTATTTTAAATTTCTGAAGTTTCGCCAGATGTTTCAACTTTACATGAACAATAAACATACCAAATACCATTCTCGACCAATGCTTTATGAATTAACTACAGCCTTTTGAAGTTAGCGAAGTTCCGTTAACTTTTTGATGTCACAGTTGGCAACACTGGAAACAATAAGAGTGCAACAATTTGATGATGTTTGTGGTTCACATTCATTAAATAACGAACAAAAAGTTTTTCCTGACGGTTTTTTTTTTTATTATTTTAATCAAAAAGGCTCTCTGAAATAGTAAACTGAGCCCCCTCCCCCATCTTTTCCGTTTTCGTAAACTGAAGTAATCTGAGATGGAAATTACGATTGCAAAACACATACATTTTAAGTTCACTTACTTAAAATGGTCTTGGGAAACAAATTTTCACCGTTTTTTTTTTTTCCCACATGAACTAATCATCTTCTTGCTTGGTGTCGTCTTCTCTAAAAGCATGTAACGATGCAGATGCTTCAATAGGTGTTGGTACGCTCACAACTCGTAGCACATTGTCGATAGTCACAAAACACTTATTTTCACTTTTCTTATGCTCTTCTGGAAACCTGCACCCTGCTGAAGATCCATATGGAAGCATAAACAGCACTTCAACTTCACGTAATTCATGATTTATTCATAATATTTCTGCTACCCACCACTGGTTATCATATATGCATGTAACAAAAGTTCCTTTTTGCAGACTTCTTAAATCTACACTTTAATTGCAGAAGCTCGATTTTGGGAGAAGCATGAAGTTAGTTCATGGTGACCCGTTACTGCCATAAAAACTTCGCCATTTTCCGAAAGCCAAAGGTGACTTCGTTGAATACCAGTTACCGGTCGCATACTTTCCCATTCTTGCATTTCTTCTTCTTCTTTTTCGGAAATTGTCGAATTCTGTTCCAGGCAACAAAACGAGAGTAATAACCGGAGTTTGTACTTGCACTATACTCACGAATTCTTCTCCAGTTTTAGGAGCTCCTCCGTGGCTAAGCGGTTAGCGTACGCGCCTTTGGCGTGGGAGGCCCGGGTTCGATTCCCGGCGGGAGCTCATGTGGTTCGGATTCCACGTTAATCAGTAGGTCCACGTCTCATATAGCCTCGCTGCTGAACGGGACGTTAAACTCAAAATCAACTCATCAACTCTTCTCCAGTTTTAATAATATGTATCTGTTTTTACCTAATGTTAAGCTACGTTGCCACATTCTTTACAACCCCCTCCCCCCAAATACCTCGCAGAAACCCTTGCATGACCGGTTTTACTGAAAAATCACTGCTTTATCGAACCTGTCTGCATCTCGAACATCTGAAAGCGATTTTTAAAGTATGATGCAGCACCATCAGAAATCACTGACACGGTTTGGGAAATTATAGACACTTATTTTCACGTATTCGAGAGTATTTTTAGAATCTTGTCTATGGCTATGAGTACATAAGCCGAATCTGTGTTTTGTCGTCGCTTACAACAAAACTGTCAGTTGTTTCATAATAATATACCACTGCCGTAAAGATGGAAATCTTACTTGTTAACTTGATAATTTATGTACAAAAAAATTCGCATGTACAAACCAAACTATAAAATTAGTTTATTTATATCCCTATGTACATACCACAGCAAGAATTATCTCTACCTGTCTCTATAGCTGAATGGTAAGGCTCCGAAGTTGACCATCTTCCATGTCTTCTACAATTCATAAATTGTACTCCCCGTCTTTGATGGCCCATTACTTGTCGGGAAAATTTTTTTCGACAAAACAAACAACATGGGTCTCTTAAAATCATGTCTAGTTGCTATAAAAAAAAAAAGATTCAACAACATCTGAGATGATGATGGTACATGCTCCGCCTGAATTGAAATGGAAGGCACTTTTACTATAATTTTTGTAAGAATTCAATTTTGACACAATGTAAGGTATACTTATTTACTGAGGTTTCCACAAATTTCCACTGCTTTTCTGAAGATTACCCATCGTCTACTGCTTGGAGTTGAAATGGAGCAATAAAGAGAGACTGAATCTTCTTCCTTCGCGATTTCAAATAAAAAAGGCTCTGTGTAATTTCGTAAAAATACTCTGATTTTTATTAAACTTAGTGGGTTTGTTGAAGATAAGAGACTTACTCGTAATTTGCCGTAAATGAAGGGTAGCCGATTATGAACTGTTCAGTGTAAAAACCTTTTCATACAAAAACTATGAATTGTCAAGAGTTCGAAGTCTTCCAAATTTTTAGCCCTAGAAGTGCTAAGCCTGTCAGAAACCTTTGAAGTAGGTCTGCTATACATTACTTAAATTGTTACATATATAATATCATTCATATATTACATAAGTGTTTATATAAGACAGAAGAAATATGTTAAAAAATGTAGGATTTGGACTAAAAAGAAAACTGAAGAGAACTTTTTTAGAAAAGATGGGTCACATGCAGAACCAAAGGATGTGTGTGTGTGTCAAATCAGCCTGCATCAAATGAATTATTTGTTTTTTTCAAAGACTTGTAAAAAAAAAAAAAAATAATAATAATAATAATAACACGCGGGCAAAATTGATCCGTTTTCCCTTGGTACTTCTAGGATTAAACATTCTTCGTGGACATCATATTCACCCGTGTGTTTTGATTTATAAAGTTCTTCAGTATTATATTTTCCCGGTATGAAGGACGTATTACACAACAGTCACGAAGCACCATCACCACTTACGGCTGCAAATATTTGTCTTCCCATCACCGACAGGTCGTGTTTGCAAATTCCTCGTTATGTTGGATCCACCTTGATCAGCCATTGTACACATGCTTTCATACGCTGGATGTTATTCACTTTGCTCGGCTACCTGCACTGAAACTCAGAGCGACTACAAGTACACTTTACTGCCAGATGGTTGCGAACGCTGAGTTCAATACCTGTTGTTGTACAACGACGCCCGCATGCCAATTCCTGCTCCACACAATTTCGTTCCGACTTTTGTATTTTCGACAACACTCTACATCGGTTCATACTTACATTCGCTGCAAAATGAAGGAGGTACTTAATTTATTATTATTATTATTATTATTATTATTATTATTATTATTATTATTATTATTATTATTATTATTATTATTATTAGCAACAGCAGCCGCCGCCTGAGAGCATCACTTCGAATGATAATTTGACTCAAAGCAGTTCGAAGTAATTGAAATTATTACGTAGAAGTACCGGTTTACGGGTCATTCTTCATAGAATCATCATATTTTTCGTTAAAGACATGTTTGCTGGTACTGAACACAGTATATGTATCACCTTTGCGAAGTGTTCAATTTTTTTAAATTATAGTCTTCAGAAATCGACCGACGTCACACCCAGTACCATATATATATATCAGTTTTGTAAGA
Organism: Thermobia domestica; assembly: GCF_964235325.1. NCBI lineage: Eukaryota > Metazoa > Arthropoda > Insecta > Zygentoma > Lepismatidae > Thermobia > Thermobia domestica. The sequence continues at coordinate 159,352,227 of NC_137458.1, forward strand.
AGAGAGTTCAAGTAGTCTACTAAAATTGAATACCATTTTGTGTTGCAATACATACAAGACCTATTTGAAGAAAAAAGACTACTGAAAAGGAAAATTTGAGATCTCCCCCAGCCTTCATTTTCTTGTATACCATTCTGGCTACATCTTTATCTCATTTCTGTCTGTAAGAAAATATATTTATGATTACAGTTTAATTATTGGAAAATTACAAACCAATTAAATGCTGCCAAGAAAAAGAAGAAAAAAACTGCTAATACGTAGTTAGATAAATTTCTGCGCTAAGTTTAAAAGAAAATTATATTTTGTAAGGTGAAATGATATGGTATCCATTTGATAGAGGGCACACTTCAAACTCCATTAAGTAATGTTGACCCTGAAATAGATCATATTCCCTGTAAAAATGTATTTGCGTTGTTCCGATATGCATAGGAATCGCACAGACAGGAAGACTTCATTATAATTGCAAAAAGAAAAGAACAAAGAAGGATCATCTTGCCAACAATTTCCACCTAAATGCAAATAAACATGATTAATGCACCATATGTTTACCAAACTTTTAACAGCAGAAGTATTTTCTACTTTAAAAAAAGGAACAGTTAGTTTTAAATACCTTTCCGTACCGAGGGAACAGGTTGGGTACCAATGGATCTTCTTTGTTCAGTAGATACAAATGGAAGAAGTTAACCCATTATTTTGTATCGTGCAACAAGCAAATTAACATATTTCAATATACACTGTAAAGCCATTTTACACTGATACAAAGATTTTTTGAAATTAACTCCCATCAAGCCCAAAGTATGATCACAGTATCCGCTTGATAGGACTGAGGCTGCGGAATTTTCCTATAGTGAAGCGAGTGCGCTGTTCATCTACAATCGCTTGTCATGATGCCTTTCTCCAATTATGTGTACTATACTGCATAATGAAATTCCTTCTAACTATACGGTTAGCTACGCGCTTTTGGCGCGAGAGACCTGAGTTCGAATCCTGATGGGAATTCATGTGGTTCGGATCCTACGATAAGCTGTAGGTCCATGTATTACGTAGCTTAGATTTGAACGAGACAGTAAACTCCAAATCACCCAACCAACTACTGCATAATGTTTTTACTTCGATTCAGTAGCAACGGCAAATAGTCTGTATCCGATAAACAGATGAGAATGTGATGGAAAGACATTACATTAAACGTTCATGTCTATTAAATATTGTACATCCATGTCCAAAATGATTGTCGCATAGATGTCTTCTTGTAAGAATATAATTTGATAATGATTTTGCAGGGTACTTTTAATACTGATACTATGTGTATAATCGGGAAATGTATATTTGTGGTAAATTTCATAGGAAAAGAATTATAAATACGAAAATTAGAATGAGTAACACAAAATGTTGGTAAATACACAAGGAAGTTCTATTGTTCTTATTTACTGCTCTTTTGACATGAAATTTGCCACATACGTGTCTTTGCCGATTATACACTTACTAACATTATAAGAAATACCGGGCGAATTCATTATCAAATTATATCCCTACAACAACATATTTATAAACATGCGACAATAATTTTGGACATGAGTGTACATATAAGAAGTAAACCCATTGCTAGATACGAGTATTACATTGATTAGTTTTGAATGCTTGCACTAAATGTATTAGCTGTCACACACCTATGAAAGAAAGCATGCTTAGACAACAGAAATAAGCTTTACAAAGCGTTGAAAATATGGTGCATGTTAGCTAATGGAAATTCTAACTAAAGCCTAGATAAGAAATGGATCATGGTTAAATGTTTCGTCATTAATTTTATTTGAAATAATTTTTAATTTTATGGTATTTCTTAAAAGTTTGCTAACAGTTTTATTTTTTATTTTTTTAATTACAGACTCCTGCTGCTGTAAAGAAATTGAAAGAGATTTTGGATGGCAAATCAGAAGTCGTAAGTGACGTTAATTTCTATATAGTATTTATTTTCACTTAATAAATAATAATAGTAATAATATGAAAGGAGTTTCCTTAATTTAAAATTGCTCTTCTCAAATAATTGTTTCTAAGTTCGCATAACGAAACCTTAGTAAAATATTAATTCAATATGATTTCCGTGCAGTCCATTGGTTTAAATTGAAATACAGAGGAAAAGATTGTTTTCAAAATTAGGAAATAATATGATATCAAACAAGTGTTGAATTTACAGATATCAATTCTTAGTTGAATAAAACCCTGCTGCAACGAGGTATTAGTTTTCACTGGACTGAAGTGCTGTGCTGAGTCGTGTGTACAACCCGTACTGGTTAACTTAGATTACAGGAGGGGAAAAAAAAAAGTTAGCCAAGAAACATGAAATCAATGTTTTAATTATTATTATTTATGCAGAATAGATGTTTATTCTCTTCGAGTCGGGTTGAAGCTAATGAGAAAATAGCATAAGTCATTAACAAGAATATTTAATAGCAATACTTCAAGACCCACATTATTTCTGTAGCGAGGGAGGTTGATCAAAATATATAGTTCACGCAGCAACATATGTTTTTTAAAGGGATACACATTGAAAATGAAAACTTATTAAAATGTTTGCATTCGGATTCCTATTGGGATGGTTAGGTAAAGTACTCAATTTTTGTTATGATTAGAGAACTATTCATATTTGTTCCAAGTACACATGTAATTATAATTACTTACCAAAGAATGGATATAAGTTGCATGCTCAGTTTCTAGTTCAAAGTATGTATTGAAGTTCAATTAGCAATTTTTTACTAATTTTTCTTTCTTTAGGTCATGAAATTCAAATTTCAGCGTTGTCTTGACTAGAGCCTTTCTATTCTATCTGTGCCCTTGTTGGCGCTGCTATCGATGTGTGTTTTCCCTCCCTCCCTCCAATGAGGAGGGACAAGTTGCTGTGACCGAGCTGCTGTGGCGGACAGCGTTGCCACATTGAAACACCTTATTTCAAGTATTATTATTACATTTCTTTAAAAAAAATATCTATAAACGAAAAGCAATACAAATCACCTCCATTACTCAACCAAATTATATATTAGACAGATTAATCTAATATTTGCAAATGATATTTTCTAAGAACAAAGAAGTTAGTTATTTTGAGTTTAATTTTGTGCTATATAAGACGAAACTTCTTTTTTCTATTCTACAATTTAACGTAGGATTCGAACTGTATGTTTCCAGCCGATAATCGGACCTGAGTTTTCTACATGACATGCGAGAACACTAAGCACTTAGGGGAAAAAGTGGGAAAGTTCAGAGAAAATATTTTGTTACATAAATTGGACACGTACGTAATTGTTTAAGTATTCTGAATACTATACGATCTTAAATCTTTTAGTTTTACATCTCATATTTTTGGCATGGGGAGTAAAGGGTGTTGCGTGATTGCTCGAAATGAATGACGATGCAATGTTAGATGGCAACATTGCGTCATTGCTTTTAGTGAGTATTCTGTGTGTAACGAGAGAACTAGAAGGTAGAAGAAACGTGTACGTATCTTGAAAAATACATTAAAATATAATTAATAGCTCATTTACGTATGATTACATGTACTTCACACCCTACAAACCCGATCAACGATAACAAATTGGTAGCAGAGCGTGATTTCTCTGTGTGGGTAAGTGATTTTACATGTTAAAAAACAAGTGCACAAAATGAGTGACATTAGCAAAATTGAACTCCTAACAGAGAACAATTATAATGTGTGGTCACTAAAAGTAAGTGCGTTGTTAAGAACAAAAGGATTATATAGTGATATTATACTTAAAGATGTCTCTGTGCAAGAAACACAAGACAAAGAGTGGATACGTAAAAATGATGAGGCGTTCAGTATTATTATTTTAACATTATCAGAGGAACAGGCAGGATTGTTCATAAACGAAACGAATGCAAAAAAAGTATGGGACGAATTAAAAAGAATACACACAGGTAATGTTGATGATAAAATAATAGATCTCAGGTTAGAACTAAAAAGCATTCAAATGAAATCCGATGGAACAATTGATGCGTACATTCTACGAGCAAGGAACATTGCAACAAGGTGTGCAGCATTAGGTCAGCCTATAGGTGTAAGGGAGATTGTGTATCACGTAGTGCGAGGTATTCATAGTAAATACGAGAAGGTAGCTACGGTGCTACGAACACAAAGAGGTGCAAGTTTGGAAGAAGTGCAACAAGTGCTAAAAGAAGAAGAAAATAGAATGGAAAATACAAAACATGTAGAACAGGCGTACAAGGCAGAACGGAAAGAAGCACACAGAAAGAAGGAAGCAAGATGTAATTTTTGCGGAAAGATTGGTCACCTAGCATACCAATGTTGGCATAATCCAGAAAATAAAAAGAAAAAGAAGTTTGGTAAAAAGAGTCTAAGTGATGAAACCCAAAAATCAGATACGACTTCGAAGAAGAAGCAAAATGTAGTATATAGTGCTTTCAACACAACGGTAAAAAGGAACGAAGAAGAAAAAGAAGTGGAATGGTATATTGATTCAGGATGTACATCCCATATGACGAACAAAAGGGATTGGCTGGTGAACGAAAGAAATGTGACAAATGAAGTGCTACTTGCAGTAGAAGGTAAATCAGTGGTAGCGGAAGTGCAAGGTGATATTCAGGTATCAAGTTACATTAGTGCAACAAATGAGTCATGTGATATAAAAATAAGTGATGTGTTATTTGTTCCTGATTTGCGTGCTAATCTATTGTCGGTGAGAAGTTTAGTGCAGCAGGGAAATCGAGTGGTGTTTACGAAATGTGGTGCTAGAATTTACAACAAAAATAATGAAGTCGTAGGTGAAGCACAGGAGAGAAATCACTTGTATGTTCTTAAAACAGAAAATAAGCAGAATGAAGATTCGTGTTTAATAATACAATCTGACACACCAGAAAATAAAATGAGTATGTGGCATAAAAGGTTAGGTCATTTAAATTCTGAATACATGCTGAAGCTGAAACGATCTGAAATGGTGAAAGGCCTTACATTTAATGAAAGTGAATACAAAAATCTAACATTATGTGAATCGTGTGTAAAAGGTAAGATGACACAGTCTAGTTTCAACCCTATAAATGATAATGATGTAGAGAAACCACTAGATCTAATCCACATGGATTTATGTGGTCCTATCCAAAAGGAGTCCCTAGGGGGAGCAAAATATATGTACATAATAGTTTATGCTTATAGTAGACGTATGTTTGTTTATTTTTTAAAATCCAAGGATGAAGCATTTGATTGTTTTATAAAATTTAAGAATAGGTATGAGAAAGAAACAAACAACACAATCAAAGCTGTACGGTCAGACAATGGTACAGAGTTTGTAAACAAAAGATTTAGCACATATTTTGTCAGAGAAGGTATTAATCATCAGTTAACAGTTCCTTATTGTCCTCAGAGTAATGGCGTAGCGGAAAGGGCTAATCGATCAGTACTTGATATGGTGAGAACAATGTTAATTGATTCTGGGTTGCCTATAGAATTCTGGGCAGAGGCAGCAGCTACAGCTGTGTATATTAAGAACTGTATTCCTAATAAAGATAAGGAGAATAAAACTCCTATAGAGAAATGGAGCGGTAAGAAACCAACGGTAAAACATTTCAGAACATTTGGGTGTGTTGCATATAAGTTCATCCCAAAACAAAAAAGGGCAAAACTAGAGAATAGGGCAGAAAAGGAGATATTTGTTGGTTATTCTAGGAATAGGATAGCTTATAGGTTATATAATCCAATCAAGCGTGAGATAAATGAAGCAAGAAGTGTAATATTTGATGAAAAGGTAAGTGGTGCATCTTTATTAGAAGACAAGCCAAATGAAACACGAAAGGATGAAGATAGGTATATCTTGTTAGAAACAAGTAGACCAGAGGAACCCATTACTAATGAAGACACAATCATTACTGAAGATGAACAAAATGGAAGAAACCAAGAAGTAACATCCATAGAAGAATCGGACACGCGAGTAGAGGATGAAGAAACCGAAGATTCAAGTAATGATGTACAAAGGCAACATAAGAAACCAGGTAGAGAGAAGGGAGATACACGACAGATATTAAGAGCAAGACATCTTGAAAATTTAAAAAGAAATGGAGTTGATAGCACAAGGAGTAAGAAGATCTGACAGGTTAAAAAATACAGACCAAGTTAACTTCATAGTTCAAGATGTTCCCAGAACGTATGAAGAAGCCATGGATGACGAAAACAGTGCTCAATGGAGAAAAGCTATGGAAGAAGAGATGGAATCGCTGAAATCGCATAATGTATGGTCTTTAGTTCCACGTCAACCTGGAATGAAGATAGTAAGAAGTAAATGGGTATTTAATATAAAAGAAAATCCAGATGGTACATTACAGAGGAGAAAGGCAAGGTTAGTAGCAGTAGGTTGTAATCAGAAGCAAGGTATAGATTACCAAAACTCATTTGCTCCAGTGATGAAGTTAGAATCACTAAGATCGTTAATAACTTTGGCAGCAAAACGTGAAATGGTAATTAAGAAGTATGACGTAAAAACTGCGTATTTATACGGAAATTTAAAAGAGGACATATACATGGAACAACCAAAAGGGTTCGTCTGTCCAGACGATGATGATAAGGTATGTAAATTAAACAAAAGTATATATGGACTACCTCAGTCCGGTGTTTGTTGGAATGATGAATTGAACAAAGTCATGTCAGAAGTAGGTTTTCAAAGATTACAGAGTGATCCATGTGTATACAAAATGAAGATACATAATAAGATAGTGTATGTTGGAGTGTATGTCGATGATTTTATCATTTTATGTCAAAATATTTCATATATTAATGCCGTAGTACAAAAGATACAAAGGTACGTAGATTTACAAGAATGCAAGGATTCCAATACATTCTTAGGTATAGAAATAAACAAAGTGAATGAAGGTTTTGAATTATCACAAAAGAGTTATATTAAGAAGATACTAAGAAAATTCGAGTTACAAGACTGTAATCCAATAAAATCTCCAGGTGATTGTCGTCAAGATTTAGATCAATATGAGAATTCAAAAAAGGTAAATAAAACAATGTATATGGAAATGTTAGGATCTCTAATGTATTTGTCTGTATCAACGAGACCAGATATTTCATTTTGTGTAAGCTATTTATCTCGATATAATAATGATCCAAGAGAAGTGCATTTAACAGCAGTAAAAAGGGTATTCAGATATTTAAAGGGAACTCAGGAATATTCACTAAAATTTTACAAAGGAAACGGAAAATTAATAGTTTGTACAGATGCTAGTTGGAATGTAACAAAAGATGCAAAATCGTATTCTGGATGTTTCGTTAAAATTGGGAATTGTATTGTAACATGGAAAAGCAAACAACAAAATCTTGTAACATTGTCTACTTGTGAATCAGAAATTATAGCCATATGTGAAGGTGTTTGTGAATTAAAATGGATAAAGAGCCTCTTAACTGAGTTAGAAATGACAGAATGTATGGATGAATCTATAACAGTAGAAACTGATAGCAAATCTGCTATAGATTGGATAAATCAAACAGAAGTAAAGGGCAGAACAAAACATATAAATAGAAAATATTATTTTGTAAAAGACGAGGTATCAAAAGGGGAAATAAAATTATGTCATGTGAAATCAGAGGAGCTTATAGCAGGTATGTTAACTAAAAGAGTGACAAAAGAAAAAATCGAAAAAGTGTGTGAAAAGATATTTTTTGTAAAAAGAAAATATGAAAATTGTATCAGCTTAGCGCAATGACGCGAAAGGGGGGAATTGTTAGATGGCAACATTGCGTCATTGCTTTTAGTGAGTATTCTGTGTGTAACGAGAGAACTAGAAGGTAGAAGAAACGTGTACGTATCTTGAAAAATACATTAAAATATAATTAATAGCTCATTTACGTATGATTACATGTACTTCACACCCTACAAACCCGATCAACGAGAACATGCAATAATTGGTGAAATGAGAAACTGGAAGGAAGCAAGAGAACACCGAGAATACCCACAAACACGATGTCAAACCATCAGCGCAAATCTGTCTTCAACATTAGGGACAACGGGTAAGACCATTCCCCATTATTATTTTTATTATTATTATTATTATTATTATTATTATTATTATTATTATTAAGCGATGTTAATTATGAAGTTGAAAAACAATGCTGTGGAGGATCAGAAGAGCAGAATTGTCTTCAACATTGGAAGGCGGGCAGATTTGAGGCCTATTCTGGGGAAGGGGAGATGTAAGACTCATACTATGGTACATGAATCTGATTTCTGAGATGAACCTGTTGTATATTATAGTCTACATACAGCAAGAGACATCAATTTCATCTCACTTTCCTTTGTGGCAATCGGACAAAAATCATCACATTTCTTCCCAAAAAACACTATACACCTTATTCGAAACTTAATTTTAATATTCTGAAAGAAAGTCAACTTAGTAGAGCGATCGACGAGTTTTCGTATAGCAAACAAATTCCAGAAGTATGCCCGTAAATATTTAAAAGGCAAACCAATGCAATTGTGAGCTTGGCTCTCAGAAGAGCCTATTAAAAAAGCCAGAGTGAAGTTCTTACATCAGTGGTTCCACACCTGATAAACTATGTGTGTCGTCGTCACTGCTGGTCTCAATTTCGTAATCGTCATCGCTGGAAAGACTTTCATCATCGTCGTCGCTGTCAACCCCACAATTAATAACAAGTCTTTCGACTTGTTAATTTGATATTCCATCCTGCTGCCGATACATATTCTCTAAGCGTTCAACATGACCACATTCCTCAACAGAAACTGAACGAAATGCTTCTTCTGTCAACTTCAATGTATCTTGCAGAGACAATTCAACATTTTGTGCCGCAACTCTCTGCTTCACAATTCCCATATCTTTTCAATGGGTGAAAAATCACAATGATATGGCGGCAATTGTATGGGAATGTGGCCGTTTTCTTCTAAAATGCGATGGGAATAGTATGTTGGATTTGGCTTATTTTTCTGAGAACTTCAATGAGTTCTATTTTCGTCATATTCTCATCGAAGGGAATATTATTTAAACGAAGCCAATTTTAAATATCTAATTTCTTCGCGCTGGTCGATGGTGGTTTGTTTATCTGACGAATGTGATAAGATGTTTTGTCCATCACAATTACACTTTCATTCGGCAGGCCTGGTTTTAACTTTTCCTGCAACCACTTTTCAAAATTTGTAGCATTCATATCATCATGGTAATCATCTTTTACATTGTAATTTGAATATAAGTAGCGCATTTTGAACAAATCCTAATCTATTCCCAGCATGAACAATAATGAGTTGTGGTCCAGAACTGCTATTTACTAGAACACCATCTTCTTCTACACCTTGCCAACATTTTTTAACTTTGCAACTAGGGTGAATATACGTTTCATCTACATATACAATATTTTTCCCTTGTTCCCTGTATTTTTTAATATTCCTGAGGAAAGGTGCTCGCCATGCTACAACATCAACCCTTTCCATAAGTTTGTACCGCTTATCTTTACACCTCTTATATTTGAATCCCATTTCGAGAAGAATTTTCCTTAACGTTTCAACAGAACCCTTAAATCCTATTTCCTTTTTGGCACATAGAAGTATTTTGCGTAGTGTAGGAACTTCTTTGTTTACGTAAAATTTATGTAAAATTCTACGAAGTATAAATTTATCCATATCATCAACTTCGATAAGTTTTCTTCGTTTTTTCTTACCTGGTGTTATAATTTCTCCCCCTCTTTGAGTATTCGTGCCTCTCTTCTTATCTTCTTAATAAATCATTCAGATTTATTAAGCATTTCCGCTGCTCTTTTCGTAGCATTGTCCCGATGTAGTATCCAGGAATTGGCTCCCTTTTCTCTGTCACAGAAATCGATGACATTTCGAATTACTTCACGGGCTTTGCTATGCACTGTCTTGTTAGCCATTCTAAATAGCTTACGATTTTCACTCGCCAAAACCAAACGACTGAATGACAAATTGGCAACTCAGCCGAGGTCATTCACTTCCTTCCCCAAAGCAAAGGGAAGATTTCCTCCGCAAGAAGGCGGCAGGGGTAGGGTCGAAGTATAGTTGACATTTTCCGAGGGCACAGGTAAGTTAGACAGGCTCTACATGTAAGCAACTTCAGTCTAAAACACTAATTTAATTACCGATACAAGGAAATTCCTTAATTTTATATGTGTAAACAACTAATGAAATCTTAATTTCGAAAGAACCGATATCAATAACTCTTTTGCAAATATTTGATACTTTTGTCTTTTATTATTTTCACGGAGTATTTAAGAAAACTTAGAAAGGCGAAGGTATTGAATGTACGTTATTCTACCATGTATGTTGTGGGCCATGCTGTCATTTGAGTGGTTGGTTGAATGTAACCCTATCTTTTCTGAATTTGAGGTTTTAACCAAAGTAATCATCCTTCTGTATGTTGACAAGAAGTGGGATCGTGTTAATGCTTATTGTAATATCAGGTGGTCTATCTCAAGAAGCTAGGAGTATGTCATATGGTGAATGAGAACGAACTTTTCTTAAAGGATATCTTAAAGGAGAAAATACGCGTGTAGGAAATATTACCAAATATGAACCTTCATCAGGTGCTTGATGGTACGTTGAACAACGCCATTGCTTAGAGTTGATAGCATCCCTTTAGTACGGTAAGAGGAGCCCCTACCCAGAAAGAAGCTGAAAGCTTCGTTCGTAAAGATACTTTGTGATTCAAATTCTCATATCCTTGCCAGTTGTTTCTAGTATTTTTTTTTTTTCTGAATAAGACCTTGTTTGACAATATATGTAAACTTGTTTGATTGTATATATTTAATTCAAATGTATATATGAAGCAAACTATAATATAGTTGCATTTTTGAATAATTTACTTTAGTTTTGATTAAATAACAATTATAGAATATAACATTTAGTATTAAGATAGGGAGGGTGTTTCTGTCTATAGTTTGTTCTGTGAAAATTCTACGTAAATAATGTACAGATAGAAGCCTCCTGGTAATCGAAAGAAAATAATTTATAATAAAGAGCAGCTTAACCCAATTAAAATGAGTTGGCATATTCAATTTGTCATAAAAGGTAGGCAGTGTGAATATAATACATAATTATCACCACAGATATTATTACAGCATTTTGTATTTAATTCCACTACGTAATACACTCCTTAATGAAATATGTGTTTACGTATAAAGAGTTTCTTTTCTAAAGAATGAGTTAACCAGGATATACGGATTGGTTAGATCTGTTGTAGTTGTTTTCATGGCTCTCCAGTCCTTAGTAGATTTAAATACAGATGGTGATCAGAAAAATGGAAACACCTGAACGAAATTGCAATTTACCAGATTAATATGGTGTCGGGCCACCTTTCGCCTTCAGAACAGCCTTGATGCGACGTGGGATGGAGGCATAGAGGTCGTGAATGGTAGCAAGTGGAATTTTACACTATTCCTCGTGCAGGGAATCGGCCAGTTCTGTGAGAGAGGATGGAGGTGGAAATCGTCGCCGAAGTCATGTTTCCAAGACGGACTACAGATGTTCAATTTGTTGAGATCTGGGGATTGGGCGGGCCAGGGGAGGTGTTGAACTTCATTCCGATGTTCCTCAAACCACGTTGCAACAACGCCAGCTGTGTGAATGGGTGCATTATCATCCTGGAAGATGGCGTCATTGTCCGGGAACAACATCCGGACCATAGGATGCAAGTGGTCTCCTAAAATTGCGACATAATCGTTGGCAGTGATTCGTCCGCTAAGTGTGACCACAGGACCCAATGAAAACCATGATATGGCGGCCCACAGTATCACCGAGCCGCCGCCATGTTTCACAATTGGGCGGAGACACTGCAAATCATAAGCTTCTTTGGGCGTTCTCCACACATAAACACGGCCCGTGGTTGGGAATAGGGTGGACTCATCCGACCATATCACACGTTTCCAGTCCTCAACGGTCCAAGTTGCATGGTCGCGGCACCATTTGCGCCGTGCGAAAGCGTTATGGTCCCTGATGAGCGCTTTGGCCCGTGCAACACGACCCCGTAAGTTCATGTCATGTAATTCGCGGCGGACTGTGATTGTCGAAACAGGGTGGGGGAGGTGCTGATTGAGTTCCTCCGTCACTTGCTCCGCAGTGGCACGACGGTTCTGCGTGACAATGCGCTTTAATACCGGCATGACTTATCACTCATGATTTTCTTCCGCCCACTGTTCCGCTTCCCCGATGTGGTTTTCCCGTGTGTTGTGTAGGCCGTCATCACCTTCGACACTGTCCCACGCGACACACCTAACACAGTAGCCATTGCCGTCACACTCACTCCACATAACCGCGCACCAACAATTTGCCCTCTTTGAAAATCTGAGAGGTCTCCCATTTTACACTACTTCCGTCTGCTGCAACCACTGGACACTGCTGTTCCACTGCGTCTGACGTAGTATGGAGACCGACCTAACACACCACCACTAGCGGTCTGGCGCTGTGGACGCCACGACACCACTGCCAACCCATACATCTGACGTGTTGCCAACTACAGGTGTTTCCATTCTTCTGATCATCATGTGTATAATGAAATTACGATTCACATTTTGGATTCTCAGTGGGAGCTTATGTACTGCGGATGTTATAGTAAACTGTAGGCCTGTGTCTCATATCATGGGTACTTGAAGAGGATGATTGAACTTAAATCGAAAGCTTGATGTGAATTAAACTCAAAACAAAATTCATAGTGGAATTTATTACATGGACATTATTGTAATAGTTAACTATAAAATATCTATTTTTCATTATCACTGTTATTATTAAATGCATGTTAATTATTTTTTTAGAAGCTGTAACTTCGGAAAGTAAAAGTGAAGGGTATGTGTTTCATTTAAACACTATGCATTTGGTGTTTAAGCATGAGGAAGCTATTTGTGAGAATGAAGATGTTATCTAGTTTGTTCTCACAAGTGATATGTTGCCAAACTTATTTGTAAGCAGTATCATATACAGCACAGTAGTTTTAAACCAAATATTTCACTCTCTTTTGGGGAATGTTATGAAAAAAGAAAGCAATGTAAATAAAGATAAGTAGTATGTAAAAGAATGATTAACTTGGAAGTACCCGAATGAAGGCTGTACAATGAATGACAGTCAATTGTTTAGTTGCGAGATCTTTCAGAATCACATTTTTAACATTGTTTTAATATGACATCCCAATTTTTATTTCGATTTATGTAAAGTATTTAATTTTGCTTTGTGAAGTAACATAACCTGATTTATTTCGTGCCCTTTAACCTGTAAATGTCTGAATAGTCCAAATTCGAGGTAGAAGTTTGCTCATATTTCTTAATTTCTAATGAAACTGTTCGTCTTATCAATATAAAATTTATTAAATCGTGTGTAGTTACCAGGCATTAGTGAAACATCTCAGCGAACATCTTTTTTATCTGGTAAGAATATTTTCAGTATTATGTGTTAAGAATATTTTCTCTCGAGCTGGGTTACTTTTAAGGATAGATTTTGAATTATTGGAAAATTCGAGGTAGAGTGGAGCATTGACTTTTATTTTTTAAAGTGTTTATATCAGTTCCATTGTGCGCCCGACTAACAGAAGTTTATCATTTACTGCGTTTTTTCCTTGATATTCTTCCCTGCAAGAGCGAAATATTGATATACACTTCGTGTCTGTTTATGATATATTAAAGAATGATTCACTTATGGAAGGACATCAGGTAACATCTTCACTTGATACATATTTCTTCGCTCAGTCCTGTTTATGTCAGATGATGTATACTACAGAGTGCGTTCACAAAGTTTCAAGACTGAGTGTTATCTGAGTAGGGGCACACGCGCAGACCCGTTCTACCGACACGGTGCAGTAGAAGGGGTTGTCAGCTAAGCGCCGCACAAGCGTCAGTTGCCTCCGAGACGCGAGAGTGAGTAGATGGCTAGTGGCGTGAGTACATGTCAGTGACCCCCATCGAAACCTGAGTGAGTAGAAAATGAAGCGACATTTGGAGCAGCGTTATGCTGTCAAGTTATGCTCGAAACTGAATAAAACAGCTACAGTGATTTTTCGTATGATTCAGGAAGCCTACAAAGAAGACGCCATGTCACGTGCAATGCTTTGCATATGGCACAAGAGGTCCAAAGAAAACCACGAGGACGTTGAAGACGATGACCGCCCTGGGAGACCTGCAACAGCTTAACTGAGGAAAATCTGGTGAAAGTGCGTGAACTCTTAAACAATGATCATCGTCTTAATGTTAGATTATTTGCCGATGAACTGGGATTGGGTCCGACTACTGTGTTCAAGTTAGTGACAGAAGATTTGAAGATGAGAAGAGTGAAGTTTTGGCGCAGTTCAACGTGGCAGCACTGCCGCATCCAGCATACAGCCTCGAGCAAGCTCCCAGCTACTGTTTTGTTCCCCCCAAATTAAGAAAGACCTGAAAGGGAAGCGATTCGGCACGATTCTAGTGGTCCAGGCGGCTTCGACGATGTCCCTTCACAGCCTAGTGCGCGAACACTTTCAGGGAGCCTATGAACAATGGAAAACTCGCTGGCAGCGGTGTGTTGATGCCCAAAGGTAATTTTTTTTGAAGACTTTTAGTTCGTTGTACAAAAATGTGTAATGCATTTGTTATTTTGAGACCAGTCTTGAAACTTTGTGAACGCACCCTGTATGAAATTTCTAAAGTATCATTTTAAAATATTTGAGCTGAACGACCGTAGTTTGGTTTGCCGCTTGTAACTGGAGAACCGAAAAATTAATAGTGCTCAAATTTCGCAGAATATAGTGAACATTGATGATGAAGATTATGAATAAAGATAGTTAAACATTGATGAAGATTATAATTCATTGATTTGCTTAATTGAAATGCACGTTGCATCCTACGATTTTTTAAAAATTATTATTATCTAGTGGATGTTGTAGAAATTGAGTAACAAGAAGCTACCTTTACATACAGGTTGAATGTAGACATTAGTACATTACATTGCATTACCCTGCACTTTATTCTAATTAGTTTATTAATTTGAATATTTGTCCATACATACACCGTGAACTATATAGTGCAGGGGCTGATTGACATTTCGCTTGCAGGGTTTTACTGGAGCTGTTCTCTGCTTATTTATATTGGGGTCCGGGCCTTGATGATGAAATAAGATGATTTCATACTTGCAAATAGTGGAAAACCAAACTGGAAGCCATCTTCCAAGATGGCCGCCACGCGTCCCGTGGATAGTAATTTTTCACTGGCAAAGTTTTACCGGAGCTGTTCGAGAGTAGATGTGCTTTCGCTTAGTACTGAGTAAATCCATAAGAAATCAACTAATGATAGTTGCTAACAAAATTTGAAATAACTCAAAAGGGACACATTTTAAGAATCTCACATACCCACAAAACAGTCGTTATTTGTGTAGTACATATATTATTAGTGAAAATTATTAACAAGGCGTACGCGAGGCGGCCATATTGGAATATGCTTGTCATCATGATTAAATCATCTCCTCTCATGAATGCACTCAACTTAACACAAATTAGTAGAGAACATCGCTGGTAAAATTTTGCAAGCGATTTATTATTTATTTATACATATTTCTGGGCATTACCGGGATCTATGGTCTGAAACCTGTCATCTATGAGGGATGACGTCCTTCGGCGAGCATACTATCCGGGAAAAGGGAAAGGAAGGAAGCAGCTGGAACCTGTATGTTAGGTACCATCCCAGCTTTGCCTGGTATAAATGATGAAAACCCAGACTCACCAGGAAAAACCTTACGCAAAGTGGATGGACTGAAAAAACTATTACACCTTTTCCACCGAGTATCTCTCCACCGGGAATCTTGTGGAAGTGAAACTTGAGTCAGTCTTCCGTCTAATAGTATTGGTAGTCGTGCACTTAACACAATTTAATACGATGGATATCACACAAAATTTATGCTGAAATCGACTTTATTCATAATACTTGCATCAAAAACCTGGCTTACCTATTTAAATTTTTCATAATCATCTGGTTATATTATGCGAAATACAATTGATTATTCACACTCGTTCAGCTCAATTTTACATATTTCGAATGCGAAACTAATCATTTATAGCTAATTAAAACAATTTTGAATTATGCATTTGATAGTAGCCTCCGCTATATTCGAACTACACTGTTATCTACATAGTTCTTCAATTTTTGTTCTCTTTTTGTCAGATTGGAGTGAAAGTTGGAGTTCGTCAGCGAGGATGTAATGGCCTGAGCTATACTTTAGATTATGCAGCAAAGAAAGAGAAATTTGATGAAGAGGTAGTTCAAGATGGTACGTTGCATGCTCGAAGTTTACTTTGTAAAAATTCTCAAATCGAAGTATCACATCCACTTCCTTTGATAAATATTATTTTCTTTCGCATGTTTTGTGTCTGTAGATTTTAAATACTTAAAACCTACTTTCTCACAAAGCTTTTGTATGATAATATTACTTAACTTTTTTTAAACCTTGGTCTTGGAATTTACACCATCTGAAGAAGTATCGTTACGAAAGATAGGAAGTATCGTTACAAAAAACAATAACTTACAAAGGCAAGAAGTTCACCCTCAACACGCTGGAGATGTGCAAATTTTAGTTCTGCGTCAAACAAGCAAACTGCAGCTTACCACTTACAACAGACCCAATACTTCAAGGGAAAATAAAAAGCTGTAAACAAACAGGTGGTTTGTTGTGTTTTCCAGTTACTTCTTAGTTACATTTGATACAGTTAGGATGATTAATTAGGGTAATGGGTGTCGGTGACAGTAAATATTGTGTAGAGTATTGTGTTGTGTAAAGGTTGGTTACATTGAAAAAGATGATGTTTATGAAATGAGATCTCTAGTTTTACGTCCTTGTAGGGTAAAGGAGGCAGGTAATTAATGAAAAGAACGATTGTGAAAGAACAGTGGGATGAGAATGTGCGAGCAAACGGGAAAATTCGGAGAAACAGAGGGACACAATGTCCTCCACCACAAACTCACATGGCCTGGGATCAAATAAGATACCCTTGGCGTTCTACCACTGAGCCACCGTTCTCCTCCAAGAGGAATTTTTTTATAGTAGTTTATTATTAATCGTGGAACGACGAACTGATGTAGTAATACTTGTTAATGATAATTGTATTAGTAGATACGTGTAAAGATATGTAATATATATGATCAGCCAGGATAAATATACAGGGTGTCTCAAAAGTTCCCTGACACAGGGTAACTGTTATTATCAGAGTTACAACAAAATGAAGAGGGGAAACCGTCTCCAAATATGTTTTCAATCTAAAGTGAAGGAATTTTTTTTTTTAAATCGGACGAGCCATTGGGCTGTACACTCTTTATGTGTCGAATGTTAAATTAAAATGCAACGTTGCCATTTACCTGGACCCACAACGTAAATGACTGAAGTTGCTGTTTGAAATAGGGACTGGCCATCGACATGTTAGCGTAAAAGATATTAACTTCATTAAAAATAGCGACAATACCCCATATTCCCCTAAACAGAAGGATATTTTGATAAAAATTCGCTGAGACATCCCTAATTACCCTAGGATCAAAGTTCGCCCATCATTCTCTTCAGAATAGAACTGTCTTTCAGACGGTACGACTCACGTGTCTCTATCATGTATCTAAGGCGGGAAAATCCCGAAGAAAGGGATTTTTAGGGTTATAATATCCATTTTTTCCAAATTTTTGCCCCTCTGGACCCCCCTGTTTTAACGCACAGATCTGAAAAAATCTGATAAATACTACTAGGTGGACTGAATGTTTGTGCACAATTTCAATCTTCTAGGTGCAAAAGATTGCCAAAAAAGATTGCAAAGCCCGCCAAAAAAAAAAAAAAAAGACGTCCCATATTCCCGTATACAAAAGGATATTTTGTAAAAATTCCCTGAGACATCCCTAATTACCCTAGAATCATGGTTTGCACATCATTCTCTTCAGAATAGAGACGGTACCATTTACGTGTCTCTATCATGTATGTGAGGCGTAAAATTAGTGAAAAAGAGATTTTTTGATTAAAAAATCCCTTTTTTTTAACCTTTTTGCCCCCCCGGAACCCCCTTCTGCTAACGCAGAAATCTGAAAAAAAATCTGGTAAATACTATTCGGTGGACTGAATGTTTGTGCAAAATTTCAATCTTCTACTTGCAAAAATAAGCCCACCAAAAATAATAAACATAGGCTTAATAAAAGAAAACATCTTGTTTAAAGTTATGACGTCACCTCGTATGTATCGACGCATGAAGGTGTGAAACCATACGTAACGTCTTCTACAATGTCTATGGACTTGAAAAAAAAAAAGAAAGAAAAAGAAAGAAAAAAAAAGACGAAAAAGCTCAAGTAGGAGAATTATAAGGCAATGTACCATGAAATACCCGTATGGTACAAATTGTACCATAAGATCCCGAAAAGGCTAATGTATAGGTTTTACTTTTGTAATGTGGGAATTTGATCTTCAAATGCCCTTTGATTTAATACACACAGTTTTTTCTGAAAATTTTAAATTTAGACAATTCTTCTGTCACATAAACACTTACTTAGTACTTCACTATGTTTCATTGTGACGCTTAGAAAGTTTATTAGGTACTTCACATTTCCACAAACTTAACCCAAAGCACTAAAGTTTATAACAGCAATAATGAAGAAAGAAAAAAACTGAACATTAATATACGAGTTTTACTTTTGTAATGTGCGAATCGGATCTTCGAGCAACTGTGTTACTTCCTTAGCGTCGGAAGTACTTTCCTCTTCTTCCAAAATCTTCACTTGTTTCCCTCTTCGTTTCTCCACCATCCTAGTTTTCTCACGTTCCTTGACCTCCATTTTCTTTTGCTGAAGCCTTTCGTGATATCTTGTTCGGGCATTTCTCACGTAATGGATCATTTCCTTAGTAATTTCAACCTTCTCAACACCTCCAGCTTTTTCTACTGCTTCCCAAATCAATCTCTGTGCCACGAGTGACTCTTGAGATTGATTTTCAATTAGGCCTTTTTTATTTATTGAAAATCCTCGTTCTACATTAGCATTCCCGTGTGAAAGTACGAATATCTTCTTAAGGAATGGCATCAGTTCGGTTCCACTACATGCAGTAACATTCTTCCAGAATGTATCAAGTCGGATTGTCCGTGAGTAATTTCTCATCTCTTCCAGAAACTTAGGATCCTAACATGAAATTGTGAATTCCTTCTCTACACGATCAGCACACATTCCAGAAATCCACTTGTTTTCGACAAACGTCTCAAGGCACGAACGAAGCCGTTTCTTGGCAACTTCCGGGTTTGTAGAGATTACATCGGGATCACAAAACGACAGACTTCTCGTGAACTGGAATTTCAGAGGAGTCTTTTCAAGCAAATTTGTGCAAGGTGTCTGCAGACATTTTCGACAACTCTGTTTGAACAAAAGTATATCTTTCGGAGAAGCATTCTCAACTTGTTTAATAGCATCACGAACGCCATATCCCAAGTTGATGTTCCTTGCGCTAACTAAGTTCTCGGGATCCGTTATATTAATCTTAGCAATGTTTGTAGCTGTAGCTATTACATCAGGTTTCACGAATCTATTCATTGCAGTTGTCACTATGTTTGATAATTCAGAATACAAGAAAGGAACCATGGGCTTTTCGGCCTGAAATGTCTTCAAAAAGGGTTCAACATTAGAAGCAAGCAATTTAAAAAATGCTAATTTTGGACCAATCATTTTATCTTCTAAATATTTCTTCATAGTGTCGTAACTTATTGTCGAGTCATGGGAATTGTCACTACAAACAGATGCAGCAACCACTTCATTTTATTCACACATGGATACCGGTTTGTCTCTGGATAACATGAACATGGCCGCTATACTTACTGCGGCCTTATGCTTTCTACCTTTCATGTGGCTGACAAGCGCTAGTTTCCCCATGTTGCTAAGAGAAGCACTTTTCCTACAGATTTTACAGTAAAATGAGAATTTGTCCGATTCACAAGGCAGAAGCCACGAATAGAAGTCACTATTTGTAAGCCACTGGGAATTAAGAGAACACAACCTATACTTGGAGCTAGCCATAATACGAGGTGCATTAATTAACCTGTGGAAGAAACAAAGTACCGTCGTATAAGAAAGCTGGATATACACAACTGTCATATCAAACATATCAAATACGTATATTAGTCATAGAGATTGAAATTTTATGTTTTTGTATGAACACTGGAGCGAAAACTTGAAGAGCGGAAACAGTTCTTAATATCATATTTGTACAGGAAACTTTTCGGTGTTTAAAATTTTCGAATTCATACTTTTTTTTAACATGTTTATGTACGTATGCCCAAAGCTTTTCGCAAACTTTTTTTTTTTTTTTTTTTTTTTTTTTTTTTTACGTGTAATTCATTACTGTGCGAATTTGCAGATCATATATAAACAAAATCACTCACCAGCGCAAAATTACTTGTTAACAGCAAATGTTAACATTAATAGCACTTACAATACATTTACTACGGCCAACTAATAAACTAGATTTTAGGATAGTGTTACTAAAACTATTTTACCTGAAGAAGAAATGTATCTTTTTTTCTTCTTTTTAATTTCTGTTATGTTACGCTGTATTGCAACTCTCCCGCTTGGTTCTTTGTTCTTCCTCAAAGTGCGCTATAAAGACCAATGTTGCCAATAGAGCAAAATGTTTTTCCATCATATCACAGAATTAAAACTACTAGAATCTCTCAGACAATTTGGGAAACCATCTGATGAACAATTATGCACATCAGGTGGTGCAGTAATGCACCTTAACATACTCTTTTTACATTATGTAGGTGCATTACTGGCGTGATCAGGAGTGTATGATTGCACAGATGATTTCCCAAACCTTTGCTTAGTTGCAGACTCGCCCTCATCTTCGATTATATCCAGTGTATGTAGTGAGTGTGTGTCCAGTTCAAAGTTGCAACTTTTACCTCACAAAATTCCCTGATATTTTGCTCAAATTTTCAAAATTACCTGATTTTTCCAGGTTTTCCAGTTTTTCCAGTCGCGTAGCAGCCCTGAGTTAGAGCTCCTTCGTGGCTAAGCTGTAAGCACACGCGCCTTTGGCGTGGGAGACCTGGGTTGATTCCTGGCGAGAGCTCATGTGATTCGGATTCCACGTTAATCAATAGGTCCAGTCTCATATAACCTAGCTACTGAAAGAGACGTTAAACTCCAAATCAACTCAACAAGTCCAAAATAGTTACTAGTACTTTTTTTTTTAACAAATTGGATCACTTTCAAAGTATGTTGATGTCGGTTTTGCAAGTACGGCAGCCGTAAGATCAACGAAGTTAATTGAACTTGATATCCTACGTCTACTTTCGCATTGAAATTTCGTAATAGAATATTCACATGGTATCGCGGAGTTGATCAAATACCCGTTCTATTTCTTCGTATAAACTGTTTTTAAATATCATCATTCTTATCTTCTGTTGGGGCATGTACATTTAAAACAATAATATCACATCACTTATCCTTAAAAGCACTAAAGAAAGTCTATCATTAACAAGTTCAAACCGATTAATTGCATATATTATTTGTTTGTGAACGAAAAATATTGTTCCTAGTTGATTATTTCCTTCCCCTGAAAAAACGTAAAATTTCTGGACTGCACTGCTCCCTTTCCTTCCCATCAAACTTCCTGAATTTTTACCAAGTCCATCATATTTCTCTAACTCATTTGTTACAGATAATATCGTGCGTGCCGTATAAGGACTTCTTATATTCCACTACTTCGCTCAGGTCGTGCTAAGATATCAGTCCTTGTTCGAGGCTTTTGCGAATGTTTCTGAACAATACTTTTTTTTTCAAGATGAAATTGTTACCCTCATATCAAACCTCCAAGCTGGAGAACCATCTGGTGTTATCTGTCCACGACTACTTACTCAATATCCGCAGGTAACCTTTGTATCTAGAGGCCTTCTCCTCGATCCGCAACGTTAGGACAAAGTCGTCTTAGTTTGCTTCAAAGTAAGGAGCTTGGGATCTGACACGATTCTTCCAACACCGTTTTCATTATTTAAAACATTGTTCGCAAGTTCTGTATTGGAAGAGTGAGTGTTTCCTCGTATTGGGCTGAATCTTAGTCAGGGGTCTAGAATATCCCCTATCAAAGGTGGTGTAAGTTTTGGGAAACCGGAAGTCGTAAGGCGATTGAGTGATCTGCACTATTTGATGTATCGCCAGATAGCTCTGTACAAGATATGATGCGTAAGTGGGTGCGTTGTGGTGATGAAGCTGTCATTAGTTGCCCAAATTTGCGACTATTTTCGTCCTATTACATCTCGCAATCGGCAAGAATGCCGAGATAGTTCTTCATAGTAATTGTTTGCCTTGTAGGAGTGTGTTCATAATGGACACTTTCTTATCAATCAAAGAACATAGTTTTGACCTTGCTGCGACTTTTCCTCAAGGCGTAGAGAATCAGAATACTTCCATTGGAACGACAGGCTTTTTAAAGATATTTGGTTCATTGATAACGGTCTGAAGCAAGTCATTAGCAGCTGTATCATGATGTTTTGTTCTGGCAACAGTAGTCGCGAAACGAATTTTCCCGCAACTCATTGCTGCTAAGGTTTTAACGTAAAAAATTGTTACTTAATTTTTTAGTATCCCAGCTCATCATCTAGTTCTGTCATTTGCCGATCCTGGGTGATTGCAATTCACTCACATCCAGTATTTCTGTTGTCTGATTGTTGTTGCGACTTTCACACCGTCAATCGCTCTGAACAGATTGCCGGAAATTTCTGGCAATGAATCACGTGGTAGGGCTGTCGAAAAGGTGTGACAAATTTTTGCAACATGGCGACTAGTTCATATTTGGAAGTATTAGACTCATTTGCATCCGTGTTATTGTTGTACAGTTTCACAGCTGATAGTTCTTATTCTAAATAAAATTGAGCAATTGGTTTGTGTATCGCAGATTTTTCATTGTGCATTTTCGCCCTATTTTACTCTTATACGTGCGTAAAGAACGCACATTAGCTTGTGAAAACTTGTAGAAGAATACGGTGAAAATGATCTACAAGAACGCCAATGTGAACGATAGTTCATGAAATTACGTGCTGGTAATTTTTGCACGCTGATAATTTAGGAAGGTCCACTGAAGTTGAGTATGATAAAATAAAGGCATTGATCAAATCAAACCCATGTTACACCACATGAGAGATTGCAGCAACGTTGAACACCAATCACTAGTGTTCACTACCACCTAAAGAGACCAGGATACATGAGTGAGTTCGATATCTGGCTACTGCGTGAAAGAAATTCATTTGACAGCGAGAAGATTACGTACAATAATGTGGTTCGCAATCTGTGTTAATCCCAATGTGATGATTCGCCCCAAACATCAAAAGCAGTCATTAGGGGAATGTTATGTTCTCAGTGCTGTGAGATTTTTAAAGGTGATGGATGTGTTTATCGAGCTCTTACCAAGGAAGCAAATAATGAGTGCAAATGTGACTGTCGGCATTTGGACAATTTGAACGAATCCATTATGCAGAAACGTCGGTATTTCATCACAACAACGGTAGAAGGGGAACTACGGTGGCTTAGTGGTAGAGCGTTTACCTCTGATGTTGGGAGTCCCTGGTTCGATCCCCGGCCAAGTAAGTTTGGGGTGGACAGCATCGTGTCCGTGGATTTTCGAGGGGTACTCCCGTTCTCATTCACTTACCTTAATCACGTCTCCCTTAGCCTAAAGGGCATAATCGTGGGACATTAAACAAATTTTCATCACAACAACGCACCAGATTTCGATCACCCACCAACCCTCTTGCTCTGCGTCATCGGACTTTAACTAGTTCCGATCAATTCAACCTCCATGCGTGGTATAACGTTCAATTCAAATGAGAACGTAAATCAGTATTTTGTTCAGTTTTCGTCGATAAAGACAGGTCCTTCTGTGAACATGGAATTTATAAAGCTCACTGAAAGATGGCAACGTGTTATCAAACAAAACTGGCAGCACATTATTTATTGGCCTTTGTTCCGTATACAAGTAAATGACCTTTGAAATACATAGAAAAGTAATGACTTATATTTTTGTAACAGCCCAATATTGTGTCTTTATTCTTGTTGTGCATATTGTACCGTTCCCAAAAGCATTCCCAATCATTGGATTAGTTTCTTGGAAGAAATATTCTAACTGATGCTGCAGTGGTGAAGCACTCTCCTCTGGTATGTAGGGTTCCCTGGTTCGATCCCAGTTCTCGCCAAGGAAGCTTTGTGGTGAGAAAACGTTGTGTGCGTGGAATTCCCGATCTTCCCACTATCTTCATTCCATCATTTCGTTGAGTATCACCATAGTCTCCCTTAGCCTCGTAGCATAATCGTGGAACGTTAGACGAAAAATAGTTCTAGCTTAGCACAGAATTTGATGCAGTACTCGCTCAAATTCCGATAACGATTATACACACTACATGTGCTCACTCAGCGGCATCTAACTCCAAACTGACGCAGCCAGTGAAATCGTCCTTATTTTTACACATGCGCATTACAGTCCGTTTTTATTAACTGCCCGGTTATATTGTGGCCGCGCAAACCATTTTATGTTCGCATTGGCACCATTCTTTCGGGTCAAACCTCGTATGCTTTTGTTCATGAGTGGCTAAATAATTACTTAACTGATTTCGATTGAACTTTCACTGCTGTTTCTGGAATCTTGGAATGATTGTAGGCTCTTTGACATCCATTGAACTGACCAATAGTTTAAAAGAAGCAAGATGTGCGAAGAAACTGATTTACTATGTGGAGAATTTTGCTTTGTTACATGTTTATAAACTGTAAGGGTGCTGTATGAAGAGATTTCTTGGTTTAGAGGATACCAATTTTTAATTTATGCACGACATTGCAATATCAAAATGTGGAGTACAACTGGTTACCATTCGAATAAACATAAACTAAACGTTTCTTCGCAGAAGGTTTCAGGGATTTCAGAGATATTATTTAATGAGCTGCTTTCCCAAAATATTTTATTCAAACGTGTTTGATCTAGTTGGGAAAATCGCTTTAAGACGTTCAGAGTAAGATACCAGTCTTCTACCAGGACAACGCAGTGCCTCACGTATCGGTAACCAGTCGTAAGAAGCTAAACAAGTTGGACTGAGACTTCCCACTATATTTACCTGTCGTTGCACTATCCTATTCTTTGTTCAGATTTCTGTTGAGTTCTCTTATCTGAAGATAATTCCGTGATTCCACGCTGTCAAATAGTAGCTCAGCTGCAAAGCCAGATTGATCGAGAACTGTACAATACTTTCAATGAATAAAGCTTTCTTCGCGCCATCGTGTTATATTTCATTTCCAAGGAAAGAAAACGACTCTCGTAACTTTCCAGACAATTCTATATCTATTGAATAAGTTAGCAAAATTATGGCTAGGTCAAAAATGTAATTACTTTGTTTCGTTGGAAGTCATGGAAGCCCTGGTCAGAGGACTTGCTTCGGAGATGATGTCGATACCAGCTATGTATGCGCTTCTTGCATTCGGGCTCTACCTTCAGTTGCAGTAACCTTGGCTCCCCTCATTGTGTCCGCGTTAACTACTAATTATTGGAGAGGAAATCCCTAACGGTGGGAATTATATATATAGATTCCTTGACGGAGAAAGACACTTCTGGACAAACCGGTTTGAGAGAGAGAATAATCTAATTGGTAATTTGCAGTTTAGTGTCCCTTTTCAGCATCAAGGCAATATGAGATGTGGATCTACAGTTTAAGATGGAATCCGAACCACCGTAATGCTTTCAAATTTCAAGAATCTTCCACCAGGAATCCAATCCGTGCACCAACGAAACGCATGGTAGCTACTATAATAGCATAACAGCGGAGAGGGCAAGAGAGAATGAGTGACAATTTATGATATGCAAAACAGTACAATAGACAGTGATTGCATAATACATTTTGACTACTTTTACCATCTTGCTATGACATATTTTTCTTTCAAGGATGTAATGATGATGGAGAGATGTATTATTGTACTAGCAGCGTTCACCCCGCTTCGCTGCGGTCACCCCGGAACGCAATAAACTTTGTTACTTAGATAATTTTTACTTTTTCGCTTTCAAGTGATATGATAAAAACCATAGAAGATTGCAGTAAATCTTAACATTATATCGCCTGTCATTTATGTTAACCCGCCCCGCTTCGCTGCGGTCATCCCGGTGCTGGCATATTGTAAAAGTGTCTGTAAAAATAAGCAAATCAATTAAAAAATTTTAAACAGAAGATTCAAGCTATTTTCCGCTGTATATCGCCTGTCATTTATGTTAACCCGCCGAGTGACACGGTCATGCGGGTTGCATATAAATACGTTTATTTTTACCTATGATGAACTAATAACAAAGGATTTGTACGTTATGGACACTTGAATGGTCAATTATCTCAAGACACTGGTAATTAAAAATTAAAGTGATATGATAAAAACCATCTAGGGTCCAAATCCTAATAACCCCCCAAAAATGAAAGAAATTGGTTCAGCCGTATTAGCGTGATGAGCGGACAAAGGATTTTGTACGTTCTCTTTTATATATATAGATAGATAGTATAAGACAGTCGCAGGGCGTGAGGCCGAAATTGTTGAGCACTATAAATAAATATAAGTAGCTGAGTAACTGTCGCACCTAGACATAGTGTATGTACACTTAAAAAGTAATTAAAGTGGCTTCTTTTCCGCCAAAATCTTTTACTAGTTATAATCATATTTTCAACTTCAGTAAGAAACAATTTTCATTTTAGCAAACCTGCGTTAATTTGACTTAAGTTTCGTGAACAATATATGATGCACGAAGAAAGGAAAAGTTGACGAAAACTGGTTTCGGGAAATACTGAAATTCAATTCTCAATCAATTTATTTAAATAGATGTGGAAGCAATTTTTGTTGTCAAAAATTATTTGACACTTCATGATGTAGCCAACTTTAGAATCGTTACCCAATGGAACAGTTTTGAACAACAACCACATTACATTTTTCCATCTCATCACATCACAGATACAAGATGAACCATAAGTTTTGCAATATTTCTACACGTGCCTTGTTTAGAGGTTTATAGTATGTGACGGAAGTAGTGTTCTGAAATGTGTAGTGCTGATTTGACTATTGCACCTTCATATTTACAGCTAAAATCCAATTCGGGATCTTTTGGGCCATAGCGCCACAACTTGAAACCAGGGTTGGATTTGGAGAAAGAAAGAAAGAAAGAAAAATCATGCATTTAAAACACGAAAAAAGTGTTCAAAATCTTTTAAAACATACGAAAAAAACATGTTTTAAACATTTTGAACAGTTTAAAACATATTTCAAAATCGTGTAATGTATTTATTAAAACTTTGCAACCAATCTTTTCATTTATTTTATTTTTGTTAAGACTACACTGTGTTGGGTACAGAATATTTCGGTATAGATTAGTAATTCTCAACTTATTTCATATCACGACCTCCTTTTATTATACCCTCTTGCCAGTGACTCTCGTAAGTACTTTCTTGGTTATAATAAACTTTAGGTAGATTTTAAAATCTACCTACTATAGAGATTTCACACAATCTATCAATATACATTGCAAAAGTGAAGTCCTCGCCATCTATATGTATTGAGAAGGGTTAAGGGAGAATGATAAAACTTGGAAGTGGTCTGACACATCAGATGGTGCTTTCAAGCATCATGGCGGATATCTTTGATTGATGTTCGAAATTTCAAATGCAAAGGGAGTCGTGTTACATGTTTTAAGACTAGAATTTTACCAGAAATACGGTTGTGCGGTTACTTTAGCCCTTAAGCAAGTCATTTCGGAGTTACCGCTTCTGAAAGTTTTCTAGTATTAGGTGCTAAGCTCGTGTTCCTTGAAGGCAGAGGAGATTTTAGTTGCAAAATTGGATTACTATTTCAGAATACTGATGCTAGTAAAATTATTTTAAAATATTGAATTTTGGAAAAGTAATGTTCGAAGCACACTTCATGTTGTGCTAACTTTAGAATATTTTCTGCAAGCCTATGTAATTGGTTGTTTTTTGGGGTCAATAATTTATGAAGAAAGGTAATATTTGGTGCGTTCAGAGCACAATGGATTCAAATCCATTTTCAATAAAGTTCAATTTTGCTCAGCAAATAAATTCTATTTCAAAACGTAATATTTTCGCAGTCAAGAGTCCAAAACAAATGTAACTAAAACCATGCGAAAGGGCATGGGATAATTTCATATGACAGCCGCTAGACAGGGGCGTCAGTGGGACAGGAGGGCAACCGCCCCTATCTCCACTCTGGATTTCAGATTTTTGGGGCAGTAAGGCACTTTTTGAAATCTTTTGATAAGCAAAGTCCAACAGAAGAAGCTTGAGGTCCTTACACCGAATAAATACGGAGAACATACAGATGATTAAAACTGGAAATTTGCTTAGGCCCAATTTCCAGAATTTTAAGTAGGCCCGAAACTCGAAAGTAGAGCCACCTTTGGAATTCTTCGACCAAAAAATATACAAAAAAGCAATATAGGCCTATAGCTCCTTACGGCCAATTGAAATGAATTATGACTGATCGAAATCCTATTTATTCGGTGTAAGAACTTCAAATTTTTTATGTTGGACTTTGCTCGGCAAAAGGTTTCTAAATCTGCATTACTGCCTCCAAAATCTGAAATTCAGGATAAGAGGCTGATGACCTTCAAAAGAACGGCCCTCTCTAGCGGCAGTTATATAAAATTCTAGATTGCATCTTCTCATGTAGTTTTTCTTTCTTTCATCTCGGATTTGTGGTTGTGAAAATATGTTTTCCGTCGGTGTATTCTTTTGGACATACTATGCATTTATTTAACGTAATTATGCATCATTGACTATGGTATTCGGAGCTTGACTTGTTAATCATTCCCACGCTGCAGCGTACACAACATAATGTTAAATTTATGAGCAAGGAGGGGGAAACTAGCCCTCCTCCCCCATTCCATCAACGCCCTTATAATCTGAAACTCTAGTCCACACCCTTTGCGTTTGCTGCGTTTGCTGAGCAAAATTAAACCTTTCTGAAAATGGACTTGGATCCCTTGTGCTCTGAACGTCCCATCTAAAAATATTTTATAAATACTGAGTTGACGCCAAATGATGAAGGTCCATGAGTTTTTTCTTTTTTTGCTCTAAAAGTCTCTAAAAAAATTAGTTGAGTTGATTTTAGTTTAGCGCCCCTTTCAGCAGCGAGGCTATATGAGACTTGGACCTACTGATTAACGTGGAATCCGAACCACATGAGCTCCCGCCGGGAATCGAACCCGGGTCTCCCACGCCAAAGGCGCGTACGCTAACCGCTTAGCCACGGAGGAGCTCATCTAAAAAAATGAAATGAGTACTACTACAATTCTAACTACCCATGATAAATATAGAACATACCTACGTAATGATACCATAAATATTTGTTTCATGCTATTCATATTTATGTTTATTTTAGAGTCCCGAACTCGAGTAGTTGGAAGTTTTTTTTTTTTTTTTTTTTTCAAAAATTCGCTGATTTTTTGTCAGTCTCGTGCTTGTTAAACTATGAGCGCAACGTTGATACACTTTCTTACTTATATATCTTATGTGTTGTTACATGCTTAGTATATTATATAAGTAACAAAGTGTATCACGATTGCGCTCATAGTAAAAAACAGAAAAAAACGCATCAGCAGAAATCTACTACACTGACGACATGTAACAGAAAGTTGCCTGTGAAAACCAAACGAAACCGCATTTGATCGCACGGAATGTGCATTTGTGAAAGAAAGAAGGTCCATGCAGTGATTAAAGGAGAACAGAATGCTCTGTAGTAACTTTGTGCAAGGTTGTAGAGATGTGTGTCGGG
Source organism: Thermobia domestica (assembly GCF_964235325.1). Taxonomy (NCBI): domain Eukaryota; kingdom Metazoa; phylum Arthropoda; class Insecta; order Zygentoma; family Lepismatidae; genus Thermobia; species Thermobia domestica. Next base: position 159,382,012 of record NC_137458.1, read on the forward strand.
TGAAAAATATTGCAGAGTCAAGGGAGAAGGCGAACTGCATTTAAGGAGGTACGTGGCGCAGACATTACTTTGGACTTCAAGAGAACAAGGAAAAATACGTCCAGCTGCATTTCGTGCCAGTTGAAAAACCATCTCAAACGGATACCATTAAAAGTGCGCTCCCATGTTTTCATTGATTGTGGTATAATTATTCCTTCTGGAGCTCGATGCTGTCATTCGCATTTTAGTGATGGTATGTTGACGGGTGATGCTATAACACAATTGTCTGAATTCGCGGAAACAACAACTATGCCGAAAACAGAGTGGCAGAACTTTATAGAAGCAATAAGGCAAAGCGCTCGCACGAAAGAACTTTGATGACCTTACATCCTTATCAGACGAGGATTATCTGTTAACTGGGGTCAACAAAAATGATTTTACAATTATGGCCAACTCCATTAAAAGTAAAGTACGTTCTACTGCAACCCGCAGCTACCGTACTGCTTTAGCATTATTACTGGTGAAGCTTCGCACTGGACTTTCACATTCCGTAATGTCAGTTCTTTTCGGAATAAGCAGAAGAACGATAGGTAAATGTATTCAAGCAGTTACTAAAGCTCTAATGTCAGAGTTCGTGCGGCTGCATCTGGGTCTGGCGCATATCAGTCGAGAAGACTTTATAGCGAACCGCACCAGAGCGGCTGCTAACAAGCTTTTCGCAGAGGGCAGACACAATTCGGCAATTGTTATCGTTGATGAACTTATGTTTACATTGAGAAAAGGAGTAAATGTCGTGTTCAACGTAGAACATACAGTATGCATAAGCACAGACCACTCGTTATACTCGTCAGCACCACGGGTTACATTCTCGGCGTTTTGGGACCTTACTACGCTGATGGAAAGAATAATGATACGCCTATTTTAAATTCTGGCTTGGCACCTCAGTCTTTCACATTAAGACCCTGGTTACGTCCAGACGATGTTCTCGTCGTTGATCGAGGATTTAGAGATAGCGTTAAACTTCTCGAGGAGTTAGGAATAATTCCAAAAATGCCACATTTCTTACAAAGCAAGCAACAACATACCGCAAATGAATCGAATGAGTCACGACTGGTTACACGTATTAGGTGGGTGATAGAAGCTGTCAACGGTTTAATCAAACGATGGAAAGCTCTAGGACAGGTAATACCGAATACACAGATACCATGATTGGAGAGTTCGTTCGAATTATTTGTGCTATGTGCAATGCTTTTCGACCTTCTCGTATCTCACGTGATGACGGAGACCTTTAGCCTAGCCGGCATAACCGTTGTAAGTAAAACTTAAAGATTTCATTTCATGATTTGTTCGTGGGTTTTTCCATTTCTTCCTACGTTCTCATTCCACTAGTTATTTATCGCTAATCATCAATCTCCTTTATCTGAACAAGCATAACTCTAGGAACTTCAGAGAAATATACTGCTGTCGTTCCGGACCTCACACCCAGGATTATTACTTGTTCCGAACCATTGCTCGCTTCAACCAAGAGATGAAAGCTGCAGGGTATTCTTTGCCTCGAAGGCGGCTTCAAACGGTGGTCTCTATGAGTTGACTGAAACGTTCTCTCATTCGAAATTTTATATTAATGTCACGAAGCGCATGATGTAACTTTCAATGTTGTTTTATACGATGCAGCATTTCAGTGGCCCCTATATTAGAAAATCCCCTAGCAGAACCCCTTACATAATAGTTATTAACACTTTTTTTTATAACATTGGATCGCCTTCACTACAATATGTCGATGCCTTGCAAGTACGAAGTTTCAAAATTGAACTTGATATACTACGTTTTCGTAAGAACTGTTTACATATTTTAATCTGTCTGTGCAAGGACATTTTGTGCAAGTCACCATTAAAGTACAGACTCACTTATGGTGCAGGATGTTTTTCTCCAACTTCAGTCGTAGACAAGGAACTTGGGCACAAAAAATAAACATGGAGTTTACGAGCGTTTGTAGAAAAGTCTTATCTTACTACTGATGAAATAAAGCAACTTTACAGTGGCATTTGTACCGAGGTTTCTTTTGCGGCTGTCTGGCCTCGATGATACAACTTTCATCACCAACAACTTTCACAGACAGGCTATCATTCTAAGAAGATACTCACCCATTGTCTATCTTAAAACTGCTAATTCATACAGTAATAAATGCAAATTCTATTTGCAGCTTCAATCAAGAGGAAGTGAAAGCTGCAGAGCAGTTCTTTGCCTCGAAAGACAAGAACTGGCCTAAAGGTGGCATCAGACGATGGTCTCTATAATAGTTGACTGAAAAGGTGTCTCATTTGAAATTTTAGCATTTATGTCACGAAGTGCACGATGTTACTTTCGATGCCACGAAACTGGCCTAAAGGTGGCTTCGACGTTTCACCTTGGTGGCCTTCTTTAGACGCTTTAATGGGCACCATTTACTGTTTCATCTTTTCGATGTACTCAGCCGATATAACACCCCTCGCATTCCCAAAACAGGCCCAGCTGATAGGACTGCCTTGAACTTTTAGGGAGTTGGGGGTTATCTTCACTGTAGATTTTCTCTTGGACTCTTCTGACCAGGGACGAAACAAGGGTCCATTATTTTCACTCAGTTTGAAAAATGTCTCAGGTTTGCTTACACATGACATATGTCTCACATTTGCTTTCAATAATCTACATTTTCGAACCCACAGACCTGGACATCTGATGCATGGCTAATGCAACTGATAGAATGTATACAACCCATTCCTGAACATGCCCACTTTCTCTGCGATGAAATTTTGTCACTCGACTGTCTGCCATGACAAGGTTCTAGATTGCTGTAATGTTTTCTTTAGTAATGGCGGTTGTTGACACTCCATTGCGAGAGGTATTTTGGACACAGGGACTTTTGAATTCTGTCGCCTACTTTTTCACGGAGGAACAGGACGAGGCATCCTGCCCTAATGTTTCCGTCATGCCCTTGTTCGGAAAATGCGTACCTACACCACAATCTTCAATATCTGAAAGAAAGAAAAACAGCTGCTATTACGAAATTCGGTATAGAACCTTACGAAGATATGTACTGAGAGTAGCAAACCTCGCAAACCTTCGGCAAAAAAATAGTTGCATATGGATAAGCCGAGAACTTTTCAGTCAGCCTTCGTATTTTGAGTCTTAGCCAGGTTTTGCTATAACTTGACAAACCAAGTAGCCGAAATAATACAAAATCTTTCATTTGCCTTTGTATATAGATTAGTTTAAGATATATACATGGTGTTTCAAAACAACACTGACAACGTTTGAGAGGTAATTCCTGACACAAGACAAAAAGTATAGACCAACCTGGGTGCACAAAGGCTTCCTTTTGGGGTTATAGGCTACCAAAAACATAAAAAAAGAACTTTAAAGGCCCTTAGCTCCAAAACTATAGGACCTACCGCAATCGGGTCAAAACTTTACTTAGGAACTAGTATGTGTCCTATCCATGTTTCAGAATCCTGCGGTACTTCCGCAACAATTTTTATAGAGGTAGTTGGTGAGTACTTTAAGTTATATGCCCGTAGTCAAACTTCCTCAATAAAAATTGTTGCGTGAGTATCTTAGAATTCTGAAAGATGGATTTTTGGATAGGGCACATACTAGTTCCTAAGTGAAATTTTGACCCGATACGGTAATCCCATAGTTTTAAAGCTAAGGACCTTTAAAGTTCATTTTTTCATCTTTTCGGCAGCCTGTAACTCCGAAAGGAAGCATTTGTGCATCCAGGTTGGTCTATACTTTTTGTCATCTTGGTGTCAGGAATTACCTCCCGAACGTTGTCGGTGTTGTTTTGAAACTCTCTATCTATAGAATGATACGTGTGTGTTGTCTGTGTAATGATAAAAACTACACTTTATTGAATGATTATTATATAAATATGTATTTTTTCTTTCTTTATAGGTGTACGTGTTATAATTGATAAGAAAGCTCAACTGACATTACTAGGTACGGAAATGGACTATATAGAGTCGAAATTGTCATCGGAGTTTGTATTCAATAATCCAAACATAAAAGGAACTTGTGGTTGTGGAGAAAGTTTCTCTATTTAATTTCGCAATGTATTAGAGAAAGTATGAAAGGAATACGCGTTATGGAATGTGGAAGTGTGAGGAATGGCCTTGATAGCTTCGCAATAGCACGAAGTCTGAGCATGCAATGATAAAAGGCAGTATTACTTCAAGAGCAAATTGTGTGAAATTTGGAGAAGGGTGATCAATATTTATTGAGTATATATAGTAGCTAAGCTACTTCTGTTAAAAGAGTGTACATACTGGAATGTTAACTGTATAGTAAATAATTTTATAGAGATTTTGTTAAGAATTAAAAAGCTGTAAATACATATTTAATTTATTTTATTAAATAGGCATTATATACAAATTCATTTACTTGGTTTACAATTTATATTTACAATTACTTAAATTGTCTACACAGTTAGTTCCATAATTTTATTTAAAGGTTTTACCTGAGTTGATATGCGTGTGTGTTGATGCAGAGACATGCTTCGTTTTCTGACGGGACTTTGTAGCTGTTGTGGAGCTACAGCGTTCAACTTTCTTCGGCTTAGAACTTTTACAGAATTGATCAGTTTCATTGGTCTCAACAGTTCTTGGCCTGAATTGTTCTTGCTGCCTCATTCTCATTTGTGACGGTTGTTTATCTGCAAAATAAAACACACGTACCATAAACAAATTTCTACATATAAAATAAGGCTCAAATCCTGATTTATATATGCGTGAATTTGGATATTCGTATACCAAGTTTCCTTATACTTTATATCTTACAATTTTACCCACCTACTTAATACACGAACTGTACTTAGCAGATAGTGTTAAATATTAAACTACACAGAAATTTAATTAAATATGTTGGCTTTCTGTTGCTTATACCTTACTTGCATAGAGAAAAATGAATTCTTGTCTTTTTGCTAATTAGCTAAGATTTTTTTTTGAAGGTTATTCTGTCTGAGAGTTCTGCTCGAAGGTAGATTCTATCCCACTTAATGTAGCTAATGGTATATGAGGGTAAATTGGGAATTGCAATTAGGTTTAACACATACACAGGAAGTGAATAATGGGGTCTTGTTACACATTTATACAAACATAAAAAATGTTCAACGCTAGGAAAGAAGCATGGGAGAACAAGGACATTAGCCAAACTTCAGATCAGATGCATTGGCCATACCCCACGTAGCAGTAAGAAAAAGTAAGTCGCAGTTACGTTGTGGAAGCGTATATGTCCTGACAGTTGAATATGCCTCGTTGGCGAATGCGGCAGCAGTACCAATAGATTTTTTTGTCATCGCTCCCGGGAGAACCGTGGTATAGCGAGAGTGTATATAAACTTTCCGCGAAATTAATACCTGCATAACGCGAAATGTAGCCAAATGTGCAAGCAATCGATAGCTCGACGAACAAACTTTGACATCGTTGTCAAATCACGACTCAAATTATGGCTATGTTAGATTGTACAGCTATATTAAAAACACTCGCACAGGAATGAGGTAATAATGCAAAAGCAACCAATGTCTGCATCCGCACGTGCGGCATGCAATACAGTTGGTTGCACACACCATCATGCAAGATCAACCCTTACAGTATAAGTCGTTCCCTACCACATTATCTTGCCTCAAAGAGAGCTGTGGTACGTGTGTGTTCTGTATTTGTCTGCAACTATTTGTCATAAAGAAGTCACTTCTCAGTATTCTCATTACAGCACGGGATTTACATTCTTAAAGGTAGTATTATAATCGCTAAATATCAGACATCTGCATCTGACGTTTAATTAATTCACTGCTAAAGTTGTATATTATTATACAAGCATTTGATTCGTCTAATGTATGATCACAGTTATGCAGAATAAAATGCACTATTGAGTATATAATTCGAGTAAAGCCGTTTGTTCTACTCTTGAAGTTATTAACATTTTTTATTACACTTTATGTGAGAGACTAAAACATATCGTCCCTTTGTGTCGTATCTCAGTTTTTTTCATTTTTCAGGAGAGCAATTTGAAATTTTGCACCTAATTCACTTTCCTGTTACGCTCGTGTTTACTAACATCTATTTACCAATTTTTGACACAATGTAGCCAAAAGTATATTCTTTAATACCACATGTTCTAATTATATAATATTGTAATATTAAGCCATAAAATGTGTTATTTGAGATACTTCACTTTAAAAAAAAAAAAAAAAGTTTGTTTTAAGAATGAGTTACGTCACTGTGCATAGTTCTTGGGATGTAAGAATAATGCCAAATTGAAGTTGGAAAACTGTAAATTTGTCCATTTGTGCACATCTAAGTTGCTGTATTCATCTTTGATAGAGTAAATTATAAAAAAAATAGTAAAACTATCGAACCAAAAGTCTTTATTTCTTTCATTAATTACTTAAACATATTTATTAAATTAATAGTAAGAGAACGAACTAATCGGGCTTATGACCTTTCACCAAAAATGAAAACAATGTGGTATGAAATGAATACTACAAACTAACATTATTAAGTGAATATGAAGCTGTATGAAAGAAAAATAAAATTCAAGACGGCGTCTAAATAATGAAATTAAAAATAAGTTATCATATCCAAACTAGAGTATAATAAATAGTATTCGTTTAAGTAAACATGAGTATGAGATAACTTAAATGAGTACAGTTAATAGCACATCCATACAATCCTGAAAATTAATTGAATCATGTCCATAAAGTAATTGGCAAAAATCAGTCCTGAAGTTAACAAAACTACACAAAGAAACAAACTTGTTTTTGTTTGAAACCGCTCTAATGGTCGAGGTGCAAGTAAAATTGCTGGTGCTCAAACATTTGTATGATAGGGGTAGGTCCGTTGCACAGAGATGTTAAGGATTTAGGATTGAGATTTCTGGGCTTTCGGCATCTATGGCTATTTAGCCCGTCACGGATGAGGGATGACGTTCCTCGGCGAGCACACTATTCCAGGAAAGGGAAGGAAGAAAGGAAGCGGCCTGGGACTTATAAGTTAGGTACCATCCCGGCATTTGCCTGGAGTGAATGAGGAAAAAACAGGAAAACCTCATTCAGGATGGCTGGCCTGAAAAAAGCTTTTTACATTTTTTCAACCGACTGCCCCCCCACAGAGATGTTAAGTCTTCGTATTTGTCTTGGGCGACTTTCAGCTTTCACAGGTTAAGCTCCCCAACCTTAAAATATTTTACGTTCTTCTTGAAGCGCTGAACTTGGAGTTCCTCGTAGTTCAATTGCAGGTGGCTGGTTTTGTTTAATAATAATAATAATAATAATAATAATAATAATAATAATAATAATAATAATAATAACAATAAAAAAGTCGGCAGTGACGTAACTGGAGGGGGTTTGTGCCACAGGCGCCGGATTGAGAGGGCGCAAAACTGGGCAAATAAATATTTATTTTCATTATAAGACATTGGAAAAAGTTTTAGCAAAATAAAGATCATAAAAAATACTTCAGAAACTTAACAGGACAACAACGACTTACCAACCTTAGGATCATATCCATAGAACATAAGTTAGCTTCAAAACTATCTTTTGAGGACATCGTAAAAACTTTTGCAACCAAAAGAGCCCACAAAGTTAAAATTTAGTTACAGCTCTTTTGTGTTTACATTTAACTTACATCGAGTAAAGCGATTTGCAAAATGTCCGAGTGTAATACTTGAGACAATATCATAATTAAATATTCTATTCTAAAGCAACAGACTATTGATTCATTGTATACATTTGCACATTTCGTTATAATTCCAAAAACATTGTGATATAGCAGTTATCAGAATAAGACTATAATAATATGTCAAGCATGCTACTCTCATTATTTGGCAATCAAATACTAATTAGTTTGGTGTTTTGTCTTGCACTAAAAATTAAATTATGAACTGCAATTTCGAAATCAAGCTTTACCACTTGAAGAAAAAAATGGAATAGAAGAATTACTGTGTGATGTCAGTATGAGGTGTACTCGAGGAGCGTTTTAGTTTGGTTGGTCAGAGGGTGAGAGTACTTGCCTCGGGCGAAAACTAACATATATAGTTGCGTCGCTGGTTGTTGGTAAACTCTTCAAAACTCTTATTTCCATCATGTTCTTTGAGTTCGCGTCTTTTGCATTACTTCTCTCTGATTCTCGAATTTGTAGAATTCTAAGTTCTTTGGAGAACTGCCTGAAGTTGAGGAAGTCACTATGCTATAGTTCCACTACCTCAAAAGATCGCTTTCTACGAGTGAGCTTGATCACAGAGACCAGTTGTGAAGGCACACAAATGTTTCCTGCTTGCTTAAACAACAAATTAAAACAAATTACGCATTAAGGTGAACACAAACACACAAATAAAGAAAAATAAGTCGTTTGAGATATGACTGTGTGAATAATAGAAATCTACTTTAATTTTTCTTGCAAACTGTCGTACCTGGAGTGACGGCAGTTCGAGAGAAATTTAATTCTCCACAATTGAGAAACGACGAACATCAAACTGCTTATTTCACAATTATATTTGGGAATTTAGATATGGCTATTAAAGAGAGTTATAGAGCTCCTAAAGGGAAATTCGGGACTGGTTAACTTTTTTTTTTTTTTTTTTTTTTTTTTTAAAGATACGACACTTTGCAAACAAAGGGACGATATGTAATTGTATTTCGTTCAACACTTCCAACTTAAGGTTTTGTGACATCTATATCCGAACTAGCGGTGGTCGAATAGCCAGCATTAAGAAGTCATTAATTTCTGAATTCCAGAATGTCGAAATTTCTGTAGAAATTGAAAATCTCATAATCAAAAATATGAAGCACGATATAAATTTGACAGGGTTGTAGGAAAGAAACCGTATAAATTCACGCGTTCACTAATTGAGTGTGGAAGTAAATTCGAATATTTTCATTGCCATTTGTTTAAGTATGTTCAAACATTGGCTACCTCGAGACTCCAGGGTTTCGGAATATCCCAAGTTCAGTACATTTTCAACGGGTGTATGCATCATGATCTTCGAACACCGGGAATGCAAAGTCTTTTCTTCAGAATGGGTTTGTAAGTTTGTTCATGTTAGCTCACTGGTAGAGCGCGAGATTCCCAATCGTCAGGTCTTGAGTTCAAATCCAACAAACATTTTTTTTATTAATAGAATTGCACAGAAGTATGATACAAGGAGTGCTTGCTATGAGAAATATTTTCAGAAAAGTTTAAGTACCCCTGAAAAACGGCTGTTTTGGGAGTTGGAGTAGGGACAGTAATAGTGTCCAAGACCCTTCTGTATTTATTAGACGTTCCATTCTTCTGGGCATGGAATTATTGGATATCCGATATATCTATCTCCTTCCCCTATCTCTAGCCATGTCTCGGAAACAAGGTCCCACAGGTGGATCTGCCTCAGGCCAAATGTCCCTTAGAGTACGCTTCACTTCTGCCCACATGTTTTCCATGGGATTAAGGTTTGCTCCGCGAGGCTGCCATGCAAACCATTCCTGAACCACACGTGAAGTATATATTGGGGACTGGTCTTGCTGGAACTGAATGATACCATGAGGCTGAAGTACTTACATTGTTAGTACCATGAAGTTACTCATGATGTGTAGATACTGAACACTGTCCACGTGTTCTTCAGTTCTGTGAAGCTGTCCTGCACCACGACTGGAAATCCAACCCCAGCATCAAATAAATACATGACTACTGCGATTGCAAGCAGCCACATATCTAGTGGCATATCGGGTGTCCTTCAGATACACAAAACAGGGCCCCTCATTCGATGTGAATATGGAGTCATTTAAAAAAACATTATGCTTTTCCACTTGGGATCCACATTCCCATGTGCAAATGCGAGACAGTAAATTTTGAGTTCGCCTGAGAGTTTTTCTTCAAGCAGCAACACGGTCACGTAACCCAGTATGATGAAGCCTTCGGAGCACTGCGTACAACCAGGAAGCTTCTCTTAGCTGTCTATATGTCCTTATTGGGTCTAACCGGGCTTCGGTAATTTACGATCAAGTAGTCGTCATGTGTCTACCGAGGCGGAAGATGCGGTTAGTGAACAGTCTGACCTGAAGTGCCATATTGCCGAATCCATCGCCTGGCTGCAGAAGCCGGAGTACCTATTTGTCTGTCACTGGCAGTTACAGTAAAGTCCTCTGACTCCGTAAGTTGAACGTCGGCAATTCTGTGAGTAGCAAAGAACAAATAACAGCTGGTAAATGGCATACGATTGCTGCCTTGCAGGACACGCTGCTTGTGGAGAAGGATTTGGTAACCATTCTCGAAAGCAATCTTAAAATGGGGCAAGGAATATTCGTTGATAAACGAACTATAAGAATAGTTTTCATACATAAGAAAAGCTGTGTTAACACAGTGAATTGTTATACTGCCATTACACTACAAAAATATACACTCTGGATTTAAACCTAGAAAAAGCGTCCAAAGGCTTCTCCTGTTACGAAACAACAAACGGAAATCAACATCATTCCTTAAGCAAGCAGTAAGTTTGTTTCAATATTACTTTTCTAAACCAATCTAATCTTCCTTATCTAAAATCACTAATGCGTAATAAAATGGCGAACTAAACGTGACTCAATCTGGTGGCGTTATATAAAAAAAAATAAATAAATAAATAAAAAAATAATTAAAAAAAAACCTTGGCCATATTTCTTTGGTTGTAAAAATAGCTAATCGTTAAAGCCTGTGCTTTCTAAAATGGTACAATCCGCGACTAAAAACCTGCAACATGAGGATGTAAGTTTATTGTGAAACTACGCCCAACAGCACAGGGAATGAACATAACGTCTAAGTGGAACGAATCACGTCAGGATAAACCTCGGCCTCCTCCCGTGCACACTTATTTTGGAGCAAAAGACTTCGTCATTTCACAATAAACTTATATGCTCATGTTGCAGGTTTTTTGCCACGGATTGTACCACAGGGACAGGTTCGAGTCCTGGTGCGATTAAGTACTTTTTCTTACTAGTCAATAAGACAATAGTAACTGATTTCAAATGACAAAAGTACAGAATTTGCAAGCAAGAGGTCTTGCGTCTTCAAACTGAGCATGACTGCGAAAACCTAAAAAGAAATATAAAGTGGTCAAGAATTGGAACCAATGAACAAGACTTTCGGACACCACTGGCGTGAATTTCCTTTTCTCTGATGGTGTTCGAATCTATAGATCAAGGTTCGATCTCAGCTAATCTACGATTTTTTTTTTAAATATATAAATCATAATTAAAATCAAAAGTATCAGAATATTGCCTTGGCTACGAAATGCAAATCATTGGACAATCGAGAGATGTGTGTTATCGCAATACATCGGTGAAATTGATATATTGTTAATATATAGTATATATACACCTGTGTGACGGGTAAAGAAATCACATTTACAATGTGATTCAGAAAACAGAGCATGTAATAACATTAATATTGAAACATAATTATTAATAATGTAACTGTAAGTTACAGTTGAATTGTTAATGTCTTTTTCCAGTTACGAGATTAGCGAATGCAATGTCTGTTAGTAGTTTGTGATATACAACAGTGCGTTTCAAATAAGGAGAAATTTACTTTGTTTTTAACTTAATAGAGAAACCCTGGTTCTCGATTTGTTAAGGCATCGTTTACGGCCTGCATATATGCAGAAGCAAGTAAAGAAATGAGTAAAAACTAAAATAACAGAGTTCCTACTGATCTGGAGAAATCTATTTCCCTGACCTTTGGCAGGAAATTCCCTGCCTTTCATGACAGGTGTCGGATGACGTTAACGTATAAATAAGGAATATATAACGGTGAATATTTATACATGAGAACATTTATTCTATAGAGACAAATAGTAATCAACTGCTCATACGTACATTCCACTTACCATCTATAAAATTCTGAGCAACGTTTCATACTGTGATCACCAGGGCCCGGATCTTGTTGACCTAAAATTTTCTAAAAAGTGACCTATAAAATGACACTAAAATTCCTCTAAAATGACCCTAAAATTCACCAAAAATTGACCCTATTTTTTTTAAAGTTTATTTCGTTAAACACCGTCATTTTTCAATATCTATTAGATTTTAATTACCATTTCTGACTCATTCTCAAAAGTTCTGTTTCAGTCAGTTGCAGTCTATTGATCAGTCCATTGTACGGCATTGTACGTACTGAAAGCGTCAATTCACTCCCGATTTGAAACTAGGAAACACACTTAAACAATAGAAGTTCGCAAGTGTAGACTGTATACATGAGAATAATTGATAAAAACCCCGTTTAAAATCTTTGACGTCTTCTAATCCATTGTTAGTTATTCACGTGATCACATCCTTTGTGGTCAATGATCTAAAACCATTTGTTTGGCCACCAACCAACCCCTACCCATAGTCAACAAGCTACAACTTAGTGTTCATTAGCTTCTTAGGAATGCAGTTTTCCACCCCAATAATCAGGGACCAGGAAAAGAGATAACTTCGTACTTTTCAAATCCGTGCTCATTTTAAGATTTCCTTATGTAGAAGAAAAAGACCATAAGTGACCTGAAAGTTACCTTAAAATATTAAAAAATGACCTGAAACTTCAAAACGGCAAAAAGTGACCAAAAGTTGACCCTAAAACAATATACTTTTAGAACCTTGAGTTGACATATAACGTTTTTATTTGAAGTTGCCTTGTCCTATCCGTAACAGAAAAAAGTTGATTTGTCAACAAGATCCGGGCCCTGGTGATCACTAATGGTTAGCTAAGCTGAAATTGGTGTACAATTAATGTTAGAAAAAATATATTTTATAAAATTTCCCTTACTTTCCCTGATTTCCAGTCTTTTCCCCTGACCTGCACCATTTCCCTGAGTTCTCCCTGACTTTCTTGACCAGTAGGAACTCTGAATAAGTAACAGAATTAACCAAACAGTAAATCGTATAGTAGAAACTATAATAAATGTAAGATGGGAGTGGGACATGGGTTATAAACAGAGGCCAAGTTACCGTCACATGTTAATCTTTTAACTTTAGAAGTCGCAATGTTGTGTAATGTCAGAAAGTAGAAGACAACTAAATATACACATGTACTCGTAAGCTACTATCTTACTATTATAGACTAAAGGTCAAAGTATACTATACATTAAATTCAATCCTATCGATGTAAATAATTTATTGATTATAATTTATTTCAAGTCAGCTCACACGTGTAGCAATGCATTATGAAACACGTTTACAACGCCGGGTTAATCTAAGTTTAATTTGCGTTTGAAACCAAGTTTTGAGATTTTTTTTATGGAACTTAGGTTTCTGTCCAAACGACAATAACATATTCTTAGTTCCTACGAAAAAGATTTGATTTTCAGTTTAACGTCCCTTTCAACAGCGAGGTTATATAAGACATGAACCTACAGCTTAAAGTGGAATCCGAACCACAGGAGCTCCTGCCAGGAATGGAACCCGAGTCTTCCATGCCAAAGCACATGCTAACCGTTTAGCCACGAGGGACCTCTTCTGCGGAAAAGAAACAATTTTAGAAGAAAAACAACAGAGCAGTTACAAAAAATACGTTGTGACAGTGTAATTTTGGGGAGCCGAGAGCGGCCCGCCAACATTTTGCTCAGGGTGAAATTTCTTAAAGGCTATACATATAAAATTCTATCGGTAACAGTAAGATCTTAGACGATTCCTGTGTAGGCCGTAGTTGCTCAATGGTAGAGCTCACCTTTGGCGTTATGGGACGTCGGTTCGATCCCTGCTTATGCCATTTGTACAAACACTGTGTGCGTGTGTTTTCTCAAGGTTCTCGTTGTTTCCCCCACTCTTTGTTCTACTATCCATCCAGCCTGAGCCAAAGATGCGTAAAGGACTTGCACATTAAATTCAAAGTCAACGATTCCGGTCAGGTGTAAATGCTTCAGCAGTCTTAAAATTGCATGTCACTGAAACCAATACGTAACAAACTTACAATCACCCACTAGAAAACCCTTAAAGTTGCAGAAATGTTGATATCTGAATAAACCGTATACACATTGAAAGTCAAACCGTATTATCCTGATCCTATGGTCTAGTGTCAACGTCTCAGAATTGTTCTTACCCGCTGCCGTCATCTGGACCGACGTTTTCAAGGATGATATCTTATTTACACACACAGCATACAATATTCTAAGAATATCCCGTTTAGATTTGGCGTTGAATATCCAAGATTTGGTGTAAAACCGAGCAGTGGTTCTCACCCTATACTGCGGCACTCATAATGCCCATACCTTTGTTTTCAGACTCACGAGTAATTCTAAGGGGAATCATCGCAATTTTTATGAGAGAATTCTTAAAAGCAGTATCGTCGAAAGAGTATAATCATCAAGAGATTTCTGCTAGATTGTGTCAATAACCTTAAGAATTATTTGCATGGTAGAAAAGGTAACTACATCAGAGAATTCTCAACTCTGTGTTCGTGTTACATCAGCAGGCTACTAACAATTAATTTTTTTAGGCTCATGGCTTTGATTAATCATCCAGACTCAGCATTCCGGTTGATAGTTACTGAAATAAATGCATAGCATGTAAGAAGTAGTCAATTATCCAACACGAGCTCTTGCAAATTTGCATTAGTGAAACAACACAATGCTTAGCATAGGAATTTATTGTGCGAATAATGGGATGATGATGATGGGTGTTCTATCCAGAGAGAGTTTCGAGCTTCTAAATTTGGGACCATCAGCTTAATGTGTAAACACTGGAGTCCCTACCTGATTTTGAACCCGACACTCTTTGGAAAATGAATGAGAAACAATACAGCTGGTCTCTTCCGTGTTTTGGTTTAGCGTAACGAATGACCTTAATTTATGATTCCACATTTAATATAACTGAAACTAAGAGGTCGTTTCCGTTTGGTTAACTTTATCCATTTCAAGAACTCCTAATTGTAAAACAGAGAAAAACTGATTACAGATTTGAGCTCAATGACTTTGCTTATCGATTAAAAGCTGATTTAGAGTTCAGTTTATTCATTTTAAGGGCTCATGATCACGCGGTCACACCTCAATGAAAACAATTAGAAACTATTTCAGATCTTGAGACTCTAACGCTGGCATAAATAAAAAATATAGGATGAGAAGAGATTGGTGGTAATATCAGATGATTACATACAATTTACATATAAACTACAGTAGGGCGTAATACTGAGTTAACATTGACTACGCCAAGGAATTTAAATGTGGAAGAGGCAGAACACAGAAATTTATCACTGGAGCTGGTCGGAAATTTCTTTACGATTCAAATTTGTCTTGCTTTTACATTATCAAGTTATTTTTCAATTGGAAAGTTTTACTTTATGCATGTCGTTTTTCTTAGTTCCATTTCAATTGTTTAGATAATTTTCTTTAATATCCACGCAGGAAGATGGTATATAGTTTTATATATTCAACAAATTTTACTAACGCGCGCGCACACACACACACTACGTTATATGTATATAATAGCTGAAATATCCGTTCTTAGCACGGGGAGAACAGATTTATGGGAAATATTTGAATTTCATTTTTCCTTAGAATATTTCAATTCTTAATCCAGCTGACATGCTCGTTCATGCACAAACTTGAGATTAAATGTGATCGCGATTGTAACCTATCTAATAGCTTGACGGACACACCTATGAATTCAATATTAATCTCAGTCATTTCAAACATTTTACTTTTCATTCTTTCACACCCCTATGCTGATGGGAGTTGAACTTTAACGCTATTAGGATTGCAATTCCGAGAACTATGGATTCGACGCTAGTACCAGTCGTTTTCGATTATTTTTACGTAAACATTTTCCTACCACACCAGTGATGCTGATGGGAGTTAAAGTAGACTTAAATGATATAGTGTGTCGGAAATCAACCTAGGGACGCCGAAAACTATGGATTCGATACTGATATAGGTCGTTTCTGATTATTTTTCTCATGTCGCTACTCCCCATCCCAAGGGTACTAATTAGGCTGAAAATGGCATCGAAAGTGTTGATGTTCATCTTAGCGACCCAGAAACTATGGGTCTACACTAATATCGGTCATTTTCGATCATTTTATGTTACTCCCTTCTATTCTCGAAAGTGTGTTATAGGGCTTTACCCTTAATGGAGGGTGAACCTAAAGGTAATCGGAACTGCTACCAATCAACTTAGGGACCCCGAAAACTATGGATTCCACACTAATATCGGTTATTTTCAATTATTTTTACAAGTCGCAATTTCACACTCCCCTTGAGGGTACTACTACGATAAACAGCAATATCAAACGGAGGTATGGCGTGGTAGGAAAAACATCGACAAATGAGGCATCAAGAACGAAGTGAAGTTTTTGTAATGGAACAAAGAAAAAAGAAAGAAGAAAAAAAAAAGAAAATGAAAGGGCATACGGAGACAAATACAACGCCGTATGTCTCATGCTTGTACTGAACACAGTAACGGAGATATAACCATGGGAATAGTTGTAAACGGAAAGACAAGTGACCCACTTGACACCAGTATAAGCTTTGGTACGTATGAGCTGTCAGAAGTGATGGGAAGAGATGAAGAATACACGTATTATGGCGTTCGAGAGGGAAGAAAAAATCATGAAGTATCGTCAGAACCATTTATTTGACAGTGCACAGAACGTAATGACAATGAGGATGCCAGTGTGTCGAAGAACCACAGAGACTGATATGTGCAATGAGCTTAAACCTAGTTCAAAATAGTTTCCGTCCGCTGCGATATAGGCATTGAGGCGCACAGGCGAAGACTGCTCCACAGAATGTAGCATCGCATGTGCAATGGCTCTACAGACTGCAGTAATGCATGTTGGCACATCCCGATAGACAATGTCCTCCAGTTTTTTCCAGATGAAAAAGTATAACGGTGTAAATCCTGGAGAACAAGCCGGCTATTTGACAGGTCCTCCCGTCCTATCCTAATCAAACATGCTGTAGTGCGTCATGCACTGTGAGCTGGGCACCCGTCATGTTGATATCACATTTCCCTGCTTGCCTGAAGCGGTATGTTCTCTAATAGTGTTGGCAGTTCATTTTCTAGGAAGTGTATTTATTAATCAGCATTTAGTGTTCCATGTATAGAAAAAGGCCCGCGGAAATGTTCACCCATTATTGCAAGATGGCCCTAGCTGTTTGCATTTCTTTCCTTGTACGAACTATCGAAGTTCTGATATCTAAACATTGTTTAAAGAGTAATTATAATATAATTCTTTAACTGAGGAAAGAAAAATGTCGATAACTTGAATACTAGAAATAAAAGTATTAGATAACCTATCATCAAATTTTGCTTATCTTTCAAATTTTAACAATTTAAAATCTATATAGAAGAATAATATATGATTATAATAAGCCGTCAACTTACCTGGAATTCGCTGCGGAGATGGCAAAGCTTTGGTATGTCCTCGTCTTGGTATCAAATTATATCTTTCTAGATATTGTATAGTAGCAAATGATACATTAGGCAATTTCAACCCTCCAAGAGAATTATCACAAGGTTCTCGTTCTTGTGATGATGTTTCCTGATATACAAATTCTTTCCTCATCTGAGGTGGGGCAGCATTTCTTTCTCGTGCTATAAAGTGAAATGAATATGAATATTTTAAATATTTATAAAGACTTACGTGCATAATACATTAATCTAAAGATTCTATGGGTACTGCTATCAACTAGCTCGGTATATAGTCTTATTATACAGAATAGATATTTCTTTTCTGATCAAATTTTTAGTTTAATGATTCCATTGTGTAGAACTAGTCTTCAATAAGCACATACAGTAGGAAGTCGAAAATCCGAACAAATTGGGACCACAGGTAGTTCGGATTTTCGAAAATGACCAAGAAAATGCCATTTAGGCTTAAATATACTGTACGGTATGCTCCTTTATCGATACAGTGGTTATACAGTACATACAGTAATTACAATAATGTACGTAAGGCTACTTACATTTAATGTTTCTGAAGAACCTACTCGTACACTAAATTACACTGTTCCTGTAACTCACACTTAAAACTTAATTGTATAGGCCTACGGGAAAATAAAAATATGTATGACAAACAATTACATATGAACGAGCTTTTGTAAAAACACTGACTCCACACAACGCCGACGGACAACCCTATTATTTGTTTATCGATTGCGCTAAGACAAAATGTAAAAAGCTTCTAGGAACTGAGTTTAGATTTTTGACGTTCGGATTATTGACGTTCCGCAATACCAAAAATTTCAGAAAAAGAATTTCTTAGTTACAGAAATACAAGGCTTCAAATAAAGCAAAACTGCTCTGCTTACGTCAAGGCACCAGAAACAAGTTGTTTTGGCGTGATGTCACATATCAGTTCCCCTCTCTACGCCGTATTGAAAGCTTCACGGAATGCTTTGGTATTGCATTTTCTTACTGTAAACTACAAATAAATTTAGTGGAATAGTGAAAGGAAAGTGATAAAATACGTAAAATTTACTGTATATTAAAGTAACGTGTTAATAAGATCTATCCTCCTAGTTTAAAATTCACTGAATATCATCTGTAACGTTCTATCATTTCAAATATTTTAGATATAGCCTATATCAGCAGGATTGTTTTATTATTGTATTAGACAGACTAGAAATATTAGGAACTACTACATCAATTCAAATTAAAACAAAATCATGTGCAGATAGAGAATATCCAGGCCATTATATTGCAGCTACACATATAACTTTTTATTATTTTCAAAACTTTGCTCCCAGTGTTTTGAAAGTTCATATTCTATTGGTGCCTATATATTTCTTTCACTCTTAAATGTAAACATTGAAAATCTGTAAGCATACATATTATAAATGTAATGAATCTCCATGCTATTATATTACGGCTAAAAATATAGCACTTTCTGTACCTAATACTACTAATCTCTTTACAAATAATCGTATCCTTCTACATCCTTTACATTGTTTCTACCATTTACTGTTCATATTATCAATTGGTCACCACAAATCATTCGTATGTTAATACTATAAGAACTCGTGTTAACCTATATAGCGTCTTATTTCCACAAGTACAATATTTCCGTGATCACCGTGGTAGTTTGGAGCTGAAGAAAGCTATGGTAATTAGAGGTACGCTAGCAGTACTGATGGTTAGGCTGCCGAAAGAGCATACTGAACAAGAGCAGTGCCTGAATTTTTTTCTTCTGACTTAGACACTAGTTCTCAAAATTAGCCACCATAATACAAATAGAGGGTGTCCCATATAGAACGCAACTTTTGAGTGTATAATAACAAATTTATTGACGAAATTAAGTAATTTACATATTACATAGTTTTGCAGTGTATGCTAGCTTTGATTATGTATGAAGTATGCCCTCACGACTCTGCAGGCACACTTTCGTTCTTTCAATGAAATTTTCCGTAACTTTTCGGCATACTTGCATCTTTAATTCTGAAATTCACGCTGAATCTCGGCTTTGAGCTCTAGGAGTGACCGTAGTCTGTTGGCGTACACACGAGATTCCAAATACCCGTACAGAAAGAAATCAGCGTGTTAAATCGCAATATCTAGATGGCCAATTCATGTCACTGTTGCGAGAAATCACCTAGCCAGGGAATCTCTCTCGTAACAAGTCCATTATTGCAATCGATGTATGACAAGTTGCGCCGTCTTGTTTTCTCAGCATTCATACAATACAATTCAGACCACAAAAACTCGCTTAACATATTGCGGTAGCGTCTGCTGTTCACTATTAATACGTTCCGGTACCATTTTCGATTTTTTTTTCAGAACAATTAACACGAGGACGCCCCGAGAGTTTAATGTCCTCAACCAAACCGGTTTTTTCAACTTTAGCAATCAGTCTCATCACAGTCAACTTATTCAGTGCCTTACGTTGATCAAACATACCACGGAGTTTGCAACAGTCCCTGCACAACATTCACCACATTTGTAATAAGTTTTCACTATGACAACACGCTGTTCTTTGTGAAGCGCTCCATTCCTACCTGTACAGGAAACAGATTATGATTATGCGTTATTCGGTGCTCCGTGACTACTAACGACAAAGACAACGGATGAAAATCGTGCAACGTTCAGTGCTGCCAACTTACTAGAACAGAAATGGAGGGCATTTCCAAAGTTTCGTTCGGGCATTTCTTTATGGGACATACTTTAAAATTTGATACATGGGCCTATATATTTTGGATTTAAATTATCTAGGTACCAGACTCTTATTTCTAGTCACTATGACTATGTGGCGCCCAGTTTTTCAAACCTCAACAAGGTGAATGTTAGCAGAAATTCATTATGTATTTCATGTGTTATTATTTTGAAACCTTTTCTTTTCGACAACCTCACACGAAATAATGTTCTGAGCATACGAACATTACTCATAATTTTTCTCTCGTCAGCTCTGATTGTGAGTAATATTTGGTATACGTATGACGGTACACTTACAAAAAATTAGATCATGAAGTTATTGATTTTGTACGTTTTCTGAGGTCCACAAGGAATTAAAAAATCATAAAATCAAATGGTAGAAAAGTTTAGCCCTCTGTTTAAGTTTCGTCAGTGTTTCATTCACTGGAACTGAATATTATGTATATTACTCGTCATGACATCACAAATGTTTGTACTTATTCAGTAATCAAGGAATACGGTGAATCAGTGGTAGGGAGGTGACCTCTCATACGAGGGGTCCCTGGTTTGACCCCAGGCCATGTGAGTTTGTGGTGAACAACATCGTGCCCGTGGGTTTCCTCCCACATGACCATTTCACTCATTATTATAATATCATTCACTTTTATTAGTCATCCGTCTCTCTTAACCTGCAGGCCATAAGTGTGGAACGTGAAACTAGAAATTTCATTCAACAATCAGCCAACTGGAACTAGTTTATTATCACTACTGCTATCATATTCGTTTATTTGTTGAATTAAATGTTAAGTCATGTGATAAAAAGCATTTCAGTCGATCTGCAAATTTTTACATAGACCACTACTCACCAAATTCTACCTATTATATCAGTTAAATATATTTCATGAACTAATACAAACAATTTACGGCAATGTTCCATTGACTAAAGAAAACGATGGTGAAATATTTATTGTTAGTGTATGAAGTGGTTCGATAATTAAGAGGGGAGCATATGTACGAAAAACATGTCCCGTGGCAGCTTTTGAGAAGATAAGATGAAAGGGTGATTTTTTGATTTAGAGAAGCCTTCTCATGAATAATTTCGATGGTGTCACTCACTGGTGCGTGGCGTGTAGACATGATGACATCATCAAAATGGCAGACAACTCGATTCAAGGAACAAGCATTATCTCCGTTGTTTATGGACCGATTTTCTTTTCCCATAGCTCATTTTAAAGGAAATTAAATTTTCCATAAAAACTGTTATGTAAGTATTTGCTCTAAAATTAAAGGTATAGAAGTTATTTAATAATTTGATAACTTCATGAGCATTTACTTATGAAATAAACAAAAATAACTCCGAAATCGTTAATTTCGAAGAAAATACTTACATAACAGTTTAAATGAGAAATTTCATTATCTTTAAAATGAGCTATTAACGAAGAAAATCGATCCATAAATAACGGAGATATGACATAACTAACTCTATGGCCTATGGAACCCGGAGGTTCAATGCCGCGTTCACAAAAGCTCTCCACTGACTTCTATCCTTAGCTAATTGGATCCAGTTTCTACTTTGTATTCCGGAGATGTGATATGTTAATTACATCATCACGAATAAAATTTTACTTCTAAATATGTCATCCCTTGGCAGCTTTCGTGAAGATAAGATGAGAGGGTGTTTTTTTCTTATTTAGAGAAGCCTTCTGGTGAATAATTTCGATGGTGTCACTCAGTGGTGCATGGTGCGTAATCGAGGCTGACGAGAAAGCGTAATATGATGACGTCATCAAAATGGCGGACAACTCGATTCAAGAAATAGGCATTATCTCCGTTGTTTATGGAATGATTTTCTTTTTTCATGGCTCGTTTTAAAGGAAATTCTCAATAGTATGTTATGTAGGTATTTTCTCTAAAACTAAACGTACAGGAATTAGTGATTAATTTGATGAATTAATGAACAATTATTTTTTTAAAACAATATGTTATGAGTTATAATAAAAGGAAATCGCAGAAAAAATACTTGAGATATGATGTGTAACGTTTCTGTATGGTGGAATTTCGGTCAATATATCGGTTTATATGGGAAAAAATGAAGAAATTCGATAGCATACAATAACAAAACATTTAAATTAATATGAGAATACATGAGGAAGGTTGACCATTTTTTAGGACTAATAAGATCAATAAGAATTAGTGACTGGGAAGAGCACCTTAGATATGTAGAAGCAATCATTGGTTACTTTTTGCCTTGGATTTGCATTACTACTTCACTACGTTAGCTTATTATGTTACAGAAATGTATGCATTGAAAAAATCCTACCCGGAAATATGGGCAGAGTTTAAAAACGGAAATTCGGTAGTAAAGAAAACTAGCATTCCATTGTGTGCTCTTGGTACTGATGAAGCACTTGAACAAGAAACTTGAGCTTTGAAGGTTATAGGTGGTTTAGTAGGCATAACTCAAAAATCCTCAGCATTAGCACAGTATTTTCTAACAGCACCAGAACTTAAACGAATTTCTGACGAGACTTAGCAATTAGCTGGATGTGTGGATGAGAAGAAGCCGAACTGCATAAGCATAATGACGATTCTAAGCAAGTAATACGCAGGGGAACAAATTACGCATGTAGCTTAAAAGAATAGAAAATACTTTCTCGTATGACAGTTCTGATTTAGTAAACATTCTAAGTAAGGCTGTTTTCTCAGAAAATATAAAAGCAGATCTCATTAACATTCGTTCGCTTGGAAATACGTTAGACGAAAATTTCAAAAAATCAAAGATTGATATCTGAAACCCGTACCATCGCCGGCTACGATCCTTTAGCGCCTTACCATTTCCCTCTCGTAACATGAGATTTAGCGTACACGGGATAGTTGACCTTTCGCCGTTGTGGCGCCACTAACGTGGACTAAACAAAAGGACAGGTTGTCTATTTTTACGTAAGCCTGAGTGGATTTTGACAAATGTAGTGTGGTCAAGGATGCCAAATAAAAATAGTCAAAATAAGGGACGGGTTGACGAGTTTCAATGAGTATTAACGGGAACGGTTTTGATAAACATGATCTAATGGTAAGAAATGAGTCAGGCATCAAATAAAAATAAATAATCATTTTTAGACTGAAAGAAATACAAAAGTGTGAACTAATACAAAGAGTTAATATAGATCTAAGAAATTTAGGTAAATCATACTTTTAAAACATTAGATTTACATAAAAAAAACGCACTTCACGCTTGACTTAACTTTACTTATAATCTTTTTCAAGTTTTTTTCAAGTTTTGATTTTTCTTTAAGCTGTCTGTCTGTATTTATGTTTCTGAGTAGTAATGGGATTTATGCGTAGGTTGGTTCTTTTCTAAAGAAAAGAAAAGAAAAAAAATAGACCTAAAATCCTTATGAGCAAGTGTGCCGATTTGTGTGTAACTTTGGGGGAGCCCTATGGCAGATATGCTTTAGTAGAACAGGAAAACGAATTACCATGTATTGTATAAATTGGAGAACCTACTTTAACATAGCATTTTGGGCCCCCGGCCTCCAAAGCTTCCCGAGATCGATGCCGTTGCTAATGGAATAGAAGAAGAAAGCAAAGCCTTTATTTCAGATACTATCCCAGTATTTTGTGTCCCTGTGGTAACCCCAAATTTTCCTAATATTTATCTAGATAAAACGATTTTCTTTTTCTTTTGTGAAATGCAATAATACAGGGTGGTCCAAAAGTAGGTATACGGTACAGTATTGATGTGCTCATTGCATTTTATATCATTTCTTATTGTTATCCATCAGGTAGACTTAGTTTCTTTACTATTTGTTGTTAATGTGTTTTTACTTACATCTTAAGCTCGGAAGAGCCGAAGTAAATAAACCCATAAACTGGAATGTTATACTTAATCAATGCAGGGGTAATAATGATTTACCAAAGGCCAATTGTTTTAGAAAGATATTTATGTAGTTCTGACAATCTAACATATGAAACCTACTAATACGATAATGCCAGGGAAACAATATAACCATTTTGCACTAAGATAGGAGAAAAAATAGTTTCATTAAAGTGTAAACTAAAACTGAAATTCAGTTACATTATAACGCAAATGAAATATAATCCCTACAATTCACTCTACATACACTATATGCACAATAAAAAATTAGTCAATTCATAACATTTTAGCTTATTGTTCACTACTATTGTCATAGTTTGTATAATATTTCAATATTCCCATTTATGGTTTCGTTTACAGACATTGAATCAGATACAGTGAAATTAGCTTCTATTGCTTTCTTATGAGATTTTGTAGTTCGGAAAATTGTTCAAAGTGCTATCCTACAAAAGAACTAGTATGGGTGATTCACGTTGTTGAAAAGGCCCACCCGGTTTGTGAACACCCGAGTTTCGCCTTTCGAAAACTGTTTCCGCCTACATTGTTTCCTTTCTACAATACGCTTAGCATTTGCAGTGCCCCTTTTCGGACGATTATTCATTCAAATTAAGTGTAAAAATTTGCGATGTAATAGTTCCAGTGTTGCTGACGAACATAGCAGATGTTGAAACAGTGTGTTTTAAACATGCAAAATTTCTAAATGCCAAACCATTATCTGGGGAAGTGCTTCGTTTGTAATTTGTAAAGTATTTTTCCCGGTGTGTTTGTATTATATTTTGTTCTTAATTAACCGATACTAATTGTATTCAATTTTAAAAACAGTTTAGTTTTTGTGATACTTTGGGGGGAAAAACTTTAGAATTCTTTTCCTGTTATAGCTATTTCATTTGCCTGCTACACAGAGAAAATATTCGTCCACGTAACTAGCGCCACAGCGGACCTTAAAGGACCTAGGCCCTGTTCGCTTGTCTGTGCTATTTAGGAAAGCGCTAAGAGATCGTAGCCGGCGATGCCCGTACCATAAATTTATGGGATCCAGTCCAAAAGAATAAACTAAATCTGTGTTCTAAGAGAAAAATAAAAGTAAAAGAAGCCGACAGCATCAAAGAATTGAAGGCAGATAAATCTCTATTTCCTCAACTACTACTTATAAGCACATTGCAACGTGATATCGACTTACATGAAACGATTGGAAAGTACGAGTTGTCAGCTGTCTGGAGATGACTTGTTAACCATGATGGTACAATGACTATGTTCCAAATAAAGTATGCTAATTGAGATTTTGAAATCTATCACACCAAACAATAGTATCTTAGAGTAAAATACTGCAAGGGTCTAGCAGAAACATTCATGAAGAAAATGGAAACGAAGTACTGGAGCTGATGAGGTTCACCTTGTTTTAACACTTATCAAGAAAACTCCATAAAGAATACTACAAGGCAAGAAAAGAAGAAGTAGTAAGTGGCCTCGCATAGTGAAGTCGCTAACGTCTCGCCTTCCCGGGTTCGATTCCCGGTAAGGACACTCGGTCAAAAGAGTGTAAAAATCTTTTTCAGGTCAGCCATCCTGAATGAGGTTTTCCTCATTCACACAGGCAAATGTTGGGGTAGTACCTAATTTATAGGTCCCAGGCCGCTTCCTTCCTTCCCTTTCCCAGATAGTGTGCTCGCCGAGGGACGTCATCCCACATACGGCCATAGATGCCGAAAACCCAGAAATCTAAATTCTAAAAAATACAACTATACCTACTCAATACGAAATCACTGACAGCAAAAATATAGTAAATGTCACGATGCAAAAACTGCTTTCGCACTTTCGTACAACAGAACCAAACTAACTAACAGAATACTTGACCAAGATAACGCTTTACTGTGCAAAGGCGAAGAAAAATTTTGGGTTTCATGGTATTCAGAAGTATCTTCTACACATTGCTCATTGGACCATCTACGTAGAACTCAAGAAGAGGCAGATACGAAGAATAATTCTCCATTCTGTCGACGTGGAAAAAGGAAGGTAGACAAATTTTTCTACTTTTGCACAAGATACAGATATTTTGGTTTTCAACATACGAAGATATCCTTAACTTCCAGTGCTGTCATTGTCATGTTTTGTGTCCAATCAAAAGACATAATTTCGATTAGGGCATTTCAATGTTCTATGTGCATTAAAAGCTTCTGCACATCCAGCATTACATTAGCTTTCTGGATGTGATAGCACAGGCATTTTATCAGGAAAATGGAAGAGTTCATATTGGAAAGTTTTCTGTTCTGCACCAAACGATATGCTATAAGCCCTTTGTTCTCTAGGCAATCACGATTTTATGCCTGATGAAATGATGATAGCTCAAGAAAAATTCATCTGCCAACTCTACCAACCAAAATCAAATATTTGCAATCTTCAAGATTTGTGATGGTAATGTGTTCTCGAAGAAATAGACAAGCTAGGAAAAACTGCACCAACAGTGTTCATTTATACCTCCATGAAGAGAGTTAATTATCAACTTATGATTTGGAATCATGACTGTAATTCCCAACCAACAATTCCATCTGCAATTGGACATGGATGGACTGCAGAAAATGACAATTCCAGTTACATGTGAAATGGCATGCGCTATAGATTACATTTCTTATTTGGTGAAATGTTTTTGCTCAAGAAACAAATTCGCCCCGCAACGTAGATGCTCTCCACATAGATTGCTGTGCACTGAAATGTGTGAGTGTGGAGCTAGTGAGGAATTTTATGAAAACTTGTCTCATAATAATCTAATGGAATAAGAGTTTGACTCGGAAATTGGTGAAAATGAGAGGCCTAGAGCTAGCCTGCAAAGCCATAATCAATCATATTCATGCAACTGATTATAATATATATACTTGTACTGTTTATTACTGCAACTCATTTTAGAAATAATATTACAACTCCGTTCAAAATAACTATCCAATTTTCAAAAAATACAGTATGGAACTTTTCAAAGGAAATTTATTTACCTTGCAAATAAGGTATTAAGAGAAAAGAGCCAGCTCATAAACAGCGAAAGTAATGTATATTTGACTATCAAGTACAGGCGGATGTAGAAGGTGAGAACTGGGGATACCAGCCACAATCCAGACTATGGTAGGTATATCGCGAGTTTGCTATAAACTTCAAAAACTACATAAATAATAGCTTAAATTATTTTTGTCAATCAAAAAACTGGGGGGGGGGGGGCTAAGCCCCATGGCCTGGGCTAGATGCGCTACTGCTATCAAGATCACTGCCATTGACCGAGATTCCATCAAACAAAACCCTTACACATCATATCTCAAGAATTTTTCTGCGATTTCCTTTTATTATAACCCATGATATAACTCCATATTTAATAAATAACTGTTCAATAATTCATCAATTATTAAATAACTCCTGTACATTTAGTTTCAGAGGAAATACTTACATATCATGTTATTGAAAATTGATTTTCTTTTAAAATGAGCTAGGGAAAAAAATCGGTCCATAAACAACGGAGATAATGATTGTTTCTTCAATCGAGTTGTCTGCCATTTTGGTGACGTCATCGTGTGTACATACCATGCACCACTGAGTGACACCATTAAAATTATCTACCAAAAGGCTTCTCTAAATAAATTTTAAAAAAATCCCCCTGATCTTATCTTCACGAAAGCTGCCACGGGATGACATATTTAGAGGTAAAATTGTATTCGTGACCGCCATTTTGATGACGTAATTAACATATTAACATATTATATTAACATATAATTATATATCTCCGTTATTTATGGATCGATTTTCTTCGTTAATAGCTCATTTTAAAGATAATGAAAATTCTCATCTAAACTATTATGTAAGTATTTTCTTCGAAATTAACGGTTTCGGAGTTATTTTTGTTTATTTCACAAGTAAATGCTCATTAAGCTATCAAATTATTAAATAACTCATACACCTTTAGTTTTAGAGGAAATACTTAAATAACAGTTTTTATGGAAAATTTAATTTCTTTTAAAATGAGCTATGAGAAAAGAAAATCGATCTATAAACAACGGAGATAATGCTTGTTCCTTGAATCGAGTTGTCCGCCATTTTGATGACGTCATTATGTCTACACGCCACACACCAGTGAGTAACACCATCGGAATTAAGGCTCCTCTAAATCAAAAGATCACCCTCTCACCTTCTCTTCACAAAAGCTGCCACGCGATGACATATGCTTTCCTATTAACAGTACTGGAGAATTTCCCCAACGGTCATGGACATCATCATCATCTTAAGTGTGTGTATTCTAATATTAAATTCAGTAAAGAATTTAGATTACTTTCACTTGTGAAAATGTTTTCTCCTGGGTAAATTTTCTCTGGCTCCCCCTTGAATGCATTCCTTATCGAATCTATGACGAACTTGCATACCAGAAATTAGCATCCTATCAAATCACCATGCCTTTATATCGTTGATTTTATTTCTTAACCATATGATTTGCTTCGTGAGATCGATTGGTAATCCAAACATGAAGACCTTAACAAATGTATTAAGTCAGGCTATAAACAGTGCTCATTTATCTAAATGTACCAAATACAATTACTATCAAAACTTTTAAAAGAGCTGCCAAACTTGAATGAGAACGTACACGTATCATCGTATGCACTGGTTGTTGTACTGCTAAGGAAGTACCAATAATTACATATTTAAATGGTTTAGTAAATTCAATGCATTACAATACTTCAGTAATATATGTTAGACACTTCGCTGTATAGTCTTGAAAATTAGTACACTATAACCTTGTCGTTAGATATTTGAAAAATGCAAATAATAGATAGGCAAAGAGTTTACTTTCCCAAGAAACCTTACGATCTGTTATTTATTATTCATCATTTTATTAGGAGCATTGTAGACACTTGAAAAGCATGCATCGTATCTTCTCTAAGCCATAGGAAGTATCCTTTCAATAGGATGTTACATCACCCTTTCTCGTATGAAAGAGACAATGCTTTCACTACGCAATTTTTCTCCCTCTCCCTTTGCATTCACAAATACACACCTTAAACTCGTAACGGAATATGAAATACTTGCTAAAACATAAAAAAGATATATTCACCAGATTTATGCCTACAACATCCGAGAATATGCTCTTGCTATTAGACGAATCATTGACGGAAGGAATCCATTCCAACAAAATATTATATAAATTCAAAACAGTAAGTCTCCTACAGTAAGCATCTTGTCTAGTACTGAAGTTAGTTATTCGAAACACATTAACAGAAGAATGTAATCAAAAGATTCTCTTTTGTACACAACAAAACGTTTTTGTGAGGTATCATCAATGGATCCTGAAGACACGTCAACATACAACTGAAACTCACGGAATTCAAAGCAACTGATTCTATAAACACTAAGTCGTGTCTACGTGTAATTCCTAGCATTTAAAAAATATCAGACTTTTTTGAAGAAAGAGATTCTTTCCTATCGCAAGAAAATTATTCACGCACTGTGTCAAGATTCATCTAGCAATTCACATTACTACTTGTATTTTAATTATATTCAACATCATCAAATCTATACCACTTAAGCGTACAGGTTACGTCTAATCCCATGAAAATAATTTTAATGCTCATATAGGAATATTTATGAAGTATCATCCAGATGACTTGAATATTTGACAAACAAATGTATTAGAATTCAAATGTTTCCCTATCTTCAGTGTTGAATACCAATATTCCGTGAAGTATCAAGTAAGTAAGTAGTGAGTATGCTCCTAATTATTGTAATTAGCAATTTTGAATTGCCTTGGTATTTTTCATAAACCATAAAGTTTGTCCTTATGCTACGCAACCGAATTCATCACTATCACAGTCACCGCATTTTAATTTGGATTAGTATATGTAACTTTATCAGAATTTATTATGTAAAATACATGCAGAAGAAGGTAAACTAAGATCATAAAACCCGCTGTGAATTTAGAATACTAAAAGAGTTACTTCAAACAGAATGCCAACAGTCTATTGGATCACAGCTCGTCTGCCTTCTATCACCTTAACAAAAGTGGAGGATCGTCTTCTCCCTTTTCGATCAGAAATTTGGTTCCAAGCATTAGGCTCACTATTTTTATTTATTTATTATTACTTTTACACACTGGGTTGTACTGACTGCTCAAATATCAGGGTTCTCATATGTCAGTAATAGTTTCCTTTTTTAAAATCTCAATCAATCAAATTTCTCTCAGTTTACTCCTTTGTCTACATACGACTTAGGGACAACTCGGGGATGTACAGGTCTGCACAGCCCAGAATTTTTAGATTTTTTTTTTTATCGCAATTAGATATGTAACTGAGTTCTGGCGGTCTCATTAAAAAAAAAAAAAAAAAAAAAAAAAAACTATTACTACACAATATGTACAGGAGCAGGATGGCTACAAAAATTACCAGAAAGAATTCCCTTAACATTTTTCGATTTTCCACAACATTTCTTGAAATTTTCCCTTATATGTACAAAGGCTGTCGCAGAAAAGGTGAGAGAGCTTTTCCTGCCTTAGCAACACTGCCTATGGTCTCAGCACTAGTCTCGTCATATAGGATGACTAATTCTGTATCCGAAGCAAGTTGTCACATGTATCTAAACTACGTTATGAGCAGCTGTGTTCATTTACGTGGAAAGTGTTGCGTTTATCTCTCCAAGATTTTTTTTGAAAGCAAGAAAATTGCTTTCAAAAAATGAACAGCGATATGCCATAAAATTTTGCTGGCGTTTAGGGGAAAGTACTGCGGAAACGTATGCAATGTTTCAACAGGTATATGTCGATCAAGACAGAATGAGTAGAGTCAAAAGTGTACTGATGGCACAAGGTCTTCGAAGGTGGGCGCGAATCAGATGCTTTGCTTCCGCATCCTGGACAAAGACCATCCGTGATCAACGAGACGCTAGTGAATATTGTTGCAGCAATTATTCGTGATGGTAGGCATATATCTGTAAGAGCGCTAAGTGCACAATTGTGTATATCGAAGAATACCATCCACCGAATTTTGCGTGATCATTTGAAAATGAAAAAGGTTTGCTCCGCATGGGTACAACCTTTATATATATATATATATATATATATATATATATACAGAAGAACAGTTGCAACAGCGTGTGGATATTTGCACCTAGTGGAAGAGACGTATGGAAGATGATCCCCTCATTCTGGATTGAATCATAACTGCCGATAAAACATGGATCCATGACTGACCCGCTTACAAAACAAGAAAGCAGTACAAGGAAGTCGCCACAATCATTTTGCCAAAAGAAAGTGTGGCAACAGAAGAGCGCAGGTAACACATACTAACGCATTTTGGGATCGAGAGACATGGTGTACCAACACAATGCCTCTTCCGGGCAAACGGTGAATGCAGTGTACTCCCAAGAAGTTATCAAGACTCTGCGTCAGCATATAGCAAAAAAGCAAGCCTCTTTTGGAGAACTCTTTTATATTACACCCCGATAACGCCCGCCCGCATAACAAGTAGGCCTCCTCTTTCCAAATATGAGGGAACATTTGTAGGGTAGGTTTTCTGCGGATGGTGCGGTCATTAATCCGATGAAAATCTGGTTTACTCCAATTTCACAGACTTTTATCTAGATCGTATTAAGGGACTGACCCCACAGATGTGAAAAATATAAGGCCATATGAGACGGATATGTGGACAATGACGCGTCTGTGGACCAGATTGCACATCCCTAGCTCATCTCTATCATGGTGACAGTAAGGACTTTCTAGTTTCCCCTCGTATTATAAATCATTAGTTCATGGATATAAGATATATATCAACATCATTCAATTTTGCTAAAGCATTTTAAAATAGAGAAAAATGTTTCTAAAACTGCATTAGCAAGAACAATGTACTGAAGTTATACTACTCAATCAGTTTCCACGTGAAAGGAAATAATCAGCTCTAAACTCTAAATAACTAAGCCCTCAATTAATGAAACTCTCTCTCTCTATATATATATATATTTGCTCCTAATATTTTTTCCTCAACAGGAACAGGGTGTTCTAAGAAATATGTTACTTAAATTTAGTTTTGCGAACTGTGTAACAAAGAACTGCTAAAAACATTTATAATTAAAATTTTCGGTTTTTTCTTGGCTTTTTTTTAAAATTCCGTTTTTCTCGCCCCTTTACGATACTGTGCGTAACGTATGTCGAATATTATATTAAACTTGTTCACAACTGAAACAATTTTTGTATGCTTTAGCTAGCTTCAATTTTCAGTTATAATTCAAGCTGCTTTGAACAGAACAAGTTCGAAATTAAAATTTATATATTGTTTTTAATTTGTAATAAGAAAGCTGATAAAAGTAGGAAAAATTAAAAAAAAATATATATTTGCAACTCTTATTATTATTATGTTCAAAAAACACGTTTGATATTTCCTTTCGACGATGAAAATGTGAACAACACGTCAAAAATAAAACAATAATAGAAAATCATCTTGAATACAAAACATTTGATAAGTACAATACAGGGTGGCCCAAAAGTAGATATACAGTACCATACTGATCAACTCACTGCATTTTATATCACTTCTTATTGTTATCCATCAGGTAGAGTTAGTTTCTTTATTATTTATTCTAAATGTGGTTTACTTACATCTTAAGCTCGGAAGAGCCGAAGCAAAGCTCTTTTACTTTATCTTTAGGAGTAATTCATATTCGTATCCATTACGTTATTTCATTTAAATTTTTCCCTTCTTCCTTATACATGCTCAACACTTCGAGTCTGAACGTCTCATTCTTTCCCTTCCATAAAATTTTATTTTGAACATTAAAAAAGGCCTCTCTATAATGGAAGTCGATTTTTTTTTAATGAAATGGATTTTTCAAAATCAGATTTGGATAATGGACACAAGAAAATAAGAAACTTTAGTTTGAAACATATTTTTTCTACAGTGCCTTCCTTGCTCTCAAAATGGCATTGACAATGTATTAGAAAAATAACTAAATCCTCAACGCTTCATTAAATGCTGAAATATTCAACGTCTGCAAAAGTAGGAAGTGATATTTTCAGACCAGAAATTGACTTTTTTAAATGGAATATGATAGTTTTGATCCAGATTCGGAATGTGCAAAGAAACAATTAACTTTTGTTTCAAACATTTGTTCAAAAGTTCTCTCTTTGCTCTTAAAATGGCGTTGAAATTTCGAAATTCTGGCCGAAGCAGTTTTATGTGAAACAGTAATTTTCAGTATAGTTCTAGGGCAAAGGAAACGTTATTGGAAACCATATTTTGAAAAATCAATTTTCGGACTGAGCTTTTAACTTCCGGTCATATTGGAAGCTCAGAATACCATCATTAAATCTGGCACATGCAATTTTATGTCGTTTTTATTTCAAGACTTATTAAGTACACATGAAAAAAGATTTTAGAAACGACTAAAGAATAATTTTCGAATTTACGGCTCGAATCCAAGTTCTCAAATGTAGATCCAGGCCTGTAGACATATGCAAGAATATTCCTTGGAAATGTGTAGTCCAATGCAAATCACTAAATATCGTGTTTCTAGCACGGATTTATGTTTTAAATATCACTTAAAATTTAACCCTGAGATAATCTGTTTAACACAAAACTGGTTAAATATATCACTGGCAAACAGCATTAATGACACGCTACCGCTAATATGCAGTATAGAAGATAAATACTATGAAATGTTCAAGTGGGTATAATATATCTTTCTTAAGTTAAGAATTTTGGACAATCACGTTAAAAAGCTGTGTCCTTACCTTCAGCAATAACTGCAGACAGCTCACTCAGTTGCTCATCTCGTAAGTATTTTAAAGCAAAATCATTTATTTTATGTTCATCTGCTTCTATTGGAATTCTGTCTTTCTCACGTGTATACATGGGATCACGCATCAATCTATCAGAAAAGAAAATGTATCATGAATACACACAATGAATATGTACACTGCAAGCGTGATTCAAAAAGTAAAGTAACAAGACTTTAGATGGGTTTCATATTCCTAATTTTGTTTAAAATTCTCGCCAAGCCGCAGCAGGTGACCACTGCTTTGTCACAGTCATTAACTAGCGCTTATGTCGTGTCAGATCCTCGAAATATCAGCTGGAAAATGTCTGCGTTTCAGAAATATGGTCAAAAATTGAAGTGAATAGTATGGTCAAATCCATGCTAAAGGGCAACTCACCAGTAGAAATTAATCGTCAACGTCTTGAGGTGTTGAAATCAACTCTTGAATTCGAACAGCAGGAGATAGATGTGCACGATAAGTAATGAACTAGCGGGACAATACACTGTCCCAACCAGGAATAGTCTTCGAACCATTGAAGAAGCACCTGTGTCGTCGGCGTTTCACAACCGATATGAACGTTCTACAAACCGCATGATGTGGTTTCAGGGATTTCATGCAGACTTTTTCTATGTCTTGGTGTACCATTAGAATAAACGGTTTGATAGACATGGTTCTATGTTGATAACTAATGTGTATCAATGTTCAACTACTGTGTGTAAATATATCTATCTGTGAAATAGTATGTGAACATGAGAGAGAGAGCTATTGCTACCTTAGTTTTTTTGAATCACAAAGAATATACGCACATTGTTTCTAATTCCATAATTCATGAGTAAATTTCAACTCATCACAAGTAAACTTAATAATTACAGTTAATAAAATTTCACATCTCATATCCATTTTGTGCCTGTCTAGTAAGATTAAAAATTATTTTTATTTATCTTATGCGCATTTCGTGTTAAATGTTGAAAATGTGAACTACATTTTTCAGTTCATTATGTAGAACTCGATGAGTGAAAGTAAATGTGTGAACACAGAAGACTACAAAGTTTAAAGATTTTCCTCTGTTGAGCCAATTTCAATTGTATTTAAGCATTTTTCCTTTTTTTTTCTTTTTTTCCGTACGTGCAATGGCTTTTGAAATTCAGGCGAGTGAATACAAATTTATAGAAATCCCGTTACTAATATACACTATTTCTATTATATAAATAAATGCTTAAAAAATGTATACAGTCGAATTTACTCGTTGCTCTTGCTTATAGGAACAAATAGTTTTTTAAAGTTTCAATCAAAAATTAGTAGTTTAGGCACATAGTTTACTAAAATTAAATTCTAGAAGAAAATTACTCAACTTCGAAATTCAGTAAGAATATCTGTTTCAGCAAAGACAAAGTTTGAATTTTTAAAAGTAATTCGTCTAATTTTGTACACTTGTCCTCGAGAATTAAAAAAAAAAAAAAAAAGTGAAATATACATGTACTCGCACCCACCATCCGTTCCATTGAAAAGTGGCCAACTTACAGAAAATAAGTGTGATTGGTGTATATTTTTAGAATAGAATTTCTAGTATTATTTGATTGTAAAATTTTAATAACACGACATCTACTTTTAAATAATGTATATTGAGTAATCATAACAATATACACTACTAGAAAAAAACACTACAGTATATTTAATATATGTACCTTTTTCTTTCTGCAAACTAGTCTGGTAGACTGAATTATTCGAATGGAAAACACAATCACACAACTATAAAATCGAAACATATGTACGCAGTTTATTGAAATTGGTATTGTAGCAAACTGAGTTATTCAGATTGAAAACAAGAAAAGCAAAATTATAAATTCAATAATTTATATGAAGTTTATATGACTTTTTTCGGCAGTGACAAATATTTTCTGTAGATACCTTTCGAAAAGTAGCAAATCAGTTATTAATAACAAATTTATTCATTGTGGTTCATTCTAGACGCATGTCTTTTATTCTTTTTTGCACATATGAACATTCTAATTTTGTAGTAACTACCTCTTCTTAATGAGCTACAAGTGTTTCCCTTGGAGCGAAACACGTTTTGAGAAAATCTTAAGGGAATTCATATCTCAAAACCTCCGCTACAATTCGACAAGCAGTCACGTGCCAATAAATGACAATTGAGATGGTTAGCTTTAACCTTGAGAATTTTTCGGAATTACTATAGCTTCCCACTGATGAAAGGAGCCGATATAGCTAATGGTTTTGCCAAAACAGACAGGGTAAACAAATACGTACAACCATTTCCTGAATTCCTGTATGTGCTTTTTCTTATTCGAATCTTCCTTCACCACCCCTTTGTCAGAGCAGTATTCTGGCCATTGACCTCCAAGAACAAATCGTGGGAATCTATGCTTCTCTGTCTCCAGTAACAAATACAGAACATTTAGCTCTCATACGGGAATACGAAAGAGTTAAGAAAAATAACAAAACGTATTCTCGTGGTCAAGATACGCAGGTAAATTTATCATTATCAACATAGGATAAACATTGCTTCAATGCGGCCAAATTCCAAGATAGACAGGTGGCCAACTTACAGAGTAATAAGTAACGAATGTCTTATGGGAAAATGCAGGTTCAAGACGAACCAGGCCAAGATAAGCAGGTGGCCAACTTGACAGGTTTTACTGTACATAGACATGAAGAATATTTCAGCCAAGATTTCTTCTCTTGAATAAAACTCCTAAACTTTCTAGTACCTTCATGTATTTTTTTTTTTTAATCAAAATTAATCCACAAATTTGCTTGTGATGAGATGATTAAATTTATGCATGAATTATGAGGTAGTCCGTATCTTGGATTTATGCGATTGTATCACTCTGAAACGCGAACAAAACGAAAACAAAGCACTTTTCCAGTCAAAGCAGATTTTCCGTGCATTTTTTGTATTTTTAACCCTCTGTTGAGTAATTGATTGGAAGGTTTAATGCGGACGTCAGCAGCCGCATGCCACTCGTAAAAGGATTTCAAACATAAAAACATTTATCAAAAAAAAAAAAAAAAAAAAAAAAAAAAAAAAAATAACTCCTAAAAACAAGGTAAAAGTAATAGAAGATCGAACGAATATAAAATAACATGAGATAATAAGTATTAAGCAAAAATTAAAACGTAAGGTCCTAAAAAAGCCTAAATAATAAAGAAATAATAACAAGAACAAGAACTTTTAAAAAATCTATATATATAATATGTATGTATGTTCCAACAAAACTGTGGAACATCTCAACCAATTTTAACCAAACTTGGTGCACATACTACTTACAGTCTGACCATGTTTCTTGTAAAATTTAAGTCTTCCGAGATCTAAATCAGCTACTTTTGATCCGACTTTGATCGGAAATGTCTAATTTGGAGACGGGTCCAGTTTAAGGTAATTAGTGAAACTGATCGTAGGGTGGCTAGACTGAATAAAATAACTAAAATCGTAGATTAACTTTTTCTTGTATGAAGTCTTGAACAGGTATGCGGAGTCTGTCAGTCGTCTTACTCAGTGTAGTCAACCTAAGATTAAGTCCACTAATCACGCATCTCCCTAATACGCGTTTCCGATCAAAATCGCAGATAAATGTTTTTCTTGTATTGAAATCCTGAACATATATATGAAATTTGACGATTTATTCCCGAAACACCGGGTTTTTGAAATTATAGTAGACAACATTTTAGGCTGGAGTTACCGTATTCAAAAATTATATTGTAGGAAATAGTCCACAAAAGACGATGCTTCTAACATAAATTTATCATTTATAAAATTACATGCATACGGCGTATACTACACAGATCACGGTATGGTCAGATGACAATTGTGGAAGGGTAAAAAATGAAATCTTTGAGTTTTACGTCCCACGGTTATGCCGGTTAGGCTAAAGGAGACGGTGATAATGAGAGATGAGTGAAATGGTGGAATGAAGAAAGTGGGAGGAAACGGGAGTACCCCGAGAAAACCCACGAGCACGGTGTTTGTCCACCACAAAGTTCACTTGGCGGGGGATGGGATCGAACCCGGGACCCCAAGCACCAGAGGTGAACGCTCTACCACTGAGCCACCGTGCCCCCCAAATTGTGGAAGGGTAAAGCGTCACAAAATGTGTATAGCTTTTTCTTGAGGGTTGGGTGGGGAGAGAGAGAGATGCTTTTTTTGTACGGTTGAGAGTATATCTACTAAAAATTTTACCATTACATCACTGCTTGAAGGTGACGCAAGATCACTGGATTAATTGAAGATAGATTCAGTTTAGATAGATGAAACATACAGAAATGAAGAAATAGTGATTTTATTAAATGAGATTTTTTTTCCAGAATATTATGGACTATGAAAATAATAAACACGGTTTTTCGATTCGATATACAATGAAACACTAAGATCTTTGTTTCCATTGCCCTATGAGTAGAGGTCTGCGCGGATACTAAATATCGCATTCGCATCTGTACCGCATCCGCAGCATCTCTATCCGCATCCGCAACATCTTTATCCGTACCTGCATCCGCAGATAATGAGCTAGCAAATATATACAACTTACATATTCTATAATACACGTAGTTTTCTGAATAAAACGAAACAATATATTATATCAGTTTCCTTGTGATCAAATACCAACTACGATAAATAAAATGCAATATAAACCGTGCAGATACAAATTAGAGATTAATGAATGATTTATGTACTTACCAAAGATCTTCAAATGCAGATATCGGACCAAAATAATACCACGTAGGTAATATCCCCTCAATCGACTAATTTTAGAGCACGTCACTAACTTTTTAAACTTCATCATTACTCATTAAAAAGGGGCATTTGTTCTAAACACAAAGGCGAAATAGAAATAATCGTTATTAAGAAATAAAAATTAATCACAGGACCGCAAACACATCCACATATCCCGAACTGACACTAGCACCAGTAATTGCACTAAATAATTCCCGGCGGGAGATCAT